>NW_027397073.1:58798502-59307805 GCF_003265705.2 Callorhinus ursinus
AGAGGAGGAGGGGGAGGAGGAAGAAGAATGAGGTGGAAGAGGAAAATAAAATGTTTACCTAACTCAATTTGATTATTTAGTAATTATTTTGTCTTTTCAAACAAAGTGTTGTTGTTCATTTCTTCCCTTCCCTGGTAAGTCTTCAACCGTGTTTTCCTCAGCTGCAATTTGGTGTGCTCAGTCTCTTCCCGCACGTCCATGCCCCTTGGGCATAGAGCACCGGTGAAAGTCCTCAGGCCTGGAACTTGAGAGAACAGGGCATCTGAAGCCGATCATGGGACAATCCCTCCATGTCCGCATGACTCGCACACAGTTGGGCAGCGTGGTGGAGTCAGCGGGGCCCCAGCTTAGATCCTGGCTTTGCCGTCCCATGTCTGTGGATTTTGAGCGATTGCCTCACCTCTTTCTGATTTGGCTTCCATGTTTGTGAAAGGGCAATCATAAAATAAAAGTGCCTTCCTCATGGGCCACTGGTGAGGACTGGTGAGGTACCTGTAAAGGGCTGAGACAGAGGCTGGTGCATGGTAATGACTCAGTAGTAAACTCAACAGAGAACTTATTAAATAGTCATCCACTCAGAGCATCTGAAATTACTGATGTAAGGAGTCATGTTAGTAGATCTGGCTGAATTCCAATAAACTTTGCCTCTGATTGCTTCCTATTTTTAGCTGTCACTGCTCTTCAGAAAATGGAAATGTCAGCCCCCCAAATTTAATGGCATTCAGGAGGGCCTGGGATCCCCCCATGCTCACAGAACTCTCATTTCTATCCTTCAGCTGTTTTAGAGATAAATAATGCATATCTTAGGGATGTAACAGCATTCGACTTCAGCCTTGGTGCTCAGCCCAACTCTGTGATTTAACTTCAGCTTTGCTTTCATCCTTTGGAAGGCCAAACAGCCCAGTGCTTCTGGAGCAACATTTCTAGAATCCCTGGGATGCAGCTGCTCAATGATCAAGCATACGCACAGGTTCCCAAAGCATCTAATCAGTGTGACAGTGTCAACAATGGCAATAACCGTGGCATGGGTTTGTTATTATTATCTGAAGATACCCTTTTAAATACAATTAAGCATTCTAAATATAACTTGGAGGAAAATCTCCTCACGTACTTTCCGTGTTGAAATTCTGCCAGTGAGAAGTGCTACATAAATTTATAATTGCCAGAGTAAATGCTGCAATATTCATGAATATTGTGAAAACTTTAAATGAGAGTGTTTTCGATAGTTAATTTTAGAAAGAACATTATATATTTTTGGAGCCAAAAATTTTTATAAAAATTTAATTACTAACATAAGATAATAGAATAGTGATTATATCATGATTCCAATCTTTTCAGATTGTTTGTTGTACTCGCAATTCTATCACTAATCAAAATAATCTGTAACAACTGTATTTGATTTAGGTTTAAAAAAATTCTCTTTAAGCCAAGAGTCTTTTAAAAAAAGTTCCATTTGAAAATTCTTTGTATCTCATGAGGGTATTATTAAAATCATAATGTCAACTTTGCCATCTCAATTCCATAAGGAAAAAAATTCCAAAACAGAGTACAGTAAATCCATGACAAGCTATCTTTAATCCAAATAGATACATTAAAGTGTATCAATAGTAGGAAAAAAGAAATACCTGCATGGCTCAGTCGGTTTAAGCAACCGACTCTTGGTTTCGGCTCAGTTCATATCTCAGGGTCATGGAATCGAGCCGCACGGCATTGGGCTCCGCGCTCAGTGGGGAGTCTGCTTGAGATTCTCCCTCTCCCTCTCCCTCTGCCCGTGCCCCTGCCCACACGAGTGTGTTCTTTCTCTACAATAAATAAATAAAGTCTTAAAAAATATATTAGAGAAAAACTAGGTATCCCAAATGCATTTTGTTCCTTCTAATAAACTTAAAAACAGATGGCGTAAGAACACGTAGAGGAAAACAATTCTTTATAGATTTGAGCTAAACATTAAAATATAAAGCTTGCTGGGGTACCTGGGTGGCGCAGTCGGTTAAATGCCCAACTCTTGGTTTCAGGTGGGGTCCTGATCTCAGGGTCCTGAGATGGAGCCTCCCTCCAGCTCCCCGCACTCAGTGGGAGGGTGGGGGTCTGCGTGGGGCTCTCTCTCCCTCTGCCCCTCCCACTTGTCCTCTCTCTCAAATAAATAAATAAATCTTTAAAAAAATATATAAAGACAGCCAAATGTTTGCTGTGGTCTGCCAACCATTTTTTGCAATTGAAGATATAAGGTATTTTTGAGATGTTCCTACATGCTCAGTTCCTTTGAGAAAAGTCTGTCCTGAAAACTGAATTATGTTCTATAATGCATAAAAGATTAATGCCATTTGTTCAACATGCTGGTGACAATTGAGTCTCGTGAATGTGCAGTAAAGTGCCTGCAAATGTGATCTCACAGATGACAACATCGACAAATTTTGTTCCTGTACTGTAATGTCAAACTTTAAAATATTGGTTACTAAAATATTTAAGGGTCAAATTTTAATCCTAATTAAGTTTTTGACATGTCACTTATTTTTATACTTCGGAGGTTTAATCTGTGATGGTGGTATTCAGCTTCTGCTTCAGCTTTGAGTGAATTTGGAGCTCTCCCAGCTTTGGCTGAATATGGTTTTTAAGATTTGGTTATGCGGTGTTTTGCCGTGAAATGTATTCGGTGCACTGCTCAAACGTAGGTAATGAATGAGTATGGCATATATATGCATATTTACATTCATGTCATACAACTTGCCTACAGTTTCTTTAGATTTTTCCTTGATATGTCCCAAATCAGTATGGGTTGATAAGGGACATTAGCCTATAATAAGATGCAAATATTTTTATTTATTTATTTTTAAAGATTTTATTTATTTATTTGAGAGAGAGAGAGAATGAGAGATAGAGAGCACAAGAGGGAAGAGGGTCAGAGGGAGAAGCAGACTCCTCGCAGAGCAGGGAGCCCGATGCGGGACTCGATCCCGGGACTCCAGGATCATGACCTGAGCTGAAGGCAGTCGCTTAACCAACTGAGCCACCCAGGCACCCTAAATATTTTTATATATATTTTAAATAACTGTAAGAAATGAGTTCTTCTGAATTATAGTAAAAATTATTCTCTATATTAAAAGGGCAATGGACTTGAATAGATAACCCCCCCCCGAAAGATACAAATGGCCAATAAGCACATGAAGAGGTGCTCATTATCACTATTTATTAGGGAAATACAAGTCAAAACCACGTGACACATCACTTCATACCAATTAGAATGGCTTTATTAAAAAAAAGAAAGAAAGAACAAGCATTGGCAAGGATGTGGAGAAACTGGAGCATTCATGCATTGCTGGCGCGAATGTATGATGGTGCAGCTGCTGTGGAAAACAGTATGGTCGTTTCTCAAGAAATTCAACATGGAATTACCATAGAATTCAGCAATTCCTCTTCCGGGTATATACCCAAAAGAATCGAAAGCAGGGACTCAAGCAGATATTTGCACAGCAATGTTCATAGTAGCATTATTCACAATAGCCAAAAAGTAGAAGCAGCCCAAGTGTCCACTGATGGATGAATGGACAAGCCAAATGTGGCAAACACACACACACACACACAGTGGAATATTATTCAGATTTAAAAAGGAAGGACTTTTTTTTTTTAAAGATTTTTATTTATTTGACAGAGAGAGAGAGACAGCGAGAAAGGGAACACAAGCAGGGGGAGTGGGAGAGGGAGAAGCAGGCTTCCCGCTGAGCAAGGAGCCCGATGAGGGGCTCGATCCCAGGACCCTGGGATCATGACCTGAGCCGAAGGCAGACGCTTAACGACTGAGCCACCCAGGCGCCCCATGGAAGGACATTCAGACACATGTTACATGATGAAACTTGAGGACATTGTTCTAAGTGAAATAAACCAGTTACAAAACAACTGCTGTATGATTCCATTTATATGAGATAGAAAGTAGAATGGTGGTTGCCAAGCCCTGGGAGAGGGGGAGGGGGAGGGGAATGGAGAGTTAGCGTTTCCTGGGGAAAGAGTTTTAGTTTGGGAAGATGAGAAAATTCTGGAGATGGATAGTAGTGATGGTTGCACAACAACGTGAATCTACTTAATGCCAGTGAATTGTTTACTTAAAAATGGAATATTTTATGTTATGTATATTGTACCACAATAAAACATTATTTTATATTTTAAATATTTCTATGTGAGACATGCTTATTTGACTACAACGGGCAGGGGGAGGAAAAGGTTCTCCTGAAGAAGTAAAGGGGGAAAAGAATATTGATCAAAGTGCTTTGACTTTGCAGATAAAGCATTTTCCTAGTGCGCTGGGAGGATATAGTTAGAAAGAGGTATTTCTTTGGAAGATCTAATGTCCCTGCTAGACAGTGGGCCAGGGCCCAGCACTGGGAGCTACGCTGTGACAAACATACTACTTTATGTGGTCTAGGATAGTGTGGAGATCTTGGCAGGGGCGATACACACCGGAGCTTTCAAGGGAGTCCCCAGGTGAAAAACTGGGCACGTGCCAAGTCCAAGTCGGCCTTGGCTGGATGGAGAGGAGGGGGAGTTAAGTCCAGAATTGGATGAGAAATGACAAACTGAGAGGTAAAAATCCTGCCCATGTCTGTGGTATATGTCACTGTATTGCTTGACTTTTTCATAATCCTAGAAATGAGGAAGATACTGAGATCAATCCTTGGCATGCAGCTGGGGTGCTGTGGGTAAAAAGGACCTCATCAACTCTTCAAGTGGTGAGGCATGTCAGACAGGCCGTTTCTTATTACCTATAGCCCTATATTCAGATGCGGTCCATCTTAGTGATGGATAGAGATGTTGAGAGTTGATCCAACAGAAGAAGCACGTGGGGCACCTAACGGCTGCAGGCGAGGAACTGTTAGATGCAGTCAGCACATTTAGGGAGCAGTCCTGGCCTGGAGGCTGCATGGATCCCCCCACAGGGAAGCAGAGTGTGGAAAGGGCCAGTCCCCCATGCTCTGCTTGAAGCTTCTCTGCTACTTGGTTCCCCTGGTTTTCATCCCCACAGCTTGAACCTGGAAGTCTTCTTCCCCTACTTACCTCTCTGGATGGACGACCCTCTCGCTAGTCTCCATGGCTTCGTAAGTCACCTCTCCAGGATCTTGGGTCTGTGCAGGCCTCTGGACACAGGCTCTGAAACACCATATGCCAATCCAGATCAGCATGCCTAGGACCCCACTTATCCTTCTGGGGCGAGATTTAGTGTCATTTTTCTTGTCAGATAGCACCAGTGCTCCCTGGAGATGCTGATGGACAAATAAACCTTCCCTTTTATCTCAATTTGTTCTCAGGAAATCCTGCTTCAAATGGAGGCAGATGTCCAAGAACTAGGCCTACTACATAAGTATTATTCACTCATTCAGAAAAATATTTACTCAGTGCCTTCCATATGCTTCAGGATTAGGGTTGTGTAGGAAAAATGTTGTTCAAGGATCTCACAGACTAGGGACAGTAAGGAGTAAAACAACCATAATGACATGTGTTGAGTGCTTTGATGGAAGGGAGCAGAGGGTGCTCTGGGAACAGTCAGGGTGAATCTGCAGAGGCTGGGCGAACAAGGTACTTGGTCAGAGGTCCTACGTGAGGTGTGCTCCTTGGGCAGCGTCCGCAACCATGCTCTGGCAGAGTGCTCTTTTGCAGATGCTGGTTACCTATAGGAATCAATCCATGGGAGGGGAATGGAACGGGGGAAGAGGGTCCAGCACTTGCCTCAACCATCTGTAGGCAGTGGGGTTTATGACTTTCATGCACCAAAGATGAAGTGACCTGGTCCATTCCTACCTATTTGTTGGCACCCAGAATCCGGCCTCTAGCTCCTCACCCTCTGTAACCATGTGCTAGGGCAGCTTAGACATAGTCTCTGGAGACTAGCGAGCCCACTAGTATTGGGCACGGTGGCCTGCAGCCTTCTCATGAGACTCCCCTGAAAATCAAAACAATTCTACCTTAAAGAGCAGTGGATGAGGCCAGGACTGGGATTCCCCCATTTTCCGGAGGAGGAAAGTGAACGTGGGAGAGCGTGCGGAGCCGGCCTTAGGCCTTGTGGGCCGTACTCTCCACGTCCTAGAGCACAGCTCGCATTGGTCCCTCCTCCGGCAGAGCATTGCCTGGTTGCATAAGGCCCGTACCTCATCTTGCTGCCTCTTCCAACTGGCAAGGCACTGAAGATACCAACTTTTCAGGTTCCCCCAAGATTACAAGCTCGGGGAGCAACAGAGAGCCGTAGCTGTGCCAACAGTTTCTCAGAGTCACATTTCTGAACGGAGGAGAGAAAGGTCACTGAGGACTCCAAGCCAGAATCCGATGAGCAAGCAGGACAAGAACAAGAAAGGCCCCCAAGGCCACCGTGAAGACACCGACTGCCACACCTAGATTTTAATCAGATACACCAATAAATATTGGTTTCCAAATTCATTTGTTTCTGTCCCTGCCACGTCCCCAGTAACCACGTCACCGGTGTCACCGTGCTAAACCAGGACACAGGGGGTTGCCACCTGGCCCGGAAGACTGCTGTTTCGTTGCTGTTTGCTTCCTCCTTCGCTGCTATTGGGCACCGCCTACAAAGGACAGTAATAAATATGCCTGCCTGAGTGCAGCCAACTGCCAAGTGCCCAATAAAATAAGCCTTTTTTTCTTTCATTTTGCAGCTTATAAAACCCCTTTATAAATTATTTCAGTTGTTAATCAAAACAGTCTGGGGAGATCAAAGGGCAGGTGTTAGTTCCAAATCACAGATGATGAGCCTGAAGCTTGGATGGGTGGAAACCTAGGTAATGCCGTGTGGATAGATAGTCTGTGGCAGGGTGAGGGCTGAAACCCAGGCCCTCCAACTCAGAAGTTTTAGAGTAGGTACTTTGTTATTTACTTACTTACATACTTACTTACTTATTTATTTATTGTAGGCACTTTATTTTAAAGTAGGTTTAAACATTGTAAAGTAGGTACATAGGCAACATGGAAGAAAAAAGGAACCTCATAATTTTGATTTTTAAATAATGGTCATTTCTAATTTTCAATCCGTATTTAGTGTACACGGACCCATTGACGCATATCCTATTTTTGCGTGATTTTTTTCACTTTCATTTTACATAAACATTTCTGATTTAAAGAGACTTAATGAAGCTCTCCCTGAGGGCCTGAGTTCTTTGCCTGTTCGTAGGTGTGCCTCCTAGGGAACCTGGTTTAGCCAGGTGCACAGATTCTGTGGAAGCACATTCTGGTTAATTCGCGACCACTAACCCCCAGTCCCAGCCTATAGTGAGGAGTCCATTGAAACAGCACACCTGGGCCCTGTTTGCAGGTCTGGCCATGCAATCAACGGGCACAAACTGCCGCTCGTGGCCTTGTGTTTCCGTGTCCAGCCCTGTGTCTGCGGGCCACCGCGCCGCTAACCACACCATCGCGTCCGCCATAGTCCAGACGACCTGCGCAAAGATGCGCAAGCCATTTTCGTAGCATATTGATTTAGATTGTATTGGATGACTAATTGTATTGGATGTTTATTTAAGGCTGTAATGGATTCCAACAAGTGTCAGATTGAGGAACTTATGTCATCGACATGCTTTAGTTGACCATGAATTCAATCGACCCTCTTGGGTTAGGGAGCTTAGCCGTCTGCTGAGCGCGTTGCAGAAGCCTCCCAACAGTGGTTCTCAAGCTGCGGTATGCTTGGGAATACCTCGGAAGGCTTTTCAAAGTACAGATTGCTGGGTTCCACCCGGATTTAGTAGGTCTGGGGTGGGCCTGAGAATTCGCATTTCTGACACAGCATCCCGGGCCTGCTGGCTCAGAGGCCACACTTTGAGGGCCACTGACACACACAAAGCTTGTGGCAAAGGCATGGACTAATTTCAGAAATTTGCATTAAATAGCAATTGCTTCTTTCAGATTTTTAAATTGTCAAATGTCCTCTTCTTAAGTAGAACATCTATTACACAGCCATGAAAAAGTTTAAAAAAATCAAAAGGGTGCACCTTGAGAGAGATTTTCCAAATTTTATGTATAAGAATGCTTTTTATAAGAACATGTTATAAGAATGTTATAAGAATAATGTTATAAAAATGGATTAAGATTGTTTCCATAGAAGACACCTTTGTATTGAAAGAAAAGGGGGGTAATAAACCAAGGCCCGTGTTCTCAATCCCTGAAGACCCCGCTGGGAAGCCCAGGAACCGGCCAGGCTGAGGCCAGGCTGCAGGGGTGGATCAGGGTCGTGTGACCAGCTTCTTCTCTTTCCCTAACCAGCAGCAGTGTTTATGCAATACGCTAAGAATGCAAAGTGGATTAAAAAGACAGCAATGAGGGGCGCCTGGGTGGCTCAGTCATTAAGCGTCTGCCTTTTAGCTCGGGTCATGATCCTAGGGTCGTGGGATCGAGCCTCGCATCGGGCTCCCCACTCAGCGGGAAGCCTGCTTCCTCTCCCACTCCACCTGCTTTGTGTTCCCTCTCTCCCTGTGTCTCTGTCAAATAAATAAAATCTTTTAAAAAAATTTAAAAAAAAGACAGCAATGAAAAGACACTGGATTACAATTCTAAAAAGCCTCAATATCTTTGGGAATGCTGGAGTGACATCGAGGATATGGTTTTGTAAAACTCTCCATGTTTATAAATTCCAGAACAATGATATCGCTCTTTTTGGTAAAGGTTCAAGTGCAAGACACACAGTACCTGAATTGAATCAGTCAATTGTGGGGGTATGTTCTTAAGTCAAGGGAGGAGAAAAATCCCTAGGAGGTCCCCAACGTTGCTTGTCTTGCCTTTAATTAAAGGCTTTTCCTTGGAGTCCTATAAATCGAGGAATGGGGCTGCGCTATTTGCTGTTTAAATGAAACAAGTAGCCTACTGATCTGCCCATATGTAATAAATGCAGAACATTGGAAATGTGCAGTTGAAAAAATAGCCTGCACCTAACTTTATTTCTGCCATCTTTCAGCTGTGTGACCTCACATTTACTCTCACTTATTTAGAATACATATCATTATTGAAAGCTCCTTATCTACCAAGTACACAGCTTCTAAAAAGGACTTTAGTTGTTTCTTTTGTAAGGTAAGGATCATGCGAAGCCACCTCCCTGCTGTTGGGGACCACGTGCCTGGAACCCCCTGGGGACTCTGGATCTATGAGACCTCTTCTGTCTATCTCCTGATGATGAGCCTCCCAGGAGAACCACTCCTGCGATGCTTAGCTTATTCTGTGCATCATCTGGTGAGTGCAGCCCCCCCTCAATGTGACTTTCCAAACTTGAGCTGTTTCGAGAGCCAGATGGAACAAAGTAATGGAAGTGCCTGGAAACGGCTCCCTCAGCTATAAGACATCACACACATGATGCCACTTTAAAGAACCTCAGGCACCTAGAACATGCTACAGGGGGTGCTAGGCACGATACATCCATCAGCTTATTCCAACTTCACTTTTGCTTTGTGTAATGAACAAGCTTGGCATCATTACAAAATTGAAGTCCTTTTTGCAGTCCCCACAAAACCCCTAACAAAGTGCCTTACACTTAGTGGGAGCGCAACTGTTTACTGAATTCAACCACACACCTCAAATCGAACGCTTTTGAGCAGTGATCGTCAAAAAGAATTTGCAACTGTTTTTAAGAAGTACCTAAAAATATTCTCTCCTGTGGTATATCCTCCCCCTGCTCCCACCCCCCGTATTTGAAATAAAAAAGTCTCTTGAATTAAGCATGGAATGAACATCTTCCATCTCATGCTGACTCCATCTTTAGAAGTAAAATTACAGTTTACTTCCACAGGAATAAAAAAAATAATTTGTAGAGGTACAATTAAGAAGAAAGTTACGAAAGGTTAATCCTTAAATTGCAGAAATCGTATTTTTTCAGTAAGTTCTTTTGTAATCATGGTCAACTTGGCTGATTGGAAAATAGTTATAATAAACCAGATTACAAATTTAATCCCTGTGTGGGGTCCACACGACATGGTAGCCCACAAATGCTTCTTTACCCCATGTGGCTGTTGGTCACTGAAGGGGCTGGGCCAAAACTTGAGCCTGCAACTGTGTAGACCACCATGAATGTTTGGAAAAAGGACCCAGATTCTGTTTTCTGGCAAATTAGCGCTCTCAATTATCTTTTATTAAATAAACTGATGAGGACAGGAGTCGTCTTCAACTAGTCAATAGGTTGTCCAGCCTTGGAGATAATGCACCAAGAGATAGAAAGCTCCTTTGATGTGAATCTATATAAGCACTGAGGCCCTGCTATAGCCCAGAGTCCTCACTGACAAGGTATTTCCTGGTTTCTTAACTTCCCCAAACAAAAAAGTCACTGACAAAGCTAGATGGGTAATTATAATGGGTAAGATTTCTGTACAGAGAAATCAGGGTGATATGGTAGAACGAGAACATGTTTAACCCGAATATAATCAAGTTTTAACATCTAACTTCCAAGTGACTGGCAATCAAAGAGACAAAAGAGCAAGCGAAACAGCATCTGGAGAAAACAGAGAATTCTAGAAAGTGGGAGATGAAACAGGACAGTAGGTCACTTCAACAAATCAATGTCAAGATTAAAAGCAGCAGAGGAGTACTGATGAAAAGAAGATTGTAATTCCACCAAATGGAAGGTGTAACCTCAATTGGAATTTGGTTTGAATGATCTGTCAAAGACAACTTTGGTGCAATGGGGGAGATTTGAATATTGGCTGGGTATTTGTCGATGAGAGGGAAATTACTGCTGAGTTTGGTGATAATATTACTATAGTGCTGTGGGAAAATTTCCTTATTTTTCAGAGGAACGTTCTAAGTATTTAAAGATGAAATAACATGTCTCTAATAGACAACTTTTCAGCAAAATGTGAAACAAAGGTGTTGAATATGTTTTGTTAAATCTAGTTAATGGGCAGATTATACTACATTCTTCTCTGTATTTTTTATTTTGAAAATCTTCAAAATAAAAGGTTAAAATATATTAGATATAAAATTTATGTTTAAACATTTTCCTGGCTTTCTCATTTCTTAGCTGTATGAACCTGCATGAGTCATTTAAATTCTCTGAGCCTCTGATTCCTTATTTGTAAACTGGTGATAACAATAAACTTGCATGAAAATTTAATATATATGTGAACATGTTTCCTAAATGGGCAAAGCTGGCAGGTTTTGTTCCTTCTTGTTTATATGCATGGCTTGAACTCTGGCTTGCATGGCGTTTCATCATCTCTCAAAGTGATGTAGATGCTGGCATTAATCAGGGTTTTCCAGAGAAACAGAACCAATAGGATGTATTGAGAGAGAGAGAAAGAGACAGAGACAGAGATCAAGAGAAAGAGACAGAAAACAGAAAGAGAAAGATTTAAGGAATGGGTGATTGTGGGGGCTGGCAAGCCCAAAATCGTAGGGCTGGCGGTCTGGAGACCCTGTGGAGAGATAACACTACAGTTTGAGTTTGAAGGAAGTTTGCTCATAGAATTCTCTCCTCTCCAGGGGACCTCAGTCCTTGTTCTTTTAAGGCCTTCACCTGATTGAGCAAGGCCCACCCACATTTTGGAGAGTAATCTGCTTTACTCAGTCTACTGATTTAAATATCAAATCTCACCTTAAAAAAAAAAAAAGAAAAAAAATCCCTCACAGCAACATCTGTAATATTTGACCAAATATCTGGGTCTGTGTCCAACTGTGGCCTAGCCAAGTTGACACATAAAATTAACCATCCCACTGTTTAATAAATAAGTGATTAATGAGATATCTAGCATTTTGCTCTGTAGAATTCTGTGCTGTTACAGAAAAACAACCTGTTGTTGGTGCCATTCTGAGTCATTCAAAGTCATAGCTTTACAACCAGCAAGAAATATTTAGTTTTTTTTTTAAATGCATCTAAATTTAATTGGTGTCTTTCCTATAACTTCCTATCTAAAATTTACCCACAACCAAAATATAGTAAAGCCCTCATTCTCCATAATAAAAATGCAAGACCCATGAGAATAAGGCTCTTTCAATCCTTTTACTGCTGTAGTCTTGGTAATTAAGGTGCATGACTGGCAGAAGTTGGGCACTCAGGAAATATTAATGAATGACTCCTTGATGGCAGAACTGAGAAGGTATCAAAAGTACAATTAGTAAAGTGTGATGAGGATATCACATATATATAGTCCATGGTAAAGTTTAGCATCAGTCAACACACATAGAAGAAATTCCCCTTCAGTTTAATTTGGAACATTTTACTCCTTGCCTGGACATTTAGAGATCAGGTTTATTGAAATAGCATTTTGTAATAAAATATGAAGACCATGTCCAAATATATCTTATATCTTCCATAGAATCTTTCATATAGATGGAATGACATGTTGACCAGTGAAATGATTTAACTTTATTTTTTTTTACACAGAACTTGAACTCTTGACCCTGAGATCAAGACCTGAGCTGAGACTGAGAGTCAGACACTTAACTGACCGAGCCACCGAGGTGCCCCAATGATTTAACTTTTTCTAGTGAGAATTCTCGGTGAAGCCAGTCTTAGGGCTTACTGGTGGGCAACTGTATGGGGGGCAGGACTGCCTTTCCCCAAATACCTTCCTGTTATCTCAGAGCATAAAATGCCTCAAGTACCACAATTTGGGGTGTATTCCTTTGAATCTTGAAGGGATTTTAACTTTCCAGCGATCTCGATCAACGCCAATACCTCACAAAGGATATAAAGCTGTCATTTTAGTATGTTACCAGAGATCAACTAAATCTACCAATCAACTCATCAATTGGTAGATGTCCCATGTTTCTTTTCCCTTAGTGATGGCTTTCTCCAATTTTGACAATTTAGAAATATCCATAATCAATTCTGCCCTTATAACTGTAGAGGAATCAAATCCCATGAGAGCCAAAGAGTTTATATTTAGTGTTTTCCTCTCCTCCCCCACATTGAACTAGATTTACGTTAGAAATAATCTCATTGTTTCCACACTTAAGAAAGAGAAGAGCGATGTTTCTTGCTCCGGATGCTCCAGGAAGAGTGAGGGCTGTGGAATGCTTTTGGATGACTTCCTGCTGACGTGGTCTTTGTGGTTGCTAGGGTACTCACCCATATGTTTATACACTTATATAAAAATGACCTAAGAGACGAAGAATGAGCCCAAGTACTTCAGGGATTTGGTGATCATTTTCACAAACCTACTGGATTCTGCTTTTATCCGTTCCTCCAAAGTCAAAACCATATATTTAACAGAAAACGTGACCGCAAAATGTTCACATAATCCGCAGTTGTAGTGTTAGATTCTGATAGAAGAATATTTGCTCAAATGATACTCTTATATGGGAAAATGTAATTTAAAAAATATGACCCAAGCCTATTGGAATAGTTTACGGCTCCCCAATTGTATGTCACGGTCTATGATGAATGCATCTATTTCATCATTCCTGTCATTGAAGTTATAACCTCAAGATGATACACAAGAACTTGGATTTTGACTAGAAAAACTGTTTAGTTCTCTTTCTCAGATACAACTTTACAATATTATATTAGTTTCAAGATCACTCAAGATACAAATGGATTATCAGTGATAAGGTCATATTCGCTGAGAAAAGAATTTCTATGCCCTAATTCTATTTCTTTTAGTAGCAGAGACATTGGAAATGAATGGACTGAAATGAATGCCTTATCTTTGATTCAACCAGAAGCAGTATAATAAAGTGGTCTCCAGGGCAGCTCCTAACCACACATCTCCCCGGGCTCTGGTGGAAATTAAATGAAACAATGTATCAAAGTTCCCAACAAAATGCCTGGCATATTTTAGACACTCTCCAAGTATTAGCTTTCCTTGCTCATCCTGAGGGAGTTTGAATTTGTATATGAAAGATTTGAAAAGTAAAAGGATTATATAGATGGGAATTTTTATGAATCAGGCAAAATTCTGCTATTACAGGTCAAGCAGTTTTCTCGTGTTTCTCTTTTAAATCAAATCAAGTTTGTTAAAACGTTTTCTCTGACAAGACTGAAAACCTTTCCCTCCCTCTTCTAAGAAGGCCAGCCTCTTTTTAAGAAAGGACAGGCTCCTCTAGTGTTAAAACTGTGTGTGGACTGCTGTCCTTTTGTTAAGATAAAGAACACATTATATGCTCCCTGTTCAAGAAAGCAAATGTGCCTGTACTCAGTATGACCAACATTATTTGCTAGGTGGAAATACAACTATTTCCTCCTCTTAGTTGGTACTCAGTTGTTTTGAGAAATGATGCATTTGAGAAGTCAAAAAAATTGCTCACAGATTTGTGTGGTCATCGTAAGGCAACCAGATTTCCTTTGAAAATGGAAAACAATTTCAGAGTAAAATAACAGACTTCCTTGTTATACATTCATACTTACACAAAGCCACAGGTATTTGCGGAAATGTCTTGTGGTTCTCTTCCCACACTGTGGCTCTGGTTCTGCTGGATGTGTAAGCTCTTAAACACTCATGCTGTGTTCCCTAACACTACATTTCACTAAATAAAGGTTTTTTTTTTTTTAAAGACTTTATTTATTTATTTGAGAGAGAGAGAGAACGAGAGAGAGAGCACATGAGAGGGGGGAGGGTCAAGGGAGAAGCAGACTCCCTGTCGAGCAGGGAGCCCGATGCGGGACTCGATTCAGGGACTCCAGGATCATGACCTGAGCTGAAGGCAGTCGCTTAACCAACTGAGCCACCCAGGCGCCCTCACTAAATAAAGGTTTGAAGCCTTAGAGATGAACATGGTTTTGCCTCCTGTTACAGAGACACGGAGCTCTTGGCAACCTCTCCTTCACAAATGACCACTGTTTCTCTCTGACCAGCCTTGGGCCTCTGCTTCCAGAATTCAGGCCGGATGATGGCAGAACTGTACTTGCTGGTAGTTACCTAGGTAATTTCAAGATACCCATCTTTTAGAACATTGAAAAATGGAAGTTCCTTTTGGAGATTCTCTCAAATAACAGATTTAAAAAAAAAATTAGGCGAGATACTGCTGTCTCACTTTCTGTAAAATAAAACCTAGGCACTATCCCAGGTGATAGACTGGCACCAATGTGCTGTGATTTGGGACACCAAAAACAAGCCATCCATATCATACATAAAAAAACAGTGACTCTCGTTTCTTTAAAACGTGTGATACTATTTGGCATTTGCAACTATCTTTGCTGCTTTGCCCTCTGTAGCACATTTTCTCTTTGACTTATTGCACTTGCTTACACGTCCTTTGCCCCTTTTAAGTCCGGTTGATAATGGTTCTCTGCTCAATTGTATCAGTTTTTTTTCTGCTCCAATTGCGTTGGCAGAAGTCCGCCAAGCTTGGGCACCAAGGACAGTTAAGTTGTTGGCTATCTCTTGTGCTTCATTTACTCCCTTCCAGTGAGGAGTAAATGCTTGGCACTAAGTGTGCTCCAGGGAACCCCAGTCTGTTAGGAGCCGTGCTGAAGACTGGGCCGTGCCTTGTGTCGCTGCGAAGTGTCAGAGTCTAGGGCAAATAATCTGAATAAGCAACATTACTGCTCCCCCATCTCTTATCACAAAGTCAAACGTGGTGACTCGGAATTGACAAGGAGCAGCTCGTGGGCTGGAGAAGCGGGGCTGCTGGAAATGCAGGGGAGGCCACTGCCACTGTTTCCAGTCCCATCCTGGCTCCTGATAGATGGCAATTGGTACAAATGCAAAGGAAGACGTGCTTCTGGGGCTGGTCCACCACTTCCTGATACCCCAGAACTGAAGCTTTCTAGGCTAAAGATGCAACAACAAATGTCCCAAGCTGGATGCTGTAGGAGGCACAATCCTAGTGTGGAATATGGACATGGAGGGATAGGAGGATCATCTGCTAAGTGGCTGTCTAATTCAGACTCCACAGACGCTGCATTTAGTGCTTGTGATGATACTGCGAGGAAGTACCATCTCCAGTGATAGGAAAGTGAGGGAAAAATTGAACCTACGGGAAAGTAGCCCAAGGTTGCAGAGTTAGCACAAACTGAAAGTAAGATTCTTACCCAAATGTGTCTGATTGTGAAGCTTTAACAGCTTTAATCGTGAGGGGAATGACCAGGGGAGTGGAAAAAGCAGATCTCAGATGGACAGGATTTAGATGGAGCTAAAATTCCCTCACCCGTCATCGTTCTTTCGCCCCTATTTCCTCTTCTCCCTGTCTCGCATTTACAAGGCTCAAAAAAGATCTTGAGCTACCCATTCAAGTTTGCTGAGCCTGACTTTCCTCATCTGTAGCCTGGGCTGATAGGATGATGGCGCCGACGCAGGCATAAGCCCGTCATAATCAAAGCCTTGCCCCGATTCAGTGTTCCTCATTCTGATTTGACTTCATAGAGACTGTCCCACGGAGCACTCACTGTAATCCCCGGAATACTGTATAAAACAACGTGAACTGGGCAGTTGTTTATCTAGCTCTTATCTTGTTCTCAAAAATGTACAGAATTTCTCTTCTTTAACAAGTGCCATTTCATCTCAGACCACTTTAAAGCAAGACCCATGTTCTGGTGACCGCTTGGAGACCAAGTGACTCAGCCCTGCGGCCAGGAGCCCTGTGGGGCTCTTATCTTGGCTTTATACCTCCCCCTCAGCCACACCTGTCCTTGTGCAAACTGAAGTAGGAGAGGCCTCGGGCAAGGAGGACTCCCTGTGCTATTTCGGGTTGTTAACAAGGCCTGAGAAGGAAATGAATTCTGCCAACTCCCCACTGGGCCCATGGGACTAAAAACTCAGGGACCCCATTTCCCACAAGAAAAGTACCAATTCTCTGTATGAGAAGTTTCCAATCGAAGATGATGTCATTGGAGAAAATGAGTGCTCTTTTGTTTTTTACTTTTTTGATATTGGATTTTATTTCATTTTTTCACTTTTAATTTCATCTTGAAAGTTACAGGAGTTACTCTTTTATGGGCAGCAGATCAAGGAGCCCCAGGGCAACTTTGCTCCAGACCTGGTGGTAAAGATGTTGAAAAAGAACAGGGATACTGTCCGTTGGGCATTGATTTACGTCTCTGCAAGCTCAGTTTTCCTGAGAGTGAGTGAATGCTTGATACATCAAGGCCTATTTATGTTTCATGTGTGTGATTCTACATGTTTTAAAGTACCTCTGCTTGGGACGCGTGGGTGGCTCAGTTGGTTAAGCGTCTGCCTTCAGCTCAGCTCGTGATCTCAGGGTCCTGGGATCAAGCCCCGTGTCAGGCTCCCCACTCAGCAGGGAGTCCGCTTCTCCTTCCCCCTCTATCCCCCCTCACCCCCCGCTCGTGCTCTCTCTCATGCTCTCTCTCGCAAATAAATAGAATCTTAAAAAAATAAAATAAAATAAAGCCCCTCTGCCTGAAGGTTGATCATTCAGCCCAGTAGGAGCTTTACTCCTACTCTGTACAAGCCACAGTGCTCACTACTGTGGAGTAGATGAAAAAAATAAAGGTCATGATTCCTTCTTAAAGAAGCTTGACTTTTTCTCGGGGAGAAAGTGGACAAAACAAGAGCTGTCTAGAGAGTATTATGCTAAACAAAATAAGTCAGTCAGAGAAAGACAAATACCATATGATTTCACTCATGTGTGGAATTTAAGAAACAAAACAAATGAGCAAAGGGGGAAGAAGAGAGAGAGACAAACCAAGAAATGAACTCAACTACAGCAAACACACGGGTGGTCACTACAGGGAATTGGGTGGGAAAATGGGTGAAATGGGTGATGGGGATCAAACAGGGCACACACGAGGTAATGTATGGAAGGGCTGAATCACTGTATTGTGCACCTGGAACTACTTTGACTCTGTATTTAACTATATGGGAATTTAAATTAAAACTAAAAAATGGGGCACCTGGGTGGCTCAGTCGTTAGGCATCTGCCTTCAAAAAACTTAAAAATAAAATGTAATATGTGAAATCACAGAAGAACCAAATAGACAAGAGCTGTCATAGGCAATATGCAATATAATTAACTGCTGGGGAGAAAAGGCAAACATGTGATTTAAAAATTCAAGAGAGAGGGGCACCTGGGCAGCTCAGTGTCTGCCTTCGGCTCAGGTCATGATTCCGGAGTCCCAGGATTGAGCCCCTGGCATCGGGCTCCCTGCTCAGCGGGGAGGCTGCTTCTCTCTCTGACCCTCACCCGCTCTTGTGTGCACGCTCTTTCTCTCAAATAAATAAATAAGATTTAAAAAAAAAAATTCAAGAGAGAGATGGACCCCTAACAAATTTTATTCACTCAATCATGAATTCATTCATTTATTCAAACAATGAATATTTGTGGACCCTTGTGTTTAGATGCTAAGGGGATTTCAAGATGAATAAGAAAGGGACCACCCCCCCTTGGACTTGTAGTAGAGTAGACCAGCTAAGTCAGGCACACAAATAGCTATCATTCAAGGAAGAAGGTGATAAGTGCTATAAGGTGTTGGAATTTCGAACAGAAAGGAATAACGGCTTGGAGCCAATCCAGAAAGGCTCGTAAAGCAGATATTCAGACTGAGGCTTGAAGAATGGGCTGGATCCGTACACATGCAGCTGACTAACATGCTTCCATCGATGGTGCACAATTTCTCTTTAAGTTAACCATTGGTATTTGGAATCTATTTTGTGTAGAAACAATATTCTGTCTGGTCTTTGGTGTCCCTGGTCTATCCAAAAAAAGCTCATGTAGCCCACAATGTACTTGAGAAATAGTATAAATACATTCTTTCAACTACTCGTAGATATTGTGTATGGGTTCCTATGGGAAAGTTCAGGCTGTTCAAGTGTTCAGAGCTAGACACACAGCTTCCTGCTGCACCAGGACGCAGGACCAGGGCCCCCTCCCTGACTTCCCCCTCTGGGTCTCAAGCCAACATCACAAGGGCAGACAAGACTTCTGGGATCGGAGAGATTGGTGGTGGGGAGGTATCCAGGCTATGGGGACTACAGCTTACAAAACTTTGGGGACTCTCTTTAAAAAAATAATTGAAAAATCACTGACTTTCGCCAATTTAACAAAAACATAAGACTGTGTGAACATATTGGTAAGGTGCTTCCCAGGCCTGAAAGAGTCTCAGCAAGTGAGAGACTCTGAAGTTTCAGTTTCATTAACTTTCTAGAAAGTGGAACCTAGGATTTGAAATGCTTGGAGACGAGTGATCTGTTCATTCTCCATTCTTCACTAAAATATACTGAAGTGTTTTGCATCAGGGGATAAAGGAACTAGAGCTCCAGCAGCCAACTCCTTTGCTGCCCTTGGGGAAGAGGGAATGCGTGATGGTGAGGATGCAGGAAGGCTGGGCAGGGCAGAGCAGGGCTGGGGCCCAGGGGCATCGATCACTGCACAGTGTAGGGGCCAGACGGACCTGGGCTGGTATTCCAGAGTGTTCCAGAGTTGATCCTGAACAAGCGCCCCCACCTTTTTGATCTTGCGATTTCTTATCTGTAAAAAGGGGGAAATCGGCACTATTTTAAGTTATAATGGCGGCTCCAGAGGACGGTTTCAATGACACCACACGACTCTAGGTTTAAAATACCTAGCCCAATCCCTGGCTTGCCATAAGCGTTTGATAACGTGGAGGGATGAGTCATGGGGAAACTGTGATACTACCTGTTTCAAACAGCTTTGCAAAAACCCACTTTCCTGCCTGTAATACTAGTTCACTTGTCTCTACACCCGAAAGGCAGAAAGGACTGCAGGATATGTTGCCATTGTCTGCTAGAATGTAAAGCATTCTGGAGAGATGGATGCACATGTGTGTAAGTCCTTTGTAGATTGCAAATTCCAAGGTACATGGTATACAGTGTTGATAGGAGTGTGGCTGTCAGAGATGGTTCGCAGATTTCCCAGCTGTAGCTGCAAGCCAATTACAGTATTTCCAAAGGGTGTAGATAAATCAGGCTGGTGGGAGGGTGGGGACCAGAGAAGCAGATGGGGCAAGGGAGCTAAAACAATTTAGCATGAGTATTTTCATTAAACACTTGGCAGGTAGAGTCCTTACCTTTTAGAGACAAGTGCGGAAATGTTTCGAGGTGAAGTGATATGATGTCTGGGACTTGCATCCCTAGGAGATAAGCAGTTGAGGATGCAGATAAAATTGGCCATCTGTCTTCTTGGGTATATGTATGAAATTTTTCATAGTAAAGACTTTAAAGAACGACCAGATAAATAAAATCACTTATTCTATAATAGGGCACATGTCAAGATGTGTCCTTTGCTGTGGCTCCACACTCTGTCAGCAGGCATGTCCTTAACACATCTCACCTGGGGACACAGAGGTGGGACCCTGCACCTCCCCCCCTCAGAATGGCTCTGGACTTATCAGGGAGTGTGTATGAGGCAACTTGGCTGATGTAGATGGTCCCTTATTTTAAAAGCTTCCCTAATGGGGTGCCCTGTGTCTGCTGTCATTATCTTCTTTCTAGCTTCTAACTCTGCCTTGAATGTCAGGACACCTTTGTGGTCCCTGACACCTACCTGGCCCGCTGCCCTGCTGAGATCTCTGGTACCCACATTTCCAACATTCCGACTTTACTTTTGAGTTTGAAACCTGATGTTTGAGCACCTTCCAGGTCCAGCACTGTTTGATATCTTGTGCTTATTTCCCACCCTCCCTTTCTCTCAGTTTTGGGGACCTTACCCTATCTCTGTGACCAATTGGTATTCGCAGCTCACACAATGACAATGAAAAATGGAACGACTCTATTTTTTTTCAGCTCAAAAGAATAATGTGCATTTCATTTCCTTGCAGTTCGATTCTGGAGTTTTTGACCATTTCTTTTGCTTTAAATGGATCAGTTTTCAGCTATCTTAATGAAATCATTATAGTACAATTCTGAAGCATGAAAATACATACCATCTGAGTTTCCTATTGCTGCTGGTACAAATTTCCACATAATTAAGACTTAAAAATGACATTTGTTCTCTTACAGTTCTGGAGGTTAGAAGTCTGAAAATGGTCTTACTGAGTTAAAATCAAGGTGTTTGTCTGGAGGCTCTAGGAGAGAACCTGTTTCCTTGAGTTTTCCAGCTTCTGGGAGCTGCCTGCATTTTTGGACTCTTGTCTCCTTCCTCCATCTTCAAAGCCAGCCACCTGGTACCCTCAAGTATCCTCCCTGACTCTGACCCCTCCTGCCTTCCTTTCCTACTTTAAATCACTTGTGATTATACTGGGCCCACCTGGATGATCCAGAAGAATCTCTTTAAATCCAGCTAACTAGCCATCTTAATTCCATCTGTAACCTTAATTCCCCATTGCCATGTAACCTAACATACACAAGGGTTCCAGGGATTAGTGTGTGAACATCTTTTGCGGGGGGCCCTTCTTCTGCTTACCACATACCATATTAGAAATTGAATGTCACTTTAAGGAGATCCAGGGCAAAAGTTACCCCAAGAATGAAGCGCCTAGTTTAATAAAAACCATACAGATGACCAAGATACTGTTCAGTTAAGTTTATCTAGATAAGCTGCTGATTGGGATTCCTGGGTGGCTCAGCTGGTGAAGTGTCAGCCTTTGGCTCAGGTCATGATCCCAGGGTCCTGGGATCGAGTCCCGCATCAGGCTCTCTGCTCAGTGGGGAGCCTGCTTCTCCCTCTGCCTGCTGCTCGCCCTGCTTGTGCTCTCTCTCTCTTTCTCTGACAAATAAATAAATAAAATCTTTAAAATAAATAAATAAATAAACTGCTGATTGAACCACTCAGTTTCCCAACACCATCAGTTTCCAACTCAGCTTTCCCATAGGCTCCAGAGTTCCAGAAAGGGCACTTGGTGATTTTGAGTGAACTCCTGAGCCTATGACGCTGTCTTTAGGGATAACAGAATGAATGGCATACGTGTATCATTTATTGTTGTTGGCCCAGGACGACCCTGGACTTGGTCTCCGCTCAGCCCCAGGGCACCAGCTGTGCTGCATGAGGGCGCGTGTCCCGGGGACATGACCTCAGTGTCCAACACGCCTGTCCCTGTCATGGCTGCAGGAGACCCACAGGCGGAGAAGAGAGTCCTGACCCAAAAAGGAACCAAGAGATCATCTGTCTTTTTCAGCTTATCTTACGGATGGAGCAAACGAGGCATGAATGCTAGGTGACTTTAAAAGGACGTTTGATAGTGTCAGAGATCAGAACCTGAAGCAGACTTTTGAGGGGCCAAACAGAACCTACCCTGTTTTTACCCCTAAATCACCACAGGTAACATCTAGAATTCTTTTAGAAGAATACTTGTTTTTTAAAATTTTTTATTTAAAACAAAATTTTTAATGTTTATTTTATTTTTTTAAAGATTTTATTTATTTATTTGACAGAGAGAGACACAGCGAGAGAGGGAACACAAGCAGGGGGAGTGGGAGAGGGAGAAGCAGGCTTCCCACCTAGCAGGGAGCCCGATGCGGGGCTCAATCCCAGGACCCGGGACCATGACCTGAGCCGGAGGCAGACGCTTAATGACTGAGCCACCCAGGAGCCCCTAATGTTAATTTAGCCACCATACAGTACATCATTAGTTTCTGATGTAGTGTTCAATGATTCATCAGTTGCGTATCACACTACTAGGTATTTGCCCCAAAGACACAGATGTAGTGAAAAGAAGGGGCACATGCACCCCAATGTTCATAGCAGCAATGTTCACAATAGCCAAACTGTGGAAGGAGCTGAGATGCCCTTCAACAGATGAATGGATAAAGAAGACGTGGTTCATATATACAATGGATTATTATTCAGCCATCAGAAAGGCTAGATACTTACCATTTGCATAGACATGGATGGAACTGGAGGAGATTATGTTAAGTGAACTAAGTCAAGCAAAGAATACTTGTTTTTAACAGGAAGCTCAATGCCCCATACGTGTGATGGGACTAGAGCCTAGTGATAACAGAAGAATGAAAGGCCTTTGTTCCAAAATTGTAAGTAAGATAAGATGTGGTGGAATAAAGTGAAGAAAAGGAACACAGTGAAGAGAAGGGTGGAGCTGGTATTCAGAAGGACTGGGAAGTGGGGCCAGAGAGGGGTGCATCTCACCATCCAGATCCCCGTGAGAGGTGGGGGACTTGGGAGGCTGGCTGCACCCCAGCACTGCTGGGCTGGGGGCGCAAGGCAACAGTGCCCCCAACACTAAGTACTTCTCCCGGTGCCCTTGCTCATGCTGTCTGGAGCCCCGCATCCATTCATGATTGTTCATTCATTCTCAGTCAATAAATAGGTAATAAGCTCCCGCTCTGAGAGCCAGAGCAGTAGGGACCCGAGGGAACGAAGACATGAACACCCCTCGGGCGTTGACTTCACGGAGCCTTTTGTCCAGCTGAGCTGCTGAGAGGATGAAACTTTCATGCAACTGAGCTAAACGCACCTTCGGAAGTAGCGCAGCTAGAAATGTGTGAGTGTGCAGAAGGCGAGCCCAGAAGAAAAGGCACTCAGATGGTACCCGGAGAGAGGCTGAGCCCAGAAAAAAGGCACTCAGATGGGTACCCCGAGAGAGGCTGCTCCTCTCTCCCTAGAACAGAGGCAACTCTTTTCTGTAAAAAGTAATACGTCTGTTGTGCTGCTCAGGGCTATTTCATCCTCCCCTGGAAAACATGGTCATAATTTGACGGACCACTTACAATCTGTTCATTTCAGCCCTTCTAGTGAGTAGATTCTACCCTTCCTCAGGCAAGCGATCAATAAATAGATGTTTATCGCTCTTTGGGGCCTGGAGGTTGGAACGTACAGAGTGCTTCCTTATTTGGCAATTCTGTTCATAAATGAACCCAGACCTTAACGAAGGGGAAAACATGGTACACTCTGTGACAGTTTTGAAGGGACAACTTGTGTTAGATGGTGTCTTTAATTGTGAGGTGGTCTCCCTATCAGGGACAGGTGGTTTGATTCAACAGCTTTTGTCAATGGGTTCTCCCATGATCAGACATCTGTGTGAGTTGTTTTAGATGAAGAGAACTATGTTTCCTGCATAAAGGATATTGAGGTGATTTATACGTTTTTAATGCATAAAAATGATGTCTAGTTGAACAGTGAATCCTTTTATGTATTAAATAATACAAAATGATCTCTGACAACAGACGTCAGATTAAAAAAATATGTAAGCTATTTAATTCAGTTTCACACCATTTGATCTTGATATTCTAATTCATTGCCATATAAAATGAGCTTTCGTGAGAGAGACTGATTTATTGCTATTACTTTCTATTTCCTTTTTTACAGAACTCCTGAAATAGGGCTAGAGTTATTTTTAAAAAATCCAGCTCTTTATGTGTGTCTGATCAACAGCAAAATAATCTAGCATTTTAAATAAAGCAAATGGTAGGGTCCTTATAAACCTCACCATGGAGACCAGAGAGCGAAGTGTTACCATGGAGACATTTTTAAGTCCACTATGCCTGGAGTTATGATTACCACATATTCAGATATTATTAGCATGCATCGGATATTGTATGAAAGCATTTTAAGTTCCTCACTAGAAGCATGCCATTAATATCAAACAAACTTCAATGCACCAGAAGTGTCCTCATCTCTGGCACATGAAGGGGAAACCCACAGCTCCCAGACTTCACCCCAATTCCTGATTTAGTCTGGAATGGAGGCTGAGCAATTCATATTTTAGGGCCACTCAGGAGCTGCTGAGAGCCAGGCCAGCCTGAGAATTTCACAAACAAGGGTTTCTGGGTAGGTAGTCATCAGGGATGGTGTCTCAGTTTGGTTTTGGCTAAATAAGAGTTTTTTCCTGATCTTTTAGAGGTTTATTTTAAGGTTGAAAATGAATCGCAATTAATTAAAATTTGTAAAAGCTTAGTTCTTTCTTAAGCATTTGCCCTCAATTCACCTATCTTACTCTATTAATTTGACACCTTCTGGCCATCGCTTTTAGAGGGATTTATTACAACTTAAATTCCCTTAGATATTTCAAACTGTATAATTATAATATACTCGATATTTTTAAGCACCTCAAACTTTAAAACTTTCTCAAGTTCTTTTTTTTTTTCTCCAAGATTTATTTTAATGGTGGTGGGGAGGGACAGAGGAAGAGAGAGAAAGAAACTTAAGCAGATTCCCTGCTGAGCGCGAGCCAGGAAGCAGGGCTCTATCTCACCCCTCTGAGATCAGGACCTGAGCTGAAACCAAAGGTCGGCACTTAGGCGACTGTGCCACCCAGGTGCCCTTCAAGTTCTTAAGTAGCTAATAAAACTTGAAAATCTGAACTTCTATTCTCTTCAGTATTCTAACAGTATAAAAGCATGGCGAGATTTCAATGAAATAATCACAAATCAAATAGTTACACATTTTAAATTTGAATCACTGCCCTAACTTCTCTGACTCCGATAAGCCAATCTTTAAAAACCTTTGCAAGTATATAAAATTCAAATTTACAAATTCCACACCACAAAAATCCATTTATTAAACTCTGCAGATTTTTTTCTTTCTTTCTTTCTTTTTTAAGATTTATTTATTCCAGAGAGAGAGAGACAGAGAGAGAGAGAGAGAGAGAGAGCGCGCTTGAGCCGGGGGCAGGGGCGGAGGGAGAGGGAGAAGCAGACTCCTCGCTGAGTGGGAAGCCAGATATGGGACTCCATCCTGGGTAACCCTGAGATCCTGACCTGAGCAGAAACCAAGAGTCAGACACTTACCTGACGGAGCCACTCATGTGCCCCGATTTGATTTTCTTAAACATTTCTGGACAATTCTAACTCCTCTCAGGGAGAAAATTTCCTCCTTGCTTATCAACCCAAGATTTGGGAAGGGACGCTAACAGGTGGGATATGCTGAAGATGAGTTTTAGTCACTATATATTTATTAGGGTTTAGAGTGTTTTCTAGAGACCCTAGGCGGCAGCCCTCATGTGGCCAGAGATAATTACCACTGCTGCGGTGGCAATGTGGAGACGAGGAGCCCAGGGCCTGTATACACAGTCTCCTAGTAGGGCTCTGTGTCCCAGCCACCCCATCTGGGCACCACAGGGTAGTGAGTATGTAGGGTTTTAATTTTTCAAAACTATATATATTTTATCTTTTTTTGGAAATAAGTTAAGAGATAGGGAAGTGATATTGTAATTTTAAGTCAGAGCTCTGTAGCATGCTCTTCCATTTGAAGGCCTGGGGATTGAAACAGGGCGGGGGGCAGGGTGCTAGGGCACTCACCTGATAAATGTATCTTCTAGGAGAGGATAATCATAATGGATTTCCATTATGGATTTCCCTTTAGGGAAAATAGGTCCCAAATAACCAGTGTCTGAGAAGTAGTTCTCCACTTGGATTTGGTGAAAAAGGGTCATAAGTTCATGAATTCCCTGAATAGTGGTCTGTATTAGGAGGGTAAAGGCTAAGCTGCTATGACAAAGAGGCTCCAAATAGGACGGCTCATCAAAATAGAACTTCATTTGATTTTCACTTACTAGCCCCATGGAAAATGGGCCAGATTGATCAGGAGCCTTTGCTCCGTGTGGCCATTGTGTGACCCAGGTACCCCCATACTGTTGCTCCACCATCCCTCAAGGTTATTTAACTGGGGTTCTTGGACCTCCAAAGAGTCCATGGATAGAGTTCAGAGGCACCATAGATTTGAATGGGAAAATATTATGTCTCTGTTTTATAGTTAACATTTCTTATGAATTATGAACTATGAACATTCTTATATACATATCTTTTATTTTTTAAGATTTATTTATTTATTTTAGAGAGAGAGAGTGATCACGTGGTGGGGAGGGGCAAAGGGAGAGGGAGAGAGAAACTCAAGCAGACTCTGTGCTGAGTGTGGAGCCTGACTCAGGGCTCAATTCCACGACCAGGAGATTTCAACCTGGGCTGAAACCAAGAGTCAGATGCTCAACTGACCGTGCCATGCAGGTGCCCCAGTATATATGCTTAGTATACATGTGTGCTCATTTCCCTTGGATATAATCATATGGGTGGGGTAAGCATATGTTTAGCTTTAGTGGATACTGCCAAACTATTTTTCAAAATGGTTGAATAAGATTGTACTCCTGTTAGCGAGCAATGTATAAGAGTTCCAGTTGCCCCACATTCTCACAAATATAAGGGGTTTTCCATCTTTTAAACTTTAGCCACTCTCGTGGGTGTTTTGTGATATATTTTATTTTATGCACTTATTTTTCTGAGAAGGCATCCCTAGGTGTCACCAGACTCTAAGGTGTCCATGGCACAAAAGGTCCTAAGAACCCTATATTGGATCACAGGCATGGTCCAGCTATGGCCTGGTCAAAGGCCTGCTCAACATTGGGCACTTTGGTTTTCCCACTCTAGCGAAGGACAAAAAGCAGAAGTTCAGGAGGAGCAATTTCCTTTCAAGCAATGAGGAAGTTGCTCATTGCTTAATCACTTACTTAGTCACGGGGCCACACCCAGCCTCCCGGGTGTCTGGGAAATGTAGTCTCTCATTGGGCAACCATATGCTCAGTCTAAACTCTATTAATAAGTAACACAGGGTGATGGACTATTGGCAGTCTCCACCACAAGATGCTATTGCCTGCCCCAGTGATTTTTTGGTGGGGCAGACTTTCCCCAGAGCATAAATGCACCTCCACCCAGGGTGAGAAACAGCTGAATCACCTAGCTGCCTCGTCCTGACTTTCGGCAACATATTGCCAGGGCCTGGGGCAGTCTTTCCAGGTAAAATCAGGCCCTCAGGTAAATGTGTAGATTCATCAGGTCCATGAGGTTCTCCAAAAATGGATATATGAGACATGCTATCTGAGACGTGTCAGTGAGTAACTGCGTGACCCAAGGGTGAGTAGGGCAGTTTTAGTCAGGTCTTGGGGAAGAATGCTAAAGGTGCAAGGTGGCCTGAGTCATGCCTTTGTCAAATACCTTGTGTGGCACTTCACTTTTCAACAGGATTGACAAAAAAAAATGTGTTGAAACCTTTCCAGGAAGTTGTCACAGTGTCTCAACCAACCCTCTTGGGTCATTCATGAGTGTGGCTTTACCCACTTCTCAGATGGGGTACAGTGGCTGCCCAAAGACATCTGTGGACCTCCAAGTCGGCTGCTCCAATTTCTGCACTCGACGCACTTGCAACAGCAGTTACAGAGGGGAGCAGATGATTTAGTGGGAAGAAGTGAGAACATGTCTATCAGTGGACATACATAGATAGCACCCAAACTTTGTGGTTGCATTACTCAGGAATTAGGGACGTGTACATTGGCCTGGCTCCTACCAATGCCATATCGATGGACAAGCTTTCGCCATGTAATTGAAGACCAGACTCGAACCAATACTCTTTCTTTATGGTAAACTCACACATGCCAGCAGGGCTTGGGATGGAGATTTGAGTCCACGTGAAAACCCAAAGAGGGCCATGATAAAGAGAGTAAATCTGTCAGTGTGAACTATATGTAAGTTAAAATATATATACTTGGAAACAGCCACAGAAAAGCAAACAGCCAAATTCCACGTGGGAAGCGGAGAATCACATCACCCAAAGCCCCTTCCTCCCCGCTCTGTGTAATCCTGGGCTCCTGGGTTTGTACCTCCCCTCTAGTTAGCAGATCCAGGCAGAGATGAGAAGAGCTTTGATTTACAACTCAAGGAGGGGGCTGGGAAAATCTCTAAGACGCCACAGAAGGTTTGGGATCTGTTAACCTCTGGGGGCAAGGGAGGAGGAATATAGTGCTGCCAAGAAAGGGGGAAGGCAGGAATATGGGGAGAAGAAAAGAAATCAGAAAGGCAAATGACATTGGGAAGAGAGTGTGTTTACCCAGTGAATTCCTACTAAGGGAAGTTTGGGCAGTGAGATTGGGCTCTCTAGCACGACACAAAGGAATGCATTAGTGAGAACAGAGAGCCCAAAATGCTAGCTTTCTCACTCTCTCCCTAAAGCCTCCAAACTCTGTGCCATGTGGGTTTTAATGCTGGAGACCTTGAGTTGCTGGAGTCCTGTGTGATGTGTACGAATGCACCGGACACCCACCTCCCCATCCCCCACCCCCAACCCAGGAACACCGAGGACACGCTCTGTGGGTTGGTCACACAGGTGTGCACGGTTCATCAAGGGGGCTTTGTGGAAAACCCAGCTCTCTGAATAGCCTCGCCCCTCATTTGGTTCCAGGGGTTCTGTCGACTGCACCTCAGCTTTGAACATGTGAATTCCATTCAGATGTGTTCAGAAATTCTAGTTTAGGAAACGTTATAAATAGTTTTCTCATGAACACTTATGAGGAAAAAACACACAAGTGAAAACACACCCATTGGCTGAGGCTCTGCCGACAGATTTGAATAAAAACTTCTTGGTTGGCACAAAGTACACTAGGATCTTTTGAAATAAGCCTCATGCCAGCTTGGCAAAACGTGAATGTGCTGACTGTGTATTAAAAGGGCATATTATCCTCACTTGGCAATGCACACAAAAAGTGTGCTTACTGGACAATAAAATTCTGACCTTAACTTAATACTCTTTTCCCCCCTCATTTACAATATTTGGCTTAATTAAGAAGTGAAATTGTGAATGTTTTCTTGGCAATTTGGCAATAAACATCTGTATTGAATATAAAGTTCCATTTGGTATTTGGGGGCAAAATGACCAGTTCGTTAATGTATGGGTAAGTTTCTTGCAAAGTGAAAGAGGGCCAGGGTTGGGATCCAAACTTTTTCTAAAACGTGGTAATGGGCTTGGCCTTGCTGAAGGGGAGCAGAGAAGGGAGGTTGGCCAAAGCCTTTCATCAACAGGACAAGAAACTTCAAGAAGTCCACGCACAGGGAGGAAGTTGTTGACAGCATTGACAATCATTTCCAAGCAGGATTTCTTCAGAACCCTTCTGACACCTGCAGAATGTGGTAAGAACAGCCTCCGTCTAAGATAAAACGGAGGCGTCTCAAATGAAGACAGAGAGAGGCATAGTCAACAAATGGCATTTACTCATTCACTTCAAATCCTTTGCTAAAATTAAGTTCATTACAAGTAGAAGCTAAGAATAAAATGGCAACCATAGGAAGACTTTAAGAAAATATAACGGAATAGTAATCAGCCCTTGGGTGTGTGGATGTGAGGAAGTCTTTTAAGTTTAGAAGAAATCACATAGCAAAAAAGATGTGAATGCATATTTTGAAATTTGGTGTCTGCAAATAACAAAACAGGTGAAAAAATAGAAGATGGGGAAATATCACAGGTCAATGAGAAACAAGTGATTAATTGTTGCCTTAGATCAGGTTCCCTGGCAACTGGCTCAGATGAAGCTTTTGTATACAATAAGGTTTTTTTGGCTCTAAGTGTCTGTCAGCAGATGAATGGATCAAGAAAATGTGATAGATTTATACAGCACAATGTTTATTATTCAGCCTTAAAGATGAAGGAAGTCCTGTCAATTGTGACAACATGGATGAACCTGGAGGACATTATGCAAACTGAAATAAGCTAGACAGAGAAACACAAATATTGCACGGTATCACCTGTGTGTGTAATCTTTAAAAAAAGTCAAACTCAGGCACCTGAGTGACTCAGTCGGTTAAGCATCTGCCTTCGGCTCAGGTCATATGATCCCAGGGTCCTGGAATCGAGCCCTGCATCAGGCTCCTGCTCCGAGCGGAGCCTGCTTCTCCCTCTGCCCCTCCCCCTGCTTGTGCTCCCTCTCCCTCCCTCTCTCTCTCTCTCTCTCAGATAAATAAATAAAATCTTAAAATAAAAGAAAACGCCAAACTCGTAGAGAGTAGAATGGTGGTTGCCAGGGGCTGGGGGTGGGAGAAATAGGGAGAGGTTGGTAAAAGGTTACAAACTTTCAGATATAAGAGGAATGAGACCTGAGAATCTACTATATGACTTAGCGATTATAGCTATACCATATAACTGAAATTTGCTAACAGTAGAACCTGAATGTTCTCACCAAAAAAAAAAAAAAAGTAAATATGTGAGGTGATAGATGTGTTAATTAACTCAATGGGAGAATCTTTTCATAATGTATATATTTATATATACATATCAAATCATCACGTTCATACTTTAAATATCTTACAATTTTATTTGTCAATTATACTTCAGTAAAGCTGAAAGAACAAAAAGTTTATTGGAGAGGATTCTAGAAACAGCTCCTCAAGGGAGGGACGGCAGCAGGGTTGGGCAGAGGGAGAAACTGAACAGTGATGCAGCAGCAGCTAAGGTTTCAGATGGCCCTGCAGAATTGTTTCAAACTGAGTCAAGGGGGCTAGTTTCCACTGGACTCAGCTATGGGTGTCTCCAGAGAGGGGGCCTAATCCTGGGCAAGGTGTCCCTGAAGACAGTTATCAGAGAGGGAAGCAGTTTTGAAATGTCCACAACTAGTCTGCCTGACAATGGGGCAGTAAGAGCACCCCCTCCCCTTCAAGGGGGTTCTAAGTGGCAACTCTGAAAGTTAATAAAAGGAAATCTCATTTAAAATGGAATTGGGGAGCCAGAAGGGGGAGCTCTCTCACCCTACCATTCCTTGTCAATTGCAGACCCAAACAGGAAGAGATGTACCCTGCAAGTCAATGATGCGGCTTTACTCCTCCAGCTGGAGGAAGAAGGGTTTTCTCTTTCCCCCCACAACAGCCCAGCCAATGAGAGACTGTCACAGCTCAGCCAAGGAAAAGCCACTACACTTTGAATTCCCAGTTTAGTCCAATGGACTTGCTTTTAACAACCACTCCCCATGCCTCTCTTCCTCTATAAAAGAGCATCCCTCCTCTTTTTTCCCTGGACTTGTCTATGGTTTCGCTGTGGCTTGCAAGTTCTGAGCTGTAATTGTCTGCTATTCCTGCATACATTTATTTTTGCTGGCAAAATGACTGGCAGTTTTATTTTTAAGCTTAACACACCCATAGCATTCACTATAAAGAGCTAAACACTAAAAAACAAAAACAAAAACAAAAACAAAAACAAAAAACACTAAAAAACTCACAGTGTTAATAGGAAAAACAAAAATTGCAATATAGAAATTAACAAAGGACATGACTAGACAATCCACAATTCATGAATGGGAAAATGTACAACATCACTAGTAATCAAAGAAATAGAAATCAAGGGCGCCTGGATGGCTCAGTCGGTTAAGCGTCTGCCTTTGGCTCAGGTCATGATCCCGGGGTCCTGGGCTGGAGCCCCGAATCGGGCTCCCTGCTCAGCAGGGAGTCTACTTCTCCCTCTGATCCTCCCCCCGCTTGTGTGCTCTCTCTCTCATTCTCTCTCTCTCAAATAAATAAATAAAATCTTTAAAAAAACCACAATCTTTACCAATTAAAATATACAAAATATAATAGCCAGTTCTAGAGGAATTGTGGTGCTGCCTGGAAGCATAACTGATGAGAAGTGTAAATCATTACAGCCTTTTTGGAAAGCAGTTTGGCATTCTATATCAGCCCCTAAAAATGCTCCTACTTCTTTGACCCACCTCAAAAAAATTGCCCTAGACAGATAGTTCATTATTTGAAAAGACCATATGCATGAAGACATTTGTTACAGCACTCTTAATAGATGTGAAAAAAAGATGGTATAACTTAAACAATGATAGAGACAAAATTTAAGTAAATATAATTATGAAGCTGTGTAGCTATAGAGAAAAGGTTTTATTTTTTTAATTTTTTTTAAAGATTTTATTTATTTATTCATGAGAGACAGAGAGAGAGAGAGAGAGAAGCAGAGGGAGAAGCAGGCTCCCAAGGAGCAGGGAGCCCGATGGGGACTCGATCCCAGGACCCTGGGATCATGACCTGAGCCAAAGGCAGATGCTTAACCATCTGAGCCACTCAGGCGCCCAGAGAAAAGGTTTTAGACACATTATTTAGGAAGGTAGTGGAATTCTATATAGATATGGTTACAATTATAACAGATTATAAGAAAAGAAACTTGAAGGAAGAAGGAATGGAACTAAATAATTTTAAAATTCAAGGGAAGAATAAATAGTTGCAAATAGTAATGACAATTTTGAAAAATCGGCAGAATTACTCTAAAACATATTTGTAAAGTATTCTGGTGATCTATTGCTGTATAATAAATCACCCCAAATTCAGTAGCTTAAATAACAATAATCATTTTATTACCATCTCTCGTGAATCTGGGCATTGACTGGGCTCAGTTAGGTGGTTCCTACTTGGGAGCCCACATGGCATTACAGTCAGATGGTGGCTGGAGATGTCTAAAGAAATGCTTACTCCCAAGTGCATCTGGGTGGATCAGTTGGTTGTGCATCTGCCTTTGGCTCAGGTCATGATCCCAGGGTCCTGGGATTGAGCCCCTCGTAGGGCTCCCTGCTCAGTGGGGGGTCTGTTTCTCTCATGCCCCTCCCCCCTGCTTATGCTCTCTCTCTCTCTCTCTCTCTCTCTCAAATAAAGAAATAAAATCTTAAAAAAAAAAAAAAAGAACTCCTCATTCCCAGACCTGGGAGGTACTTGGGCCAGGAAGACTCAAATTGCTGAGGCTGGACCTCTGGGGCTACGACCTATGGTTATCTCTCTCTTCCACGTGCTCTCTCCAACATGGTGGACTTGCGGTAGCAGCATTTTCTTGGATATGGCTCAGGACTTCCACAGCCAGTGTCACCCAGGGTCAGCTTCATTGCCTCATATTCCTTGAGGCAGTTACAAGGGTCTATCCAGTTTTAAGGAGAGGGAACACAGCTTCCACATCTTAACAGAGGAATGCAAAGGTTCTAGAAGACCATGCGGGATGGGAAATATTATTGCAACCATTTTTTGCAAAATGTAATCTGCCACACAAAACTGCAAAATTAAATAGGATTGTAGCAATGTAAAATAAAACACACTCATCAATGACACAAAATAGAAAGTCAAACAACAGATTTATTATATTTAAATTTTAATATATGATAAAATAATCATCTCAACTCAGTAGGCACAAAAAATATTCAATTACTTATGTCTCAATAACTGATTAATTAAAGAATTAACTGTAAAAGAGGAAAAAAACTGAAAAAATATCAAAACCCTACGGGGATGGGTCACTTCAGAAGCTTGAAGTTGTAAGAGAAATCCCAAAGGAAAAGATTTTTAAATGACTAAATAATTATGATAAACTTCTAAGTTAAAAAAATCCCATTTTCCTGGGACACCTGGATGCCTTGGTCAGTTAATCGTCTGCCTTCAGCTCAGGTCATGATCCCAGGGTCCTGGGATCCAGCCCCACATCAGGGTCCCTGCTCTGCGGGGAGCATGCTTCTCCCTCTCCCTCTGCAGCTCATGCTCTCTCTCATTCTCTCTCTATCTCAAATAAATAAAATCTTTAAAAAATTCCCATTTTCCAAATAGAAAAGGAAATAAATGACAAATTTTGAGATATACTCTAAATAAATACAAAAGAAACAAGGTTAATATCTTCTAATGTATAAAGAGTTCATTCCAAAAAAATGGACTAATGGTAAAGGACAAGAGATAGTTCCTAAGAGAATACAAAAAGAAAGTAATTTTGTAAGCTGTGATAGAATGTACGATACATAAACTATATAATACAAAATTTACCGGTTTAACCATTCCTAAGTATACAGTCCAATGACATCAAGTATATTCACATTGTGTAGCCATGACCACCGTCTATCTCCAGAACTCTCTTCATTGTTCAAAACTGAAACTCTGCATCTGTTAAGCAATAACTCCCCATTCCTGCCTCCCCTGACCTGTGGCAACCATGAGTCTATGTTTTGTCCATATGAATTTGACTGTTCTACATCCCTCATATACATACAGTATTTCTTTTTGGTGACTGGCTTATTTCACTTAACATGATATCCTCAAGGTTCATCCATGTTGTAGCCTGTGTCAGGATGTCCCTTCTTTTTAAGGCTGACTGACAGTCCACGGTATGTATAGGCCACATTTTTTTCATTCATTCACTCATCCATCTATCCATCCCTCCATCCATCCAAAGAGAAACCCTTTTGTTAAATTGTAAAACTAATACATGTTTATGTTTAGAAATTCAAACAACTGAGAAAAGCATAAAATAAAAAGCAAAAGTCTTTTACTCTTCTTTATCTTTCACATTCATCCTAGTACCTCCTGTTTAGCACTCAATCACGCATCCTTCTGGAAAGTTTGTGTGTTTGTAGAAGCACACTCAGATGCTTGCCTCGTCTTTCTTTCTTTGGTCCCTAACTCTGATGATGAGAATCTTGATGGCGTTAGAGATAAAACTGGATGATGCAACCTATAGTTATAGTGCAATATTAGGTTTTGACACTATGTTTAAAATATATTTAAGCCAAATATATGTGGGGTATTTGTCTTGATGCAGACTTCTGAATGCTTGCCCCCTCTTGAGAAGAGTCAGTACTAGACCCAACCAGCCCATATAAAGGAGGACCCCACAGTGACCATCTCTTTGGGGAAGCCTGAGGGACGTGACTCACCTGAGGCTGTTTCTGCTGTGTCTGCTCATAGCCAGTCACAGACATGTGGCAAGGACCTGGAGACCTTCAGCTATTGGAATGAACCTGCCTGAAGGGTGAGATATTGTTCCTCTAAATTCCGTTCTTGGACTATCTTTCCTTTTGTCCCCCTCTGCGTCTTGTGAGAACTGGAACATCAAAGACAGGTTGTACTGAACATATGCTCTGAAGTCTGCAGTGAGTAAGGTTCCTCTTTTTAAAGAAAACAACCCTGGAATAAGGTGAATTGTGGAGTTAGACAGTAAGTCCTTAATTGTCATGTGTCCAAATAGTCAACATGGAGTTTGCAGCAAGGACTCCATGATGGTTCCTTTGAATTAGAAGATTAAATGGCCGCAGGGCTCTTTCAGGCTCTTTATGCCCAGGGGCATCATAGTTTTGGCTGAAGAGCTAGATCCTAAGTAAGGTTTGGGCCCCCTCACCCAGACAAGTAACTCAGTGGGTAAGGGTGGGCCATAGCCAGTGGGTAGACAGACTACAGTGTGGAAGAGAGAAGTCATAAATACCGGCTGGCTTAGCTTGCTAAGGTTACTGGCACAAAGCACCACAAGCTGGGTGACTTAGAACAGCTGACATTTATTGTCTTGCAGTTCTGGAGGCCAGAAGTCTGAAATCAAGGCATTGATTTGAGGGTGCTAGGGGAGGATCTGTTCCAGGTCTGTCTCCTTGACTCGCAGAGGCCATCTTTTCCTGCATCACTTCACATCATCTTCCCTCTGTCCATGCTTGTCTTTGTGTCCAAATTTCCCCTTTTTATAAGGACACCAGCCATATTGGATTAGGGCCCACCCCAATGACCCTATTTTAACTTGACTACCTTTGTGAAGACCCTATTTTCAAATCCAGTCACATTCTGATACATTATATCTTTTTGAGGGGACACAATTCAACTCATGATATCAGCCCAACCTCAAAACCAGCTACAGAAAAATAAAGTACTTCCATCTGTATTTTATTGCTTATTGCCAGAGTCAACTAATTACCACCCTTTTCCCTTTTTAAAAGAAGTTATTATAATTTTTCTTTTTTTCTCTCTCTCTTCTACTTGATATTGAATGTGATATTGTCGCCTGAATGGACCCATGTCCCTAAGGTGCAGAACATTGAAAGGGAATCTCAGCAGAACTAGAGAAGCGATTGTGACCCTGGGGAATGCGGCTCCATGAAATGACTTTCTCAGGCAGCTGCTGAATTTAACTCTGGTTATGTCCTCTTGGGGAAAGAGGGGTGCATGGCAGACTAGTTCAGTTTTGTTAGACAGGGGCATCTCTAAATGGATAGGGGAAGGAGTGTATACATAAAATAGAGAAGGTCTTTTTCTAGTGGCTATGTCTGAACTGAGTGATTTTGTAGAAACTGGACTCTCAGTTTCTGTCTCTTGTGTAATTTTTAAACTTGCGTTGGAGGGACCCAATGTACAGTGAAGAATTAACCTGACCCAAAAGGAAGTCTGGCCTTTGCCCTCAGCTCCTGGGAGGTGATTTCCTGGCTCTGGAATGTCCTGCCTGACAGGAGTGTCTTTGTTTGCCCAGGAGCTTGGTCCACTGGACAGTCTTACAATGTGATTTATGATGGGGACTTTGGGCCTACACGGTATCAGTTCTGCTTCTGGAAGGAACTAGAGATGAAAAGTATCCATCAGATCTTCAGGGGTTGGAGACTAGAGTCCAGCCACGTGGGTAGTATGTGATCAAACCCCAATAAAAACCTTGGACACCAATGGCTCTGGTCAGCTTTCCCGGCTGGCAGTCCTCCATATATATTGTCACATGAGAGAAGTTAACATGATCCACAGCAAACCTGGACAAGATGGCCAGACAGAAGCTCCATGTCTAGACCCTCCTGGACTCTGCCCCATGTGTCCCTGCCTTGGCTGATTTTAATCTGTTTTCTTTTTCCTCTGTAATAAACCATAACCATCAGTATTATAAACACTGAAGGTGGTTTTGGGAACCTTGCCAACTTGCAATTGATATCAGAAAGAAGGACATTCTCTTGTGGGAACTGTTCTCTCTAACTGGACAGTGGACTAAATTCCTGCATTCAGGTTCTGGAAGTCTGTGTTGCTGAGTCACACAAGGGATGACTCTCTAAGGAGAAGGCCCACAAGTGCCTTCTGCTGAGGTGCTCAAAGCTGGCCTGACTCCCTCTCCTTCTGGGTTAGATCTTCCTAGGATTCTGCAATAACTAGTATCTTTCCAAGAAATTATCTGTTTTTTTCTTAAGCTTTTCCAAATAGGTCTCTGTTATTTGCAACTAAAAGGATTCTTAACTCTTCTAGAAGAACAGTCATGAAAGTGTGTGGTGGGGGATTTGACCACATCCCCAAGGAATTCCTCTAAAGGATGGACAAAAGCCGACTCAGGTGAAGAGGGGAGAGGCGAGAGACAACTCCAAGTTTGATATGGCACTGATTTGCTATTTCCAAAACTGGGACATCAAGGGAAAAGGTGATGTGTTTTATCCTGCCTCCCTGATGGGTTGTTTCACAGTAGACAATAGTTGATGGGACAAGTTCTTTAGAGAGGGAGCAACGCTAATGATCGCAGGGAGAAAGATACTGTCAGAAAATCACTGTGAGCCTCCTCTAATGAAATAATGGATGCAGGTAATGAAGAATGGCCTCTAAAGCCAGCAGGGAAACAGTTGATGGGGAGTGTTCTACTGGATGGTTGGGCTGACCACACTTGAATCACTGCTCAATTTTGGTGTGACTAAGAGTCAGGCAACCAGACCTGAGTGCGCTTCCTCGTGAGATGCGATAGGAAATACACAGCCCCACCTTCGAAGTATTTCTGCTTCCAACCTAACTATTCTGAATATCAACAAGTTTTTGGATCTAACCGTCGGTTTACAAGTAATATGGGGTATATTAGGTATTAAAGGAGCAACAAGGGTTCAATCAACCAAAATCAGATAGTGAGAAATTCTATGGGAAAATTGTCCCAACGTCTTCAATAAATAAATGGTAGTAATAAAATGCAGGGGAGAGGTAAATTGTTGAAGTCCAAAAGAGCCTTGAGACTTAGCAAATGCACTGTCTGGATCTAGTTTGAACCCTGCTTTGAACAAAATGATTGTGAAAAGACATTAGTAAGACAGCTGGGAAAAAATTCTCTTTAAAAGATTTTATTTATTTATTTTTAGAAAGAGAAAGAGATTGCGTGCAGGGGGGAGGAGGGGCAGAGGGGGAAAGAGAGGGAGAGGGAAAGAATCTCAAGCAGACTCTGTGTTGAGCGTGGAGCCCCACACAGGACTTGATCCCATGACCCTGAAATCATGACCTGAGCTGAAACCAAGAATCTGATGCCTAACTGACTGAGCCATCCAGGCGCCCCAACAGTTGGGAAAATTTAAACACTGACTCTGTATTTGATAATATTAAAGCAACGTTTTTTTTTAAAGAGAAGATAATAAATATGTTGTGGTTATGTTTAAAAAAGGAAAAGAATTTTTATCTCTTAGAGTACATCCCAAAGCATTTCAGGTGGAACATTATGTTTTCTTTATAACATTAAAATGTATTGAAAGTGACAGCAGTCAAAATTATGTGGTGCTAGCACTTGAATAGAGACATCAGTGGACTAGAACATCATGAAATCCAGACTTCATGGCTATAAAATAATTGAGTTGAAGGAGATGGGTGTGAGGAGTATCGCTAAAACAGAAATCATCAAATATTTGTAATTGTTAAAGCTGGATGACAGGAAGTCATTCTATCCTGCATGTAAAGTCAACGTTTGTGCATGTTTGAATATTTTGAAAATAAAAATGACTTTGGGGGAAACTGAGTAATATTCCTCACATCCTACCCTGGGATAAATAAATCTTATTTGTAAAAACTGAAACCAAAAGGCACTGGAAGAAACCAGGGGAGGATTGTTTTGTAACCTTAAAAATGTGGCAGGATTCTCTAAGGATAATAGATTCCTATTTATCTTCTGATGTGACTGCATTCCACTTGTTCATATCTTTTTTTTTTTAAAGATTTTTTATTTATTTGACAGAGAGAGAGAGAGACAGCAAGAGAGGGAACACAAGCAGGGGGAGTGGGAGAGGGAGAAGCAGGCTTCTCGCTGAGCAGGGAGCCCGATGTAGGGCTCGATCCCAGGACCCTGGGACCATGACCTGAGCCGAAGGCAGACGTTTAACTGACTGGCACCTGTGTACACACAGCATGTGTGTATAGGTATATATATGTGACATATATACCTATATAGTGGTTCTGCTTCTCCGACTCCTGACTGGCACCTGTGTACACACAGCATGTGTGTATAGGTATATATATGTGTGTACGTACATGCAGATGTGCATAAGCGTGCATGTATATATGTCCTACTATGTGCATGAGATAATTTTAAAACAATGCTAACATTTTTGCTGTCGATAGCAATTTTAAGAGTTGTGATTCTTTTTGTCTCCAAAGTTATGTATGGAAGGGGCGCCTGGGTGGCTCAGTCAGTTGAGCAGCTGCCTTCGGCTCGGGTCATGATCCCGGGGTCCTGGGATTGAGCCCTGCATCAGGGTCCCTGCTCAGTGGAGAGTCTGCTTGTCCCTCTCCCTCTGCCCCTCCCCCCCGCTCCTACTCATGCTTTCTCTCTAAAATAAACATATAAAATCTTTAAAAAAATTATGTATTGAATAACACATCTTTCCTCCATGATTTGAAATGCCATTAGTTTCCTATACTAAATTTTCATATTTTTTTGAGTCTAGTTCAGACTTCATGATGTTCCAGTCCATTGATCTCTCTATTCAAGTGTCAGTACCACACAATTTTAATCACTGTGGCTTTTTAATACGTTTTAATGCCTGATAGGACCACCCTCTCTCAATTATTTTTTAATTTTTCAGATTTTTCTGGCCATTATTGTCTTTCCTATGAAATTTAGAATCAGATAGTTTACTTTTAAATAATCTTGTTAATATTTTTATTGGCTTTATAAGTCTTTTTTAAAAAGATTTTATTTATTTATTTGTCAGAGAGAGAGAGAGAGAGAGAGCACAAGCAGGGGGAGCAGCGGATAGAGGGAGAAGCAGGCTCCCTGTGGAGCAGGGAGCCCCATGCGGGACTTGATCCCAGGACTCTGGGATCATGACCTGAGCTGAAAGCAGACGCTTAACTGACTGAGCCACCCAAGCATCCCTGGTTATATAAGTTTTGATCATTTAAGTTTTTAAAAAAAAGTATGCCATACATGTAAAAAAATTTTTTTCCACAGAAATCTCACATATTAACTGTGGTTATATTGCTAGACTCTGTCTTAATGAAATGATGCTCAATCACTTGTTTTCTTGTTTACATCCATCTGTCCGCAAATTTTCTGTTTCTTTCAGAGCTCTTGTATTTGTCTATTGAATGTATAGTTTTTATGTTTTCCAATTTACTAATTTTTGCTTTTGACTATACAATTTCCTTCCTTTGTTCTCCCTAGAGAAAAAGAAATTAGAAGAAAATGTGATTGTGTATGAGAAATATCTGTGCAATTTAAAGGAAAAGTATTTTTTTATTCATTTGCTGAATAAAATTTAATTTTTTTAAAGACCTTATTTATTTATTTGAGAGAGAGAGGGCATGAGCAGGGGAAGGGGAGGGGAGAGAGGTGGGGGAGAGGGAGGGGTGAGGGTGAGGGGCAGAGGGAGAAGGCGGATGGGGAGGGGCTGAGGCAGAGGGAGAAGCAGACTCCCCGCGGAGCAGGGAGCCCTATACAGGGCTCGATCCCAGGACCCTGGGATCATGACCTGAGCCGAAGGCAGATGTTTCACCGACTGATCCACACAGACGTCCCTAAAATTTAATGTTCTGAATTAGATGCTAGACAGAGGGAAATTAAAATATCCTTTTTATAGTGAAATAGAAATATTCCAGCATGTGAATACTATCAGATTCACAAGAATGCTTTTCTGGAAATTCTAAACCAGAATTAAGCAAGCCCTGCCTTTTCTCTGGCTCCATTCATCACCCTCTGGATGGGTTCCCTAGTTATGACCTCTCTACCTTTAACGGAATAACAGAGTTCTTAGAACTGGAGTTAATACTTTACAGCTATTGTTCTGATATGCCTTAGTCGTGGCTCTCTTGCACAGTTGTCTTGGGGCCTGGCCCACCTCTAAACCACGCCCTTGTGAGGGGAGAGGCCTTAGACTCCACAAGTCACGTGGTTCTCTGGCTACCAGCGAAAGGTAGTTAGACACCAACAAATACAAACCTCTCATCCAAATGGCACTCTCTTGCCTCTGTGTAAGTATCATGCTATTTACTATATACTTCTTGAAGCAATTTAATCATTTCTCTTATGTGTAGTAAATGGATGTTAACCAGAAATAAAATTTCATGCTGGTGCAGTAAAAGATATTCCTTTCATCTTTGAGTTTCTGTAACACAGATGTTTCCCTTTCATTGCTTCATACGAGAATAGTGGACCTAGAAGGGCCTGTTAGCTTCGAGTCACTGCCATCTAATGTCAGAGGTTAGAAACCACACAGAGGCGGGTCTAACCGTTCTGCAAAGGAAGAGCCAGTGAACGGCACAAGGTCGTGGGGAATTTGGGGAAGAGGGTGGTTCCAGTCTTCCCATAAGGTCTCATTCCCTCCTCTGCAAAAGCGGGGCGATGGTAGCAGTGGGCCATACTCTTATTGTGAGGACTGGAGGGGGTAACATACAGAGAGTGCTGATGCAGTAACTGTTGTATCATGTTCAGTAAATGTAGGCTTAAATTTTTACAACATTCATAGACCCCTGAATACCTGGGATCTTCAATACTTCAGTGGTTGCGGTGTCCCTGGATTCCTAGAATTCGGTGATAGAGAAAATAGAGCAGTCTTGGATTGCAGAACTTTAAGTACTTTTAACCTATCTCATGAAACCAACGGGCTGGCTGCTGCATTTCCACCTGAGAAATGTTAGTGGTTAACCATGCGCGTGAAATCAGAGCAGTATTTCATTGTAAACCCCCACTTTTTACTTATGTATCATATCTATGTGTACATCATTTATGATGGCATAGATCTTATTCAATTTATATAATATTGAGACAAAGGTCAATTTTCCATACAAGAAATATCACTTTGTGGGTTATTTGTGGGGAGATGTTCTGAAGATTCCCCTCCCTGTGCAACTGTTTGCTCCCACCACTGGACATCATCTTGGTGATTTCTCTGGAAATGATATGAGTCAAAGCAGCAAACTTATTTTTAACCAAAGCTTTAAATAAATGAAGCCCTGTTCCATTAATTTTATTTCCTATGCTCCTTCTCCTGCTCCAACATTAGGTCAGCAAGAGAATTTCAATATCTAGGGGACAGGGTTTTTACCTTGGGGTATCTACTGATGACCTTTCAGTATTCATTGGACAGATAGCTTTTGAAAACCCTGATCAAGGATCAGTGGAATTTTTGGGACCCAAGGTTTCCCCCTCAAAAATAATAGATAAGGCCAAGGTCTATTGAAAATATGTGGGGAAAAACAAATTCCAGCTGAAAAAAGGGAATTTTAGGTGCTAGAAAGGGATACAAGTCCTATCCGAAATAATAAGAAATGGGAGCTTGGCCCAGGGGGACTTGAAATAGCTTTCGACTACCAACTTCTCCTTAAATTGGTTACCCAGCATGCTCACCTGATGCTGTTGGAATATCTTTTTTCCACAGAGATGAAACTCCAAAATAATTTGCAACTCATTTATGGCCTGACTGGACATTGCCTGTGCCTCCTGTTTACATCAGATGGATAATCAATCTTGGTTGCTTGTCTCTGTGGCAGGGGTGGGGGCAGCGGGCAGTGGATTTGGCAAATACACCACTGACTGGGAAAATCTCTGCTGTGTCTCCTTGAAATTCTACTCTCAGAATACTTCTGTACCCTTGATGCTACTTTGCTTCTGATACTTCTGGTCACCAAACATGTGAGTGTTTTTCTCACCAGGTAGGTGTCCTACAATTTAATTCAATTCTGACACTATCTTCCTGGAGACAGCATCAGATTCCACAGGTGAAGGGCTTGGTCCTATAAGACTGCCCCGACTTTGGATGCCAACTATAAGTCCAGGTTGTCACCTTGTGCTTCTGACCTACCAGCTCTATATCAGAAGTTCCTATGACTACCTTCTGGGTTAGATCATTTGCTAAAATGGCTCACAAAACTCACAAAACACTTCACTTACTATTGCTAATTTATTACAAAAAATATTTCAAAAGATACAAATGAACATCCAGATGGAAGAAATGTGGAGGGCAATGTATCGGGGAAGAGTCATAGATCTCGCATGCCCTCTTAAGGCACAATGCCTTGGCCCAGAAACTGAGGAACTCTGGTCTTTGAGGTTTTATGCAGGTTTCATTACATAAGTGTGCTTGATTAAATCATTGGCTATTGGTGATTAAGCCAATCTCCAGCCCCTGAAATTTCCACCCCTCTAATCGCATGGTTGGTTCCCCTGGCAACCAGCCCCATCCTGTGGTTGGTTATCTAAGGGCTTTCCAAAATTCACCTCACTAACATAAACTCAGATGCGGTTGAAAGGTACAACCAGAAGGGTCTAGCAGAAGACTCTTACCTTTATGGCTTTAGTACTTAGGAAATTTGAAGGGCTTTAAAAGCTCTGTGCCAGGAACAGGGACAAAGACCAAATACGTATTTCTTATTAAAAATCTCAACATCACAACCACAATTTGTTTATCCATTCACCTGTTGATGGACTTTAGACTATTTCCAATTTGAGGCAATTATAAATAAAGTGCTATAAGGGGCCCCTGGGTGGCTCAGTCGGTTGAGCATCCGATTCTTGGTTTCACCTCAGGTCATGATCTCCGGGTCGTGGGATCAGGCCCCAGGTGGGGCTCTGTGCTCAGCAGGAGTCTGCTTGAGATTCTTTCTCACTCCCTCTCCCTCTGCCCCTCCCCCCTCTGCCCGAGTTCTCCCCCCTCCCTAAAATAAACTAATCTTTAAAAAAAAACCCGAAGGGTTATAAACGTATGTTTTCATTACTTTTGGTGTTTAAGAATAAAATGTCTGTTTCATATGATAGGTAAATATTTAAGTTTTTAAGAAACTGCAAAACTTTTCTTCCAAAGGGTTGTAATATTTTGCATTCCCACCAGTAGTGTATGAGGGTTTCACCACCCCTTGGAATGATCAGTCTTAATTTGGGTCAATCTAATAGGTGAGTAGAGGTATCTTACTGGGGTTTTAATTTTCATTTCCCTAATGGGTAATGAATGGGTTATATATCTTTCAATGTGCTTATTTGCTATTCAAATCTCCTTTGGTGAGTGTTTAGTCAGATCTTTTGCCCATTCTAAAATTGTTTGTTTTCTTATTATTGAGTTTTCAGAGTTCTTTATGCGTGCTACATACAAGCCATTTATCAGATACATGATTTACAAATATTTTCTCCCATTCTGTGGTTTGTCTTTTCATTTGCTCGACAGTGTCTTTTGAAGAACAGAAGTTTTTAAATTTGAAAAAAAAGATAACATCAATTTTTCTTTAGTAGGTCATGCTTTTGGTGTGGTATCACAAAACCTTCAACTAATCCAAGGTCACAAAAGTTGTCTTCTGTTTGTTCCTAGATGTTCAATAATTTTAGCTTTTACATTTAAGTCTATGGCCTATTTTGAGTAAATTTTTGCATGTGGTGTGAGGTACGAAACAAAGTTATTTCTTTTTTTCATATGAATATTCAACTGTTTCAGTACCATTTGTTGAACAATTTTTTTTCTTCTGTGAATTGTCTTGGTATCTTTGTCAAAAATCAGGTGTTCATATATGTGTGGGTCTATTTCTGGACTCCCTATTTTGTTCTACTGAATTATTTATCTATATGACAATGCTGTTTCGATTGCTGTAGCTGTAAGAGAAGTCTTCAAGTCAAGTAGTGGTCGGCCTCCAACTTTCTTTTTCTTTTTTAAAGGTATTTTGTTTACACGGGTTCTTTGTATTTCCATGTGAATTTTACAATCATCTTGTCAATTTCTACAAAAAAGTCTACTGGGATTTTGATTCAGATTATGTTTTTTTTAAATTTTATTATGTTATGTTAGTCACCATACAATACATCATTAGTTTTTGATGTGGTGATCCACGATCCATTGTTTTCGTATAACACCCAGTGCTCCGTGCAGTATGTGCCCTCCTTAATACCCATCACTGGGCTGACCCATCCCCCACCCCCTCCCCTCTAGAACCCTCAGTTTGTTTCTCAGAGTCCATAGTCTCTCATGGTTCATCTCTCCCTCCAAATCCCCCCTTCATTTTTCCCTTCCTTCTCCTAATGTCCTCCATGCTATTCCTTATGTTCTACAAATAAGTGAAACCATATGATAATTGACTTTCTCTGCTTGACTTATTTCACTTAGCATCATCTCCTCCAGTCCCATCCATGTGGATGTAAAAGTTGGGTATTCATCCTTTCTGATGGCTGAGTAATATTCCATTGTATATACGGACCACATCTTCTTTATCCATTCATCTGTTGAAGGGCATCTCGGCTCTTTCCACAGTTTGGCTATTGCGGACATTGCTACTATGCAGATCATGTTAAACCTATAAATCAGTTTGTGGAGGATTGACATCTTAACAATATTGAGTCAGTCAGTGAACAAAGTATATCTCTCCATTTATTTAGGTCTTATTTCATTTATAGTTTTCTGTATAGGTCTCGCACATCTTTTGTCAGATTTATTCTTAAGAATTTCATAATTTTTGATGTTATTGTAAATGATATTTTTTAAAAATTTATTTATTTATTTGACACAGAGAGAGAGAAAGCACAAGCAGGGGGAGTGGCAGACAGAGGGACAAGCAGGCTCCCCACTGAGCAGGGACCCTGATGTGGACCTGGGTGCAGGGCTCAATCCCAGAACCCTGGGATCATGACCTGAGCTGAAGGCAGCTGCTTAACCGACTGAGCCACCCAGGTGCCCCAGGAATTGATTTTCTAATATTAATCTTATATCTTGCAACCCTGATAAACATATTTACTAGTTTTAGTAGATTTCTTCTAATTTTCTACACAGATGATCAAGTCATCTATAAAGAAAGGGTTTTACTTATTCTTTTTCAATCTGGCTATGTTTATTTTTATTTTATATTTTTCTTTTATCACACTGGCTTGGATCTCAATATGTTTGTTGAATAGAAGTTGTACAAGCATAAATACTTGTTTTGTTCCTAATCTTAGGTGGAAAGACTTCAGTCTTCCACCATTAAGTATGATGTTAGCTGTAGATTTTTATAGATGCTTTTTATTAGGTTGAAGATATTTCCTTCTATTTCTAGTTTACCAAGAATTTCTTTTTTTATCAGGAATGGATATGATATATTATTATTTGAAGATGGACTATGATGAGCTAAATATGTCAAGTTGGTTTGACTATGTTTTTCAGGTCTTCCATATCCTTATTGATTTTCTGTTTACTTGTTCTACCAATTATTGAGGATTGTTGGAATCTCTGACTATAATTGTAGATTCATCTGTTTACTCTTGCAATTCTGTCAGTTTGTATTTTATGTATTTTTCAGCTCAGTTATTATGTGCCTAAACATTTAAGATTATTCTGTCTGCCTTATGAATTGACCCCTTTATCATTATGAAATGACCTTCTTTTTCCCTGGTAATATTCTTTGCTCTAAAATCTACTTTGATATTGATATAGCCACTCCATCTTTCTTTTAACTAGCATAGCATATGTTTTTCCATTATTTTACTTTTAACTCTCTGCGTTTTTATATTTTAAGTGTGTTTGTTATGGGCAGCATGCAGTTGTATCTTTTTTTTTAATCCAACCTAAAAATCTCTGCCTTTGAATTAGAGTGTTTAGACCATTCACATTTAATGTGATTATTGAAATGATTTGGTGAGATGTATTATCTTGCTATTTGTTTTCTATTTGACTCATTTTTCCTTGTTCCTCCCCATTTCTCTTCTTCTTTCTTTTGAATTAACTGAGAATTTTTTATGATTCCATTTTATACTCTTTGTTGACTTATTACCTGTAACTCTTGTATTATTTAAGTAATTGCTTTAGAGTTTATAGGATACATCTTTAACTTATCACAATCTACCTTCAAATGATATTATATCACTGCATGTATAGTATTACAATATTGTACTTCTATTTCTCCCCTCTCAACTTCTGGGCTGTTGTTGTCACACATTTTGCTTTTATATATGTTATATTCTCTGGAGTACATTGTTCCCATTTTGGTGCAACCAGTGATCTTTAAAATATATTTAAATAGTAAGAAAACATTATTTACTCATATAATAAACCATATCTGGTGTTCTTCATTCCTTTGTGTAGATCCAAATTTCTACCTGGTATCAGTTTGGGTTTTTTTAACCTTAAAAATTTTTTATTATAAAAAATTTCAGAGTATAGAAAAATAGAGAGAACAGTATAGTGAAACCCCATGTATCCATTACCCTGCTTCAATGATTACTAACATTTTGGTACCATTTATGTTTTCTAGTATGTGTATGTGATACATTAAAATAAATACACAAAATTAAGAAAATAAAATATACATGTTTAAGCCATACTACAGAACCATAGAGACAAAAATCTTTGGGTTGGGGCCTAGAAGTCTGATTTTAACCAGCTTCTTGCCTAGCTGGTATCATTCATTGCCTGAATCCAGGATCTTGAAACTTTTCTTGATCTAGCTTTTTTGTGGGGGGGAGGGGCAAGGGGTTGTTTCAGGCAGGAATATAAATCAGGTACCTGTTACTCCATTTTGGCCAGAAACAGAAATCTAGAATCCCCTTTTTAATTTCTATTTTTCTTTCTAAATCCAGTAAATGAAACTATATTAGATCTACTTTCCAATAAGAAAATAAGAAAGCATACATAGTGAGGTTCCTTTATGTGTAAGTAGGAAAAGCATCTGGTCACACACATTATTTAAGACATTAAAAATCAAGTGCAAATGGCTGCCTCAGATAAATTCTAACTTCTCCCAATAGGTTGCACTCCATAGAAAGATCTGCACAGCCAAAGGAAGAAAAAGGATATAGTGATTAGCTAGAACATTCAGGAAGAACATGCAAATTTCCTTTTCACTTGTGATGTGCTCTCTCTCTTTTTCTTTCTCTCTCTCTTCCTCTCCCCCCCTCTATCCTTCCATCCCCCACACCCTGCCTCCCTGCCTCTAAAATTATAACATCGGGAACTGGCTTTAGAGCAAAAAGGGGAACTAGTTAAAGTGTTTATGTTAGTAGCTGAAAATTTGGTTTTACATAAAGAGTACCTCTTTAAGTAAAATAATAAAATGAAAGAATAACATATTCAGTATTTCAAAATGTTCCTGTTTCAAAACCCAAACAAAAGGCTCTGAACATTCAACTTTCATAGCTCTGTTTTCACCAGACACTGGAAAACATTGAAACCACACCAATCCCTTAGAAATGTGTTCCTAACCACAACTCCATGTAGGCAGACAAACAGAATTTAGGTCAGTTCCTGGAAAAGAAAGGCTTAGGAGTCACATTTAACTATTTCATGTCTTTGTTCTTTTGTTCTCGGTCTGTTTCTCTTCTTCAGAGGTCATGAAGGCCAAATGTCACAATGTCAGTTCTCTTCTCACCTCTGCTCTGATTGTACGTTCGGGTTCTCACTGGTCTGTCTGATCTCCTGGAGGCCTTCGTCTGTCTCCTTATCCCTTCCCAACTACGTCCAGAAAAATTTGGTCTCCCTAGCTTCTTTCCATGATGACCCAATTCAAGCCGAGACAGAGGCTGTTAAGTAGACAAACTGTTCCCTTTGCGTTGTATTTTGGGACTCCTCTCCTATTGTTCCTGATTCTTGGTGCTCTCTGCTATAAAGGCCCCATTTTGGAGGCTGATGCTTTGTTCCAGCACAGTCAGCCTGCAGTGCAGGGGCAGTTGAGGTCCAGCCTCTCAGTTTGTGTGTGGCTATCACTTTAGTAGGTAGAGTTCAGGATGGTGTGTTGGTCAGGACCTGCCACGTGGATGGGACCGGCGGAGACACCCAGCAGCCTGTAGACCAAAAGAAGAAGAAATCCGATGTGCTGACAGAAGCGAAAAGGAAGGTCCAGAGGACTTTGCTCTTCCAAGTTCAATCCCTTCTTGAGTCTTAAATGTGTTTTCCATTGGTTATCCTTGAAGCTGTTCAATCAATATCTCCTTCTAATTACCAGTTTTTTCAAGCTTAAGTGAGCTCCAGAGCTGGCTCCTATTACATGACACAAAACTGCTCCCAGATCTGTTTCACTCCAGTGGGTTATTAAAAAAATTATGCTAATTCCTTGAGGGACGTGAATGTAGTAATTTTTATATTTTGAAAGTTATGTGTTATACAGGTGTTGTCCAACAGGTATATAATGTGAACCATATATGTAATTTTAAATTATCTAGTAGTTACATTTGAAAAAGTACAAAGAAAGAGGTTAATTTTAATAATATATTTTATTTAACCCACTATATCCAAGATATTATCATTTAACATGCAATCAATAAAAAATTTAATGAGATATTTTGAATTCCTTTTTTCATACAAAGTCCTCAAAATTTTGTGAAATTCATGCTTACAGCACATCTCAGTTTGGATCAGCCATATTTCACATGCTCAACAGCTGTCCATGGTTAGTGGTTATTGGACAGTTCTTTGGCTTTACCTAACAGGAATGGCTCTATGGGTGGTTCACTTGGTTAAGCATCTGACTCTTGATTTTGGCTCAGGTCATGATCGCAGGGTCATGAGATGGAGTCCCACACTGCACTCTGTGCTCAGCATGGAGTCTGCTTGTCCCTTTTCCTCCGCTTCTCCCCCCGCTTGCACTCTCCCTCTCTCTCTCTCAAATAAATAAATAGATAAAATCTTAATAAAATAAAATGCCATAATGAACTGATAAACATTATTTCAGGGGAAGTTGAGCCCTAGGGTAACTTTCCTATGATATCATAGTGTAAAGGAAGGCACCGCTACTCCTTCATAAGGTGGGCTCTCTAATGAGAGGGGACTTCCAAAGACTTCTAAGAAGATAAGATAACTGAGGATAGCAAGGAGGGTACTCATTATTGGCTCAAAAATTCTCAATTGCATTCCTATTATTTAGGACTATGCTAAGACCTTGAAGTTATAAAAATAGAAACATTTTCCAGGTTCTTGGACATCACTGTCTCCTGAGGGAGAGATACACTTGTCAGAATTGTACAGATATAAGTGTTATGGAGGAAAGGAAGTCAGAGTGATGAGAGCAGATCCTGGGACTTGATCTAGGGTGGAGCTGGGGACAAGGATGTTTGAGCTGAGATCTGAGAGATGTGTAGGTGCTTAATGACCACAAAGAGAGGGAACCATCCCAGGAGAAGAGAGAGCATGTGCAAAGGCAGCAGGAGCATGGTATGCACTTTGGGGTGGGAGAGGACCTCTGGGACTGAAGTGTGGGGTGGATAAGGGTGGTGTAGCACGGGGCAGGGATGTGGGCAAAGGCCAGACCATACATGATGTGTTACACCAGGTTACAAATGTTGGTCTTTATCCCAAGAGCAATGGGAAATCATTTCTGGGTTTTAAGCAAGGGATATGATGTAATCAGGCTTCAGTTTTGAAAAGTCATTCCAATTACAGTGTGGAAGGTGTCCTGAGGAGAGGTGTCTGTGAGGAGACCACTCAGGATGATAGTGCAGGAATCCTAACAGGAGACCATGGTGGCCCACATCATACTAGTGGCAATAGAGATGCAGAGAAGTGGACAACCTTGAAATAATGAGGAACATAAAAGAGACAGATCTTTGTAGAGGGGATTAGGAGAAGCTTCCAAACTTTGTGCAAGGAGAAGCAAAAAGGAGACCAGATTTGGAGAGGGGATCATGTAGAGGTTAGGGGTCCAAGAGACATGCAAGGTAAAATGTCAGGTAGCTGGTTAGATAAAAGAGTCTGGAGCTCAGAGGAAAAGTGAACACTGAAGATGATTTTTTTTAATTTAAATTTTAGTTAGTTAACATACAGTGCAACATTGGTTTCTGGAGTAGAATTCAGTGATTTATCACTTACATATAACACCCGGTGCTCATCACAACAAATGCCCTCCTTAATACCCATCACCCTCTAGCCCATTCCCCACTCACCTCCCTCCATCAACCCTCAGTTTGTTCTCTATCATTAAGAATCTCTTATGGTTTGTTTCCCTCTCTCCTTTTTTTCTTTTCCCCCTTCTCATATGTTCGTCTGTCTTTTTTCTTAAATTCCACATATGAGTGAGATAGTATGGTATTTGTCTTTCTCTGACTGACTTATTTCACCTAGCATAATATACTCTAGCTCTATCCACTTCATTGCAAATGGCAAGATTTCATTCTTTTTGATGGCTGAATAGCAATCTACACATTTCATGAAATACCTATCAGAATACCACCAGCATTTTTCACAGAGCTAGAACAAACAATCCTAAAATTTGTATGGAACCACAAAAGACTCCAAATAGCCAAAGCAATCCTGAAGAAGAAAAACAAAACTGGAGACATCATGATCCCGAATCCTAGGCTATATTACAAAGCTATAATCATCAAGACGGTATGGTACTGGCACAACAACAGATCAGTGGAACAGAATAAAGAACTCAGAAATGCGCCCACAACTATATGGTCAATTAATCCTTGACAAAGCAGGAAAGAATATCCAATGGAAAAAAAGACAGTCTCTTCAACAAAATTGTGTTGGGAAAATTGGACAGCCACATGCAGAAGAATGAAACTGGAACACTTTTTTCCCCTTTTTTAATTGTTATGCTAATCACCATACATTACATCATTAGTTTTTGATGTAGTGTTCCATGATTCATTGTTTGTGCATAACACCCAGTGCTCCACGCAGAATGTGCCCTCTTTAATACCCATCACCAGGCTAACCCATCCCCCCGCCCTCCTCCCCTCTAGAAACCTCAGTTTGTTTTTCAGAGTCCATCGTCTCTCATGGTTCGTCTCCCCCTCCGACTTACACCCCTTCATTCTTCCCCTCCTGCTATCTTCTTCTTTTTCTTTTTTCTTAACGTATGTTGCATGATTTGTTTCAGAAGTACAGATCTGTGATTCAACAGTCTTGCACAATTCACAGCACTCACCATAGCACATACCCTCCCCAATGTCTATCACCCAGCCACCCCATCCCTCCCACCCCCCACCACTCCAGCAACCCTCAGTTTGTTTCCTGAGATTAAGAATTCCTCATATCAGTGAGGTCATAGGATACATGTCTTTCTCTGATTGACTTATTTCACTCAGCATAACACCCTCCAGTTCCATCCACGTCGTTGCAAATGGCAAGATCTCATTCCTTTTTATGGCTGCATAATATTCCATTGTGTATATACACCACATCTTCTTTATCCATTCATCTGTCGATGGACATCTTGGCTCTTTCCACAGTTTGGCTATTGTGGACATTGCTGCTATAAACATTGGGGTGCACATACACCTTCGGATCCCTACATTTGTATCTTTGGGGTAAATACCCAGTAGTGCAATTGCTGGATCGTATGGTAGCTCTATTTTCAACTGTTTGAGGAAACTCCATACTGTTTTCCAGAGTGGTTGCACCGAAACTGGAACACTTTTTTACACCATACAGAAAAATAGATTCAAAATGGATGAAAGACCTAAATGTGAGATGGGAAACCATCAAAATCCTAAAGAAGAACACAGGCAGAAACCTCTTTGACCTCAGCTTGTAGTAACTTCTTATTAGACACATTGCTGGAGGCAAGGGAAACAAAGCAAAAATAAACTATTGGGACTTCATCAAGATAAAAAACTTCTGCACAGCAAAGGAAACAATCAACAAAACTAACAGGCAGCTACAGAATAGGAGAAGATATTTGCAAATGACCGTTAAAGGGTTAGTATCCAAAATCTATAAAGAACTTATCAAACTAAACACCCAAAAAACAAATAACCCAGTTAAGAAATGGGCAGAAGACATGAATAGGCACTTTTCCAAAGAAGACATCCAAATGGCTAACAGACACATGAAAAGATGCTCAACATCACTTATCATCATAGAAATACAAACCAAAACCATGATGAGCAAACACCTCACACATGTCAGAATGGCTAAAATTAACAACACAAGAAACAATAGTTGTTGGAAGGAGGGGGAGAAAGGGGAATCCTCTTGTATTGTTGGTGGGGATGCAAACTGGTACAACCACTCTGGAGAACAGTATGGAGGTTTCTCAAAAAGTTAAAAATAGAACTACCCTATGATCCAGCAATTGCACTACTAGGTTTTTACCCAAGGGATACAAAAACACAAATTCAAAAGGGTACATGAATCCTGAAGTTTATAGCAGCATTATCAACAATAGCCATACTTGGAGAGAGCCCAAATGTCTATTGACTGATGAATGGGTAAAGAAGATATGGTATATATAATGGAGTATTATTCAGCCATGAAGATGATTTTGAAATCATCTGTGCACACTCCATTCTCTGGCCTCCCTGGCCTTTACTTCCTCATAGATGTCATGCTTGATGTGACATGACTTTGCATATGTTACTCCATCTGCCCCAAATCCTTCTCTCCTTCTCCTTTGCATAGTGACCCCCTACTTTCGCTTGATTCCAGATCAACTGTCACTTCCTCGGGATTAACTTTCCTGACCTCCATGGCTATAATAAGCCCCCACAGCACCATATATCTATCTCAACTTTGTGGCATTTGGAGCAATTACCAATTGCTGTTTTACATTTATTTGCATTCTTATTTGATTAACAACTGTTTCTGTCACTAGAATGTAAGAACAGGACCAAGTCTTTTCTTTTCTTTTCTTCCTTTTCTTTTCTATTAGATAGACTTTATTTCTTGGGGCAGTTTTACATTCATGGAAAAATTGAGCAGAAAGTGCAAAGAGCTCCTATACATACTTTGCCCCCTCACCACACACAGACTTCCCACTATCAACATCTTGCACCTAAGCGGTACCTTTGTTACAATCACTGAATGAACAGACACATCATTATCATCCAAAGTACATAGGTTGTATTAGGATTCACCCTTGGCATTGCACATCTTTTGGGCTTTGACAAAAGTATAATGACATGTATCCATCATTACAGCATCATACAGAATAGTTTCACTGCCCTAAAAATCCTTTCTGCTCTACCTCACCCATTCATTCTTCCCTCTCCCCAACCCCTGGCAACCACTGATGTTTTTCATGTCTTCATAGTTTTGTCTTTAGCAGAATGTTATACAGTTGGAATCTTACAGTGTGCAGCCTTTTCTGTTGGTTTCCTTCACTTAGCAACATGGCATTTAAGATTTCTCCATGTGTCTTTATGGCTTGAGAGTTCATTTCTTTTTAGTGCTGAATAATATTTCATTGTCTGGATGTGCTAGATGTTACTTACTTATTCACTTATTTTTTTAAATTTTTAAATTTTATTATGTTATGTTAGTCACCATACAATACATCATCAGTTTTTGATGTGGTGATCCAGGATCCATTGTTTTCGTATAACACCCAGTGCTCCATGCAGTACGTGCCCTCCTTAATACCCATCAATGGGCTAACCCATCCCCCCTGCCCCCTCCCCTCTAAAACCCTGTTTGTTTCTCAGAGTCCATAGTCTCTCATGGTTCATCTCTCCCTCCGATTCCCCCCCTTTCATTTTTCCCTTCCTTCTCCTAATGTCCTCCATGCTATTCCATGTTCCACAAATAAGTGAAACCATATGATAATTGGCTTTCTCTGCTTGACTTGTTTCACTTAGCATGATCTCCTCCAGTCCCATCCATGTTGATGTAAAAGTTGGGTAATCATCCTTTCTGATGGCTGTGTAATGTGGTCCATATATACAATGGAATATTACCTATTCACTTAGATGAGAAGAGAACATTTAGGACCAAGATTTTGAGGATTTCCCTCATTTAATGGCTGGATAGAAGAGACTAATCAAATGGCCGTAGAACATAAGGAGAGAGTCTCAATCTCATTAGTCATTGGAGAATTGCAGTTTAAAACCACTATGAGATATCACTACATGCCCACCAGAATAGTTAAAATTCTTGAAAAAGAGAAATATCAAGTATTGGTGAGGATCTGGAGTAACTGGAATGCTCATACTCTGCTAGGGCAACTGTAAATTCAAACAACCAACTTGGACAACTGTAGCAATCAGAATGCTCATACTCTACTGGAGCATGTAAATTCATGCAACCAACTTGCAAAATTGGTGGCAGCAACCCAAACTGAATGTATTCATATTTTATGATCTAGCAATTCCACTATTCATTATATATCCTACAGGCTGATACCTAGGACTTTATGATCCTATTTACATTAAATTCAAAAACAGGCAAAACAAATCTATTGCATTAAGAGCCAGTATAGTCATTACCTTTGGGGAGAGGTAGTTACTTGGAGGAGGACCAAGATGGGCATGATTCTAAGGTTCTGGTATTTCCTGATCTGGGTGTTGGTTATACGAGTGTGCTCAATGTGTGGTGATTCATCAAAGTGTTCACTTTATGGTTTCTGAGCTTTTCTGTATGCATGTTTACACCCTAAGAAGTTAAAAATGTGTTTAGGAAGAAAAAGATAAATCTGTTTGGAATCCTCCAAAAGGAAGTAGTAAAGCTCTTTCACCATTTCTTCAGTGCCCCAAAGAGTGAGTCTCTGGGCCATTATAAGAGCAAAGGAAACTGTTCATGAAAACTTGTCAAACATTTAAAATGTTGATGTTTTAACTTGGAACCTAATACTGTTGCAAAGAAAAAACTTAAATGATAAAAATATTTCACAGAAATGGTCTAAGATATTTAATGGTCATGAGCGAAAACCCTTGGTCTTCCAAGCTGGGTTTTACTGTTGGTTCTTATCAATGTAAACTTTATTAGCCAGGACAATAACATATAAAATAAATAATTTATTTGCTTGGACACTCACTCTGGTTTTTGTAGATTCATTATTGCTGATGAATATTAAAAGTCATGAGTAGCTCTCAGCTGAGCTTGAGGTAATTGCTCAGAAATGCTATGATGGTTTCTACCAGTTTCTACCACTGAATGGGGTTGAACATGGAAAGTTGTCCATAGAGCTGCTTAGTTTCTCATAAGCCCTCACTTACTCCCTGGATAAAGGCCGCTCAGTGACTGTTAGCACCTCGAATTGTGGAATTGGGGTAAAACAATCAAATCCTATACCAGGAAGAAGGAATTTGGTAACGTTAAGAGAACACCAGAATTCTGTTCAGAAGGCATTGTACCTTAGTCCCGTTACTTACTGAGTAACAGGATAATTAGTAAATGGATAATTACTAATTACACTTTCTGCAGCTCAGTGTCCTCACCTATCCACGGGAATGATTCACTGGTTTGCTGGGAGGGATAATGACCTCACATATTTGAAAGCATTTAGCATGTGGTGGGTGCTCAATAACGTTCTCCTTGTTTCTTTCATGATAACTGAGAAGTGAGGAAAAAGCCATGTGTTATAATCTGTATTTCTTCAGTAAATAAACTTTGTGTTGATAGAGTTGTTGAATATACAATGTATTCCATGATATAATCTAGTGAAAAGTGTTTCAGCCTCAGAGTACCTTGGTTCAAATCCTACCTGCCATTTGCTAAGTATATCACCTTAAATAAGTTACTTACAGCATCCAAAATTTAGTTTTCTCATCACAAAATTGTTACGAGTTTCCCTATGGGCTATTGTGAGGGTTAATGATGATGTATGTATTACTCAGGAGTCTTGGTTTGTGCGTGAAACTCAACTGCACCTTGCCTAAACCATAGGAGGGGATTTATTGGGTCTTGTTGCCAAGTTCAGGCAAAGCAGAGATGATCTGGTCTTGGAGATAACTGCAGCCTTGGACTTAGACATGTTTAAGTCCCTCTCTCTCTTGGATCAATGTTGGCAATTCTAATTCTTCTAAAACAGGCTCTTCAGGCCTAAAATCTTAATTATAAATGCTGTCTCTTTTGAGAGTTTTCATGCCACCTGACGATGTTTCCCAACAGTAAAGTTTGACCTCATGCAACCTCTTCTCTTCTACTGTGGGTTTTGACATGCTCATCACAGCTCTTTCCCACCTCTCTGAAGTGGGAGAAATTGAAGCAACCTTGAGCTTTCTTGGACTGACTTGGATACAGCAATTCTTTGTTACCTAAGGGTGAGTTCTTTCTCAAAAGATGCATTGCTGAGAGACTAAGATAGGGGTACATTTAGGAGGTCTTGATATTGAAGATTGGCCATCAATCCCAATGCATTCAATCATGCTCCCACCTTTATACAGATAAATCCAAGTCAACCAAGTCATTTTTCTTTATGCATATGAGAAAATATTTACGTGTGTATATATTTACCTATTATTTATAAATGCATAGTGAATAGTTTTTCTACAGGCTCATTAAAATTCCTGAAACTCTTATTAATGTTTATTAACTCTTATTATTCCTTGTAGTATATCACAACATTTAAAACACAAGCTTTGCGTCTAGGGAAGATGTGACTTTCAATCCTGGTTTTATCACTGACCAGCTGATATTTCAGGCTAACCTCTCATTTAGGCTTGGTTTCCCTAAAAAATTATCTCATATACTGTCTGATTTGTTCAAAGAGTCCTATGAGGTATTAATAATCATAATATACGTAGAGACATCCGATGCATATATGCTTGCCAATTGTTTTTGGTTTTCATCTGTATGTTCATTCTGGCCACGACCCTACTCTTCCTGAGAAGCAGATGTCCCAGACTCTTGTAAGAAATAAACAATATGTGAAAGAACACAGCAAAGGCTGTCATCACAAAATATCTTAGACTGGGTGACTTAAAGAACAGAAATGTATTTTCTCACAGTTCTGGAGGTTAGAAGTGATACCAGGGTTTGGCTGATCCAGGTTCTGAAGAAGGCTCTTTCTGGCTTGCAGATGACCCCCTCCTTGCGGCATCTTCACATACCCTTCCTTCCTTCAGTGCCCGCCCACAGAGACATAGAAAGAATGAGCAAGCTTTGTGATATCTCTTCTTTAAAGACAATAATCCTATCAGATCAGGACCCTACCCTTATGACTTTATTTAATTATAATTACCCTTTCTATGGGCCTTATCTCTAAATAATAATAATAGTTGGGATTAGGGCTTTAACATATGACTTGGTGGGGGGCACAATTGAGTCCATAGCACAAAACAAAACAAAATTAACCTAAAATTGAGTATAAGTAGAAACAAACAAATCTAACTATACATCAAATTACATAACCACACAGAAAAAAACAATTAATGCAATTAACTTTTGAACCATGTGCTCTGGCTGTATGATCTTAGTGGATTTGAGGACAAAAAAAAACTGCAGAGAAAACTTGAATTTGCTTAGCAGTTTTGTTGTAGGAAGTGGTATTGGTTTAGTGATATTGGGACTATTTTCTTTGCATTGTAAGATAAATATGTTTTGTGCTCTTCGGAACCAGGGAAGGGAAGGGAAAAATAAGTCATGGTGGAGAGTTGAGAAAGAAGAGCTGTAGTTGTATTAGTATGAACTCATCTTTGTTTGTTCCTTTAATCTAATCCATTGGAATGGCCTATATGCTCTTTTCAATAACACTTAAACACTTAGCACCAAAATCTTGGTGTTTAAAAAAATCAGGGATCCTTAGAGAAATAGCTGACTGTAGATCTAGGGCAGGAAAAGTGGAAGGTGAATCTGAAACCCTTACTGGGTCAGATTACTTATTCAATACAGAGGGGAAAGTTAGCTTTACAATGGAGAAATCCAGTGGACACCATCTTAACCGAGTTAAGATCACCAGTAATAGGATACATTTGCAACTTAGCCCCCTGCTCATCACCTTTGTAGTATTCTTGCCAAAATGCTTAACCTGCATCTAATTAAAGGAAAACAATCACACAAGTCCAGAATGGAGAACATTCTACCAGACAACTAGCTTTTCAAAAATTATGAAAGGTAGAACAAGGCATGAGGTTGTATATTTGATATTAATTAATTAATACAATGACAAATTATTATAATGATAATGTAACAATATCATTAATTGTTTATCAAAGTTAAGTATCTCGAGAATGATAATGTTACTATAGTTTTATATGAGGATGTTTTTGTTTTTGGGAGATATATGCTGAAACACTTAAGGGTGAAATGTGATGATTACTCTAATTTACTTTCAAGTGGTACAGCCAAAAAAAAGTGTCTTATATATATATTCACTACACACACACACATATATATGTGTGGTTTATATATATATAAATATATATTTTATATTTATTTATATTTTTATATTTATTTATTTTATAATTATATTATTGTATAGAAATAAAAAATATATATTTATAAATAAATATATATATGTGTGTGTATATATATATATGTGGTGAAGGTGAAGGGTATCTGAATGATTCGTTCAATTCTCTTAACATTTTTGTAGGTTCAAAAATTTTCAAAATAGAAAGTTTGAGGCAAAACTCCAAAACTCCAATGTCTCTTTCAGTGTAACACTATAAATTTCCCCATTTGGCAGCAGCTGCTTGGCTAGAAAATTCAGGCTAGAAAATTCAGGCAGGGAGAGCTGTTGCTCTCCTCTGCTTGTCCACATTAGGTGTTAGGACAGATTGCAAGGTTTGTTGGAAATAAAGTTCAACCCTAGAGTCTAGAATCCCATGGTTGAATGGGGGCTTAAGGTCATATAGTTCATATACGAATAAGTCATGGCAGAAGGTAAGAAAGGAGAGTAGTTCCAAGCTCTTGATTTCTGGAGCAATATAAACAAACATACAAACAAATAAATAAACACACACACACATAGAAGAACAAAATAAAACATGGGGGGATCTGATGTACAGTTGCTAACTCCGTATTTTGTCCAGTGAAGACTGACATAAAAAATTAAAAACTCATCCATTATTCCATCTGTAATCACACTTGTGTCACTAAAAATGTCATTTTAATGAAATAATGACCTCAAAGAAATAAGGCAGTCAGGGTGAAAAGTGTTTTAAAAACCAGCTCCCTTCAGCCATGTGAATGCACACATTGTTCTTGTTCAGGGTGGACAAGTGAAGATGTGGCAGGCTGGTGTGAGTCGCTGGATAGAGACTGGGGACCACCACGGAGTGCTACTACCTCCCGGCAGGGAGTCGCATCTGCCACTTGGCTTTGCTTTGAACCTCCAGGAGAGACAGGAGGGCCGTTAAATTCTTGCTCCAGGACGTATTCCACCTCGGACAACTCCTTGAAGAGTAAGTCTCTCCTGTAGATCAGCGGAAATGGGCCGCTCTGCGCCTTCTCCTTTTTGATGGCTACTTTGCCATCTGGAGGACATCAGAATTAACCAGCTCAATTTTTCCCCTCAAATGAGGTAAGGTATGAATCCAAAAAGAAATAAAGTGGGTACCAGTTTCCACCCCTCTTTTTGAATATGCTTGTGATATTTGAACGTGGCTGTCTTGTCTTAACTTATCTCTAGTAATGCACCAGTCTTTCGAATATCCTTCTTAAGCTTAATATCCTTTCGAATATCCTTCTTAATGCACCAGTCTTTCGAATATCCTTGGTTGGTTACTTGATTGGTTTGCTACTTCTTGAGCTTCCACTGGTTGCTAGGATTGGTGTCGTGCCAGTGTGTTTGCGGTCCTGGGAGGCTCCCTTCTAGTCGCGGGTGCCTGGTTTGCCCTGGGACACCAGAATCTTGACTGGGATTGTCATTTGAGGTTGGGTTTGCCTGGAAGGATTTGTCTTCACTGAACCTCACTTCCCACTCACTTGAGTGAAGAAGGGGAATATGGTAGGTTTCATGGGTAGTTCAGAGATCCAAGTCAGGGAACTCTCTCATGAGAAGCCTGAACCAGGAACTGGAGGGCTGACTCGAACACAGTCAGTCATTTTCTAGACTCTCTCTTCCTCTTGAAACATGGTCAAAACCCATTTCTCTCTCTACAAATTGGCTTCACGCCCTCTTCTACCTCATGCATGTGGCTCATGTTTTATCACCTGGGTTTATATCACCTTCGTTCCAGTTGCACGTGGAGACTGGATAGAATCTCAGGGCCTCAATTCCAAATTCGTGCGAGAGAATTTCCTTGGTCTGTTTTCAATCAGCTATCCACCTGTGCCCACCTGTGGTCAAATCAGTGGCCAGGGAGTTGGGTGGGTAGTAAAACAATAGCTGCCTGGCCCTCCCACCCTCAACCCTCCACTTTTTTTTTTTTTGTAGAAGGAGCATTCCTTAGAGGAAAGTGTCTTTCTAAACTGGGAAGGATTTCAAAAGCGTTTGGTATAGGATTCTTTAATTTTTTTAAGCCTTTGTAAATATGGCAATAGTAATAAATGAGAAAAACTGAACTCATTTCTGAACAAGCTATGTTGAGTTTATCACCACTCAACTCAAACATAAATACTGTCAGTAATCTATCACTCTCTTGCCATTTACGGCTGGGAGAATGATGTCTGTCCTGTCTCATCCTATTCATCCTGAACTTTTCTCCTGTTTGCTTAATATCTGCTGGGGCTTAATGTGCTGATCTCTGCTGCTATGGGCCACGGAGCAGGATTTTTTAAAAACAAATCTCAGGACTTTCATAGACACTCCATCTGCAATTCCTCAAAGTTCAGATTTTGAGTACTCATCAATTGTTTTTATAACTCTAGTTAGTGTGTGTGTGTGTGTGTGTGTGTGTGCATGCCTACACACACACACACACACACACACACGAATAAATCTATAAGGCTGGAATGTAAGAGGTTTGCTTTCCTTCAAAATGCTTTCCATCATGCCTGTTGAAGACCCTTATCACCCCAGCAGTGGGTTTCCCTTCTCCTATCTCTTTTTAGTTGAGCTCTACCATCTCGGAGCTATGGCTCTGACACATTTACAGCAGGCTCTGACATTTGGCAGGGGAGAGCAGTTTTGAAGCTGAATATGGCCCAAGTATGGCTCCTGAACTGTGTAGAAGCCAGGCATTCCCAGATGGTTCCGGAATGGTGCTTCCAAACACCTCCCTGGCTGAGCTCCTCCCACACCCACTATCTTCATAGGCCATGGTTTCCAGACAGAGCAATAAAATGAGAATACCTGACATCTGATAATAGACTTGTAAGCAAAAACAACAAAAACCCAAATAAGACCCCCAAAGTCAAACATCCCCTCTGTTACCAGTATCATTTATAAAAGAAAGGACATTTTGGGGCACCTGGGTGGCTCAGTCAGTTAAGCGTCCGACTCTTGATCTCTTGGCTTGGGTATCGATCTTGGGGTCATGAGTTCAAACCCTGCATTAGGCTCCACTTGAAACAAAAAAAGAAAGGACCTTTTAATGCCCGCAAAATAGGAAAGTCATAACCTCAGGATAATACACTTGGATACATTTGGTGTAAAGGAAAACTTATTACTTTATCTTTTTTTTCTCTTCTCATTTTGCTGCAGGTTGATAGAAGTCTGTCACATACAACTTGGGAGCCACACTTTCAGCTGCAATGTGCAACGGAAGGTGTATGAAAGTTCCAGACCTGTCCTTGGGAGCTCATGCCTGGAATCTCAGCTGGAGACAACCTTCAAAATCATCTTCTCCAACCTCCTTCTCAGTGTTTAGATAAACTAAATAACACAGCAGGGTCTGGTGATGGAGATAAGACTATGACATAGTGTAAAAAGTGAGAAATCCTTTCAAGGAGGTAGGAAAATGTCCAATGGGAAGTAAGAGAAGAGAGAAAGCTGAGGTTTCAGGGATGCAGCATATGAGCCAGAGTTTGAGGAGTGCTGTGATTTAGACCCATGGCTCTCAAATTTAAGATACATCAGAATCAACCCACAGAACTGGGCCTCTTGGTTAGTATGACAGTTTCCCGGGGGGTGATGCTGCTGTTCTGGGGACCACACTTTGAGAACCATGGATTTAGAGCTGCAGACACCGGGGCTTAGGCAGAGGTGCAGAGGCCTGCAAGGAGTGTAGGTTGTGTGGGTAAGACGGGTGGACAGGATGTTGTAGAATAGTGAATGCCATGTGAGGGAGCTCAGACTTTATTTGAATAGGCAATGGGGAGCCATACAAGAGTTTTGAGCCAAAGAGTAGAATTTAAAACAGTATCACATAAAAAGGAATGAAGTGCTAGCACATGCTACAACGTGGATGGACCTTGAAGACTATGCTAAGTGAAGGAAGCCAGTCACAAAGGACCATGTATTGTATGATTCCATTTATGTGAAATACCCAGAGTTGGCAAATCCACAGGGACAGAAAGCAGATCAGTGAGTGCCAGGGGCTGGGGAGAGGAAGCTGTGGACAATGACGGCTTAATGGGTAAAAGGTTTCTTTTTGAGGTGATGAAAATGTTCTAGAACTGGAGAGTGGTGATAGTTGCACAACCTTGTGAATGCACTAAATGTCACTAATGGCAAATTTTATGTTCCGTGTATTTTACTATAATAAAAAAAAACCCCAACATCATATTTCTTAAAAATTAGATTGTGTCACATGAAATTATTTCAGATGTTATGTTAATAAATAAAAAAATACAAAACTATGTATGTAGAATGGTTGTAACCATTTCAGGATATAACTTTACGTATAGAAGAAAGATCAGAAATAACTTACTATTAGTTGTGTGTATGTGTGTGTGTTTTGGATGGTGAAAATAATGTGATTTCTCCTTTGTCACAGTGTTTCTTAATTTTCAATAAATAACGAGATATTACTTATATAATTACAAAACTGCTTTAGAAGAGGAGAAAAAGGGGGCACCTGGGTGGCTCAGTCAGTTAAGCGTCTGCCTTCAGCTCAGGTCATGATCCCAGGGTCCTGGGATGGAGCCCCATTTTGGGTTCCCGGCTCAGCGGAAAGCCTGATTCTCCCTCTCCCTCTGCCTGCCGCTCCCCCTGCTTGTGCTCTCTCACTCTTTCTGTCAAATAAATAAATAAAATCTTTAAAAAAAAAAAAGGAAAGGAGAAAAAGGAGACTACCATAGGGATATTCAAGTGAAGATACTTGGTGAAGATAGATAACTTGGTGGGAAGATAACTTCACCAAGAATACCTGAGTGTTATCTGCAAAGGCAGGATTGAGCCTGAGGTATGGGACAGATGTGTGTCCCAGATGCTAGGACTGAGAAGTCAGACTGACATAAGTGACCCAGGAGGGCACCAGTATGAGGAAGTAAGCCATCCCCAGCAGAAATGGTAACTTCCCAACATCTAGAGGTCTTCTTCTTGGCATCCAGCCTTTCTATCTACTTCCCCTTCGTTTTATTCCTTCATTCAGCGGGCAGCGAGTCTTAGGGATTTCATTTGTTCATCCATTCATTTTTCCCCAACAAATATTTGTGGAGCATCTACTATGCTCCTCCAATACTTTATCCATGTAGCTAAGTTGCAGCCTTGTTATTCTGGCCAGCTGGGTGTGGTTTAACACAGCAGAATTTTATATTGCTTCTCTCTTTCATTTTCTAGACAGAAATTTTTTCTATTCCTGGTCCAAGCTGCAGCCTCCTCTCTCAATTCCTCTGGATAGTGAAGAAGTAATCATTCCTTTTCTGTTTCACTTCTCTGGATAGTGCCCTTGAGTCCAGGCTAGACATTGCAGTCTAGACGAGGTTCTGGACATCCTGGTGGCGGGGTCAGTAAAATCTTCCCCAAGTGGTGCCTTGTCCTCCTTGGGTCCAACACTCCCATGCAATAGCCCTGCTACTTTATTCTGAGCAAGCCCCGTTAGCTCTGATTCATCTCTGCTTCTCTACCAGCTTCTTCTCTCTACTTTTGTCACTTCTTGGTCACTAGCTTAAACCTTATAGGCCGTGCTTTTTCTGCTTTAGACCCGGATCTATTATCTCCACTTTTTATTTTTACTTTTAAGTCATCATGGCCCTCTCCTCACAACATGGATGTGGCCCAAACTTACATTTGTGAATTCTCACGGTGTGGCCATGGCTATAGAGGTTTGAGAAGCAGTCTGTTTCTTCAGAGGGTCATGGTCAGAGGCAAGTTCAAACTGTGGGTTTCTTGATGCCTCCTTGTTGATCTTTTACAACTCTAGCTCCTGGCCACATAGTGGGTGCCTGGTTAATATTTGGGGAAACAGATCAGGAGTAGTATGTAGCAGATTCAGGACAAAAAATCAGGTAAATATTGTTTTAGTTAGGGTTCACTGGAGAAACAGAACTGATAGGATGTGTATAATGTGTGTATATATACATATATATAAAGAGACTTATTTTAAGGAATTGACTCGGGTGATTCTGGGGGTTGGTGAGTCCAAAATCTGTAGGGTAGGCCAGCTGGCTGGAGACTCAGGGTACAGTCATAGTTCAAATCTGAAGGCCGTCTGTTAGCAGAATTCCCTTTTCCTCTGGGGATGTCAGTCTTTTTCTATAAAGGCCTTCAACTGATTGGATGAGTCCTACCTACATTATGGAGGGTAATCTGCTTTACTCAAAGTCTACTGATTTAAATGTTAATCTCATCTAAAAATACCTTCACAGAAACATCTAGAATAATGTTTGACCAAATATCTGGGTACTATGGGCTAGCCAAGTTAACACGTGAAGTTCACTATCACAAATACTATTGGGTTTATTGTTTGCTCTTTAGGTAAGAACTCTAGGGCATCAAGAATAATACTGTGAGTGGAAAATGCTGTGTTTCACAGACATGATCTCATGTGTTCCACAAATATTTATTATTTTTACACTTTGGGGAGAATCCTTGGCCCTGCAGAGATTACCAAAATGTTCAGGATACCATCCTGGACCCCTAGGAGCTTCCAGTCAACAGGGAGGAATGGGATCTGCCCAAACAGCAGTGTGTGTGTGTGTGTGTGTGTGTAAGAGAGAGAGAGAGAGAGACAGTACCAACTTTCTCATCTTTGCAGCACACTCCATCAAACTGGCCCCACACATGCACAGCTCATCATTTTTACCTGCATATCCTTGCCAACACTTCAAACTAGAAACCAGGTAAAGGGCTCAATGAATAGTAACAATGTCTGGGCTTGAATCCTGTCTGTGGCCCATAAAGGCAGATCTTTACAGAGACCTCTTTGCCTCAGTTTCAAGAACAATTGCACCTTTTTCTAGGCAGGAGGACAATGACATAATTGATAAAAGATACTTGGCAGAGTGGTACCTGGTCCCCAGCTAGCCATCAACACTCAATTAGTGTTCACTCTTGTTGTTAAGGGTCATCTTCCTTTCCAGGTTTTCCTATTCAAAAGAGGAGGATTTTCCCAGTTAGCCTGACCTAAACCCTCTACGTCCATTTTCCTCCCCTCCTTATCTTCTACATGCAAATATTATATATTTGGCAAAGAGTGGAGAGTTTTCAGATCCTTTATCTCCCTTCTCATCAGAATCTAAAAGTAAGCTTGATGAAAGTATAATTTTGCTCACTGAGAAAATAGATATTGCATCACAGAAAAGATGTGTGAAGGCACCACATGACAGAGTGGCTGTGAGGTTATTAACGTATCAGTGTCGAATCACTAAGTGGCTTTGAGGATATTAACGTATCAATGTCGAATCACTAAGTGGCTGTGAGGATATTAACATATCAGTGTCGAATCACTATGTTGTATATCTGAAACTAATATAATATCATATATCAACCATACTTCAATTAAAAATAAAAAAAGAAAGATGATGTGTGATTCCAAAACGGTCAAGCCAGTTTACAGTCAGAACACCCTGAATGACCATTTTGCTTTCTATCCCACTCACAGCAGCATGGAGCTTTATGTTAATGACTGCTAATTTGATAAGTAGAGAATAGTTTCTGGATGGTTAATCTTTATTTTTACTTATGAAATTGGACATTTTCTTTGTCCATTCATTTCTTACTTAGGGATTGCCTGGTTGTGTCCGCTCATTTTTTAAAGATGATTTTTCTAGACCAGTTTTAGGTTCACAGCAAAGTTGTGAGGAGGGTACCACAGTCTTCCCTTATCCATGGGGGATACATTCCAAGACCTTCAGTGCGTGCCTGAAACCACAGATAGGACTGAACCCTGTATATATTATGTTTTCTCCTACACACACATATCTATGATAGAGTTTGATTTATAAATTAGGCATAATAAGAGATGAACAATGATAACTAATACTGAAATAGAACAATTATAACAATACACTGTAATAAAAGTGTGAATGTGATCTCCCTCTCAAAATTTTATTGTACTTACTCTTCATGATGTGAGATGATAAAGTGCCTGCATGATGAGATGAAGTGAGGTGAAAGACCTAGGCATTGTGACATAGCTTTAGGCTACTATTGACCTTCTGATGATATGTCAGAAGGACGATCATCTGCTTCTGGACCACAGTTGACCATGGGTAACCGAACCTCAGAAAGCGAAACCGTGGATAAGGGGGAAACCAGTATAGAGAGATTTTCCATAATCCTCCTGGCCCCACACATGCATAGCTTCCTCTATTACAAAAATCCCTCACCAGAGGGTATGATTTTTAAAATTGATAACCTATGTTGGGACATCATAATCACTCAGAGTCCATAGTTTACATTAGGGTTCACTCTTAGTGTTGTATAGTCTATGGGTGTGGACAAGTATATAATATGTATCCTTCATTATGGTATCATACAAAGTATTTTCACTACCCTGGAAATCCCTGTGCTCCACTCTATCATCTCTTCCCTTGACCCTTAGCCCCTGGCAACCACTGATCTTAAATAGTCTCCATAGTTTTGCCTTTTCCAGAATGTCATATAGTTGGAATCATACAGTGTGTAGCCTTTTCAGACTGGCTTCTTTCACCTAGTAATATGCATATAATGTTCCTCCATGTCTTTTACGGCTTGATAGCTCATTTCTATTTGTGATTGAGCTATATTCCATTGTCTGGATGTACCACAGTTAATCTATTCACATACTGAAGGACATCTTGGTTGCTTCCAACTTTTGGCAGTTATGAATAAAACTGCTAAAAGGTCTGTGTGCAGGTTTTTGGGTGGATATTAAGTTTTTGACTCCTTTGAGTAAATACTAAGGAGGATGATTTTGGATTGTATGGTGAGATTACATTTAGCTTTATAAGAAACTGCCAATCTGTCTTCCAAAGTGGTCATACCATTTTGAATTCCCAGGAGCAATGAATGGCAGTTCCTGTTGCTCCATATCTTCACCAGCATTTGGTGCAGTCAGTGTTCTGGATTTTGGTAAATCTAATAGGTATAGTAGTAGTACCATACAACCCAGTAATTTGTTGTTCTAGCACCATCTGATGAAAAGACTATCTTTGCTTCATTGTATTGCTTGTGCTCCTTTGTCAAAGATCAGTTGACTATATTTATGGGGGTTTATTTCTGGACTCTTTATTCTGTTCCATTGATCTATTTTTCTAGTGTTTCATCAATACCATACTATTTTGATCACTCTAGCTTTATAGTAAGCCTTAAAGTCAAGTAGTGTCAGTCCTCCAAATTTGTTCTTCTCCTTTAATATCAAGTTGGTTATTCTGGGTCTTTTGCCTCTCCACATAAACTTTAGAAGGCTTGTCAACATCCACAAACATCCATTTTGTTGAATCTATAGATCAATTTGGGAAGAACTGACAATATTGAGTGTTCCTGTCTATGAGCATGGAATATCTCTGCATTTATTTAGTTCTTCTTTGATTTCATTCATCAGAGTTTTTTATAGTTTTCTTCAGGTAGATCTTATACTTATTTTGTTAGATTTATATCTAAGTATTTCGTTTTTTCAGGTGATAATGTAAATGGTATTGTGTTTTTAATTTCAAATTCCACTTGTTCATTGCTAGTATATAAGAAAGTGATTGACTTTTGTATATCAAGCTTGTATCCTCCAACCTTGGTATAATTGCTTATTAGTTTCAGGTTTGCTTTTTTTTTTAATCAATTCTTCCAGATTTTCTATGTAGACAATAATGTCATCTGACAGCAAAGATAGTTTTATGTCTTCCTTTAAAATATGTATACATTTTTAGTTTCCTTTTTTTGTTTTATTGCATGAGCAAGAACTTCTAGTTTGATGTTGAAAAGGAGTGGTGAGAGGGAATATCTTTGCCTCATACCTACTCTTAGTGTCTGCTCGTATTTTTCTAATGGGGTTTTAGTCTCTTTCTTTCTTTCTTTCTTAACATATTAATGCTTTCTATATTATGATCATTAACTGAGTCATATTTATGCCAAATATTCTTTTAGATTGCCGTTTAAAAATTATGTTTATAATATTTCCTGCATAAAGAAGGAGTTAACTTCTATGTATTCAAATCTATCAGTCTTTCTCCTTGTGATTTCTGAAAGTAAACCTGCAGTTTCTTTTCTCCATTTAAGTGGAATAGTGACAGAGCCCTCCCACCTCAGCTTCTCCACAGCATACCACTAGATGCCTTTGGCACACTGCTTCTGAACAACCGCTGAAGGCAGAACCAAGAGAGGTGCCATAGCTTGAAACTCAGGTGCCCGCATGGGGGCTAAGGGATAATTGTTTGGAGGAAGATCAACTTCCCAGAATATTTACCCAAGAAAAGATTTTTTGCCTTAAAAACCCCTTCCACCAAAGCTATGATGGGTTGGTTCTGAAGGAAAGTTTTAGTTCAGTAGAAGAATGCAACATTTGAGATGTGTGTGTGGGAAGGTATGGAGTGGGCATCAGAAATGAGAGACAGAGTAAACTATAAACCACCGAAAGGGGGAAAGGGGCCTTACCAGGGGCCTGGAAAACTAAGCAATCTTTTCCTAGTTCCTGTTTTTAAAGACCTAGTATGTTGTTCAGTGAAATAGCTGTTATTTAGCTGAAGTTACAACTTGCATATTTAAGTCTTCCTTGTGAACCGAGTGTAAAATGGTGAAAGCTTATAGGTAATTTAGATGTTTATGGGTCTGTGTAAAGTGTTGGTGTTGCTTTCTAATCTAGAGTCCTTTCTATATTCAGAGCTGAAAAACTGAGGAAGGAAGTGAGGCTGGTTGGAAGTTAACCCTTCCTTTTTTAAGGATAATAGCAACCCAGAAAGAGTTTTATAGGCTTGGGGAAGGGAGTAGGGTGGTCAACCAGCACAGTTTACCTGGGACTGAGGGTTTCCCAGGATGCAGGACTTTCAGTATTAAAACTTGAATAGTCCCATGCAAACTGGGACAGTCAGTCAGTCATCCTGGTTTGCTAGTCACACACACACACACACACACACACACACACCCTACTGATTGACTAGGTTCACACTCTATCCATCTTGATCGTTGTTCCACTTACCTGGGGACTGGGTTTCATTGCATTCAAGGTTTGCTGACTCTGGAAATTATACTCATTTTCTTAATCAGAAGAGTAAGAAAAATAGAACAGAAGTACTGAACTTCAGACATTTAACAGCATACGAGAGTTGCCTGTTTATTTGTTTGCCCGTTTCCATTGTGGGCTCTACGCCAGTGGATGTTCTTTGTCTCACTTGGTTCCACGCCCAGTGTCTAGCACATAGTCAGCATCCACCATTTGCTGAACGGGTATGTCAACAATTAAAAACAGAAATTCCTGAAGATAAGAGAGTTGTTTCCAACATCTAAAATTGTTTTTCCAGTTTAATAACAAATAATGTTAAAGTACAAAAAAAAAAAGTCACACACAATCTCTTTTAAGAAAAAAGTTTATCCTAAGCTCCATAGCAGTACTCTAAGCAATGACAGTGAAACTCAAATGAATGGTGGGAAAACACAACCTACTGATGGCCTAAGAAATGAAGCTGAATTGGGTTGACTTTGGGCTGCATCATTGTAATTTCATTTCTCAATTTTACAAATAAGCAATGAGAGAGAAGAGGACTGACTGGGTTACATACTGTTTATGGGTTTTAGGAGGTAGTCTCCCCGTTGAATCCATTCATTGATATTTTGTAGGAGGTGTTAACACATATCTTGTATCTTCTTTTAACTCAACCCTCTCAGCTCAACCAGGGATTGGAAAGACTTTAGAGGCTGATGGGCAGGAGTGTCCATGAAGAGGCCAGTTAGGTGAGGAGGTGCTCAGTGTGGAGACCCAGGGAGGTATGTCAGGAAAATCTAAAAATTACCACTTACTGCCAATCCTTGTGAGAGCCCAGTGGAAGCCTCCCTTGTTTTAATTTGGGTGATCTGCTTGTTCTTGAACATTTCTGAGTACTTCCATTCAACTGGTAATGGAGACAATGAAGAAAATGAGTCTTGGCCCTCTTCCAACCATTTGTCTGAAGAGCTGACAGCTCATTAACTTCTCTAGCTGCTGTTCCTGAGCTTCTAAGAGATGCCACCATCCTTTCTATGTGAAGATGAAGACATTCAGAGTGGCTAAGGGAGAAGAGTCACTCACAGAGGAATGTGTATCTACTTACCTACCTTCACCATGCTGCCCCATTCCAGGTGCATGGGGACCATTCTCCTCCCCATGATGGAGGCTCCTTCTGTTCTCAGGCATCTCCAGCAACTCAGAATCCCTTTTAGGCTGCTTTCTCCTTCTCTGAGTCTGTGGGTGAATCGTGGGACCCTTTCACTTCTGCTTTCCTAAAGTCCCTCAAATTGCTGGCTTAACTGGTATGTCCAGGAGTTTCGCTTCTCAAAATGTGTTTAAGGGGTCTGAATTACAAATAAGAGAGAGCAGCATGTCTCTTAGTTAGAAAATATCCGAAACTTAAGAAAGAAAGGAGGGAGGGAAGGAAGGAAGGAAGGAAGGAGGGAAGGAGGGAAGGAAGGAAGGAAGGAAGGAAGGAAGGAAGGGCTCAGAAAATGAGATACATTAAAAGGCTATTTAACCAATATTGCAGACACTAAAGTTCCATAAAAGAAAGATACAATTATTAAAAACAAGGTTTGTAAACATTTTAATTTTTTCTTAACTGGCCCTCGAGCAGACCAGATGACTCACCCCTGGCCCGCTGAGATCAGCCTGCAGTCTGGGGAGCTGTAACACATTTGTGTGGCTTATCCTATTTAACATGCAGACCCAGCTTTGTGTCATGTGATTCTCACAGAAACTGATCTACTACAAATTTCTCTGTAAGTCTACCTAGTTTACACATTTCATTTACCACCTAGGCGACACACACCACTGTGTACCATTAAACTACCCTAGTGAAGCGCCGTCATTTGCTTGCTTAATCCCTGGGGGTGAAGGGATGTCAGTTGTCTCATCCTTTCAACGTTGCCGTGGATGCAGTTCCACTCCCTTTATCTTGGCAGAGATGATGTTTCTGTTCTCTCCCGTCTTTCTTTGTTTCTTTCACGCATGTTTGTGCCCCAAAAGGCGGGCTTTATATTGGTCCACTCTTTGTGCTTATTTCTCCGTGATTGTCCAAAAACGGATTTGCTAGATCAGAAAACATGACCAGTTTTATGGCTTTTATGGGCTTTTGCTAGATTTTTAAAGAAAGAATGAGGTGGTTTTCCCAGTTACTTTCTAGTCACTTGGTAGACTTACTCTAAATACTCGTTGGAGAATTCCTCTTTTCTTTGAAAAGACATCACATGCAGAACCTTCTGAGATGCAGTCCAAGGATGAGTATCCAGGCTCAAGCATCCATTCTGTGCATAGCCCCTGGATCCCAGAGCCGTATCATGCATGACCCGGAGACCCACAAAACAGTAGTCTTGCTTGAATAGCATAAGAGGCCAAAGATCCTGCTAGAGAAAAGTCCTAGCTGAGGTAAAAAAAAACATTCATTCCTAGTCGCTTTTCTTTTTAAGACGTTACTCGTCATTTTTAAATTCTAGTAAAACAGAGATGATCCTTGGTATAATCTATGGGTACCTTTCATAGAGATGGATAATTCCATCTGCGGATCTGTTTGGACCCTGACTTGTAAAGGGGATTTAGTTGTTAATTCCTTTATTTATGTTGAGTAGATGCTAAGAGAAGCCTGAGCAAGTATGTAGAAGCTGAGGGGAGACTTGACTAAGGAGGTGAAATCTGAGCAGGTCTTTGAAGGATGATGGGTTTCACCATGTGGGCAGAAGAGAGGCTGGCTTGGGCAGGGTATTGCAAGATGTCCTGAAAAGCTTGGATTTTGTCTTGTTTGGTGCCATTGAAGACTTTATTTATTTATTTATTTTAATTTTTATGTTAATCACCATACATATTTATTTATTTTTAAAGATTTTATTTATTTATTAGAGAGAGAGAGAGAGAAAACACAGAGAGAGTGTGTGAGGGAGAAGCAGACTCCCCGCTGAGCAGAGAGCCTGATGTGCGGCTTGATCCCAGGACCCTGAGATCATGTCCAAAAGCAGCCACTCAACTGACTGAGCCACCCAGGAGCCCCGTCATTGAAGACTTTAAAGCAGCAGAAAGCCAGGAGTCTGAATTAGTACAGTGACCTTTTACTTTACAAAGGTCTCATTAAGAAACCTTGCATGTTCTATTTTATTTTATTTCATAAGTTCTCGGTTATGTATCATGGAATGTTGATCCCTGCTTAAGTTATATCAGAACCTCTTCATATGCAGAAAATTCCAGAGGAGTCAGGACAGGCCCTTAGCACAGTAATCAAAGAGTATAATAATAGCATTCATAGAGAACATTATATCTTTAGAAGTTGAGAGCGACCCAGGATCTTGTCATTCCCAAAATATGTGTCATAGTAGTCATCATCCCTCCTTCCTGGGCGAGAGCCTTATGCATCACCTTGGGATGATCATGGAGACCAGGTTTTTCATGAGGCCAGTTTTAAGTTTCCCAGGGTGACCTGGCTGAGGAAGGGGGCCCAGTTGACAGCCTAGGACTGCTACTCTGTAAAGCAGAGCACTCTAACCGACCAGAATTTGACACAAATGAGGTGATTATTTTTAGAGTGGGGGTGGCATGAGAGGAGGGGGGAGGGGCAGAGGGAGAGGGAGAGAGAGAGAGAGAATCTTAAGCAGACTCCAGGCCCAGCAAAGAGCCCAACGCAGGGCTCAATCTCTCAAACCTGAGATCATGACCTGAGCTGAAATCAAGAGTTGGATGCTTAACCAACTGAGCCACTCAGGTGCCCCAAATGAAGTGATTTTTAATGGAGCTGGGGGTGGGGAGAAGGATAAACAGACTGGGGCGAGTCTGGGAACCTGGGGAAGGGATTTTTTTGGAAGAGCCTAGAAACCTCACAAGCATCCCAAACAGCTAGGCTAGTGGAGAAGAGCATGGAAGGAGAAGAATCGTGAAAAAGGGTAAGGGAATGGAACAGAAATTTTGTCAGCTCATTTTTGTCTGGGGATGGTCCTGCCCTTGGTGACCTGCTGTAGTTTACAAATTCTCACTCATTCCATGGGGTGGAGAAAATGGAAAGCCTTCCATTCTGGTCCGATCGGCTTTTGGAAAGTGAGAAGAAAGGCCAAAGGCAAGTGATAGTACATGGAGACTCAAGCCATACTGCCGGGGACAGCGGAGGTGTTGGGCAGGGCGGCTGCCGGCGTCGGTCACAGAGCCCATGGCCACATACCATGATATGTCTGCAACTGTGTTGCCCTTGCTCTCCGCTCAGCAAATCTGAGGACAGGGAGGTATTGTGACCAGGCCTGGGTAATTTTGGGCAGACCTCTTTTCTCACTGCTCACGTAAAAGACTGTCCTTGCTTTGGATACTAAACCAAGGACAGATGCTGATACAATAATCTCCATGTTGAATAAGACCCACATCTTGTCCGTGGCTGCTTTTTGAACAATGTAGTCCAGATTTGTGTGGGTAACTCTCCACAAGCCTGTACCTGGCCAGTGGAAGACCCTGCTGCTCTGGGGAATTTAACTGCCAATTGTCAATTTGGGGGCCTGTCTTGATTCTAGAGATCTAGGATTTTTCTCTCTGGAGGTCTTGATTCGGAAGTGCCCACTGCATGGGGCTATGTGGGTGCTAGGTTGCTTCAATGTGGCTTCAACAGGAACAAAGCCAGATACTGAAAGTGGGTGGTCCACTGGGGGAATGGAAATGTCATCGACCAAAATTGGCAAGTCAGGAGGGAGGACTGAGAGTTTGGGATTGGGGATGAAGTTTAAGAAAAAACATGTTATTTCCGATCTGAAATGCCAGTGGATTATTCGGGTGGATACGTCCAAAAAGCTGACTTGTCTGTAGTAGCAACAAGTGAAGTCATTTCAGTGGATGAGGTTCACTGGGCTATGGATGGAGAAGAGAGGACAGGCCCAAGACTTCCTTGGCTGTCTCAAGCCAGAGTCTCTTTTTATTTGCTGGTGAAGGAACGATGGTCTGCACCAGGAGCGACATGTTTCTAGCTGTACTTCTGAGGGTTGGGTGTCTGCCCAGGCAAATTATAGCATTTTCTATACTGAGCAAGGCAGCTTCCTCTCTACAGTGCGTGTTTCCTTTTTCAGACAGGGACACATCTTTTTTGGAGGGAGTTATAGACCCCCCGCTTCTAGAACCATTTTCCAAGAACTACATGGGAGGTAGTCGAAACCCTCGCATCAGAACTGCAGGACAAGGTGGGTTGCAAAGTTAACTGTTCCTTCTCATCCTCACAGCTGTGTCTTGGCTTTATTTCTGCGGGGATCCTAGGGTGTTGTGTAACGATGGGACTGCAGGCAGACTTCGAAGGGCTCCCGCATAAAGGACCTCAGCTGGCGGCATCCATTTGGAGATAAGGAATGGAATCCTCGGGGACGCAGCCAGCCAGGGGAGATCCTGTCCTCCTTACACGCCACCGGGCACTGCGACCGGGCGGGGCTGGAGGGGCATATGCCAGAGGGGGGCTCGGCAGAGCGGGGTCCGGCCGCCGCGCAGGTCTGAGAGAGGAGGCACTCTGCCAGGGTCGCCGCAGGTCCCGGGGGCCGCCCCGGGGTGGCTGACGCCGGCTGGGGGCGTTCCTGGGAGCCGGGGGCCCTGGAGTTTAGACCCGAAGCCCCGGGAGGAGCCGGCCGGCGGCCACGTGACCGACCGCGGCGGGGCCGGCGGCCCAGAAATAGCCTCGGCGGCGGTCCCGCCCGCGGGCTGCCGCGAGCGAAAGGCGGAGACTGGAGGCCGCTGGCTGGGCGCGGGCGCGTCGCGGCCCCGGCCCCGGAGGATGCTGAGCCCCTGCCCGGTCCGGCCCCGAGCACATGATGGCGATACGGGAGCTCAAAGTGTGTCTTCTCGGGGTGAGTCCTGCGCCGCCACCCGCCGGGGGACACCCACGTCCGTGCGTCCCCACCCCCCCGCCCCACCGTCCCCTGCGCCCCCCTCGTCCATGCGCCCCCTCTTTCCAGCCCGGCGGCGGTCGGGTTCGAGCCTGCCCCGGAGCTTCTCACTCGTTCACCCCGCAGCCGCGTCTCCCGGGATCCGCTGGGGCCCCGCGGCGCTCAGGCCGGGCCGGGCCGGGCCGCGGGACCCTCCGCGGGGACAGGCAGAGCGGCCGCCGCTCGCGGCCGCCGCCACCGCGGTCCCTCCGGCCTCCGAGGGCTTTCTTCGCCTTTGATAATTTCCTTCCGGCGGAAACTTTAGGTTACTCAGCCAAGGCTCCAGATCCTTTTTGTCTCCCGGGGGCAATGGGTCTATTTGGGGCGGGGGGCTGGGGAGAAAGAAAGCCCAGCCAAAGGCGAGCAAACCCAAGGGGATGCCCGGCTGGAAGGCGAAGGGATAAGCATCGGAGAGCTTAGAGCCTAGGAAACTTCCGTGCTCCGGAGAAAGAAGGCAGGATGAGAAAGTCTCCCGGATCACCGCTTCCCCTCCCTAAGTGGGTCTTTCTGAGTCTGAGGAAATGGGAAAGAAGCCGGAAACACAGATAGGCACCAATACCCCAGCCCCTCGCCTCGGCAGACCTGTCAGGTGATGCAGGACAGTCTCTGGAAACCCGCCGCCGAGAGCTCAGATAATATCAAGGGTCATTTCCTTTTGGGTGCCCACATCAAATTCCAGAATTTCTTCTTTTGAAAGAGCTGGTTTTAAGCCGTGTTTCCAGCAGCCTTTGGCATCGATGCCGAGGGTACTGCCCCTGGCAAATCCTGTCTCCCAAGAAAACTCTTTCCTACAAAAAGAGCAGCAAAGGGGGAGACCCATTGTTATTTAAAAGAAGTGCTAAGTGGCTGTCAGGAGGGAGGTAGAGACTCCTGTAATGAGGAAATGATTCCAGGTTAGGATTGAATTGTCCCAGACCAGCCAAGTGTCTAGGCTCCATCTAGGCTCTTTTGGAACCTCTGGCTGGACAATGTTCTTGACTGTCTCCCGTCACTGTCTTTTGCCAGAACTGTCACTTAGACTAGATAGTCCGGTTTGGCTGGAATTCCAGAAGACCTGGCAAAGGTCCTCCCTTTGCTGTTAGCCTGGGCACAAACTCCCCGGTGTGCCGGCCCTCCTGGCTTGCTGGCCACAGATGGGGTCTGCAAAGGATCCTGTGCTGGCCTTCCTGTGTTGCAGGGGTGGCTTTCACTCTCAGCCAGGCTCTCCAACGTAGTCCTGACATAAATTCCAGGCATCTTGTGTTTTCCTTGCGAGGGGTCATTTCAGCCTCATGGAAGGCCTTCAGAGACTTAGAAGGAATGTTGTGTCCCAAGGAATCAAGAGCAACTTTGACGTGTGTTGTGTGCACGGGATTGGCCTTGGGAGTAAATGAAGGAGGAAATGTTTTGCCTCCTCACCGCCCCCCCCCCATGCTTTCTCCCTCAGGCCCTACCCATAATATGAATTATCTTCACTGTTCAGGGATGGGTCTCTATGTCCTTCTACAAGGAAATGGATCACTCGCTGTGCAATTCTGGGCAAGTACTTCAGTTGCCTCATCTATAAAATGGACATCATAACATCTTCCCTTTTAAGGCAGAGGATTATACCAGATGATCTGCTAAGATGCATGGTATCATTTCCTGCTAATGTGTGATTCCTGGGTGACAATTAGCAAGCCTGGGAGATGAGATAGCTGGAGGAAGTCCCTTTACTTCTTTTCTTTTATCTCTAAGAAAGAAGCATACTCTTAGTGGCTTCCTGGAGACGGTGCCTCACCCTTGTTTGCTGGGTCTTTGCAGGGGCTCTGTTGGTAGGAGACTGGCTTGTGAGGAAGGAGCTCTGCCGGAGCAAGAAGGTATTTCTGGGCAGCTGGAGGCTTTGACGCTTCATCCATGTAATACCACATCTGCAGCCTTCTGTTTTTTTGAGTGGCTCCAGGTTTTTGTGTTGTTTAGATCAGAGGGCCAATGACCTTGTCACCCACACTGAGTAAAATTTGTTAAGTCCTGTGGTTTGGCTGGGCCTGTCCTGGGCAAGATGTGTGTGATAGGCTGTATTCTCAGTGGCTCATCCATATGGGGGCCTTGTCTGAGTGAGATAGCATTTGGGGGAGGTCGAAGCCACTTTAACCACCTTGGGGTTCACTCTTGATTTGACAAAGAACCTTGAAGGTCAGTGACTAAAAGAAGGGATCAAGGCCACGTCTGAAAGTCCCCTTAAAGTTTTATCAGGAGCCCTGAGCTCCTTTTTTCTCTGTGTTGGGAGGGCCATCTTTTCTGGATAAAGTCTTGCATGTGGCTAGCGTTCAGCTTCCTGTTTCTCAGCCACCACCACATCTCCCTGAAGTCTCAGTATGACTGAGACCCTACCAGCCATGCCCTCTGTTCCTATCACCTTGTTTCCGGCCCCTTTGAGGTGATGGAGAATGCCGACCTCCTAACTGAAGTCTGGCTGTCTCACTGGGGAGTGTGAGGGGCTGGTGTTTTTGTGCCTGGCTATTTGCCCTGATTGCTCCCTGGTTATGCGTGAGGCTGCACTTCCCGTTCGAGGCACAAGGTTGTTTTAGGCACGGGCCATGCAGACTTGTCTCCCTCTTAGGGGTAGTCTGCAACCTCTGCGCGCTTGGAGGTTCCCGACGGGAGGGTCATTTGCAACAGGTGGAAGCCAGAGTAAGCCAGAGGCATGTGTTCTCCACCCGGACCTGTGCCATTCAGGACTCTGCGGTTCAGCTTGTCTATCTTATTTCTTTTGGTGAGTGCTCCTGAATGGAATCCACGGCAGTCTGAGGAGCATTCTCCGAATGCTTTGTGCTCTTAGAAAAACCAAGGACTTCAGAGCTTTTGGTTTATTTAGGCTACCTGTTATAAATTCTTGGCTCTCATTATTTTCAGGGGTGGTCTCTCTCATGTTTTTCCTAGGCCTCTGTGAATGCCTTTTCCTGGGATAAGGCAGGCCACCCGCGGAAGCCAGCCATGTAGGACGGGGTGTTTGAAGGGGCACACACTGGGAAAGGGTCCTTATTAGACACCTGGGACCCAGGAGTCTTGTTCTTGTCAATAAAGTGCCTAGAGTCCTACTTTGTAACCTGAACCAGCATTATGAAACATGGAGCTTAAAAACAACCCCCTTAAAAACAGCAGAGTATGTTAAAAAAAAAAAAACTAACAAAAACAATATCGAGGCAGCAGCTGTTCCAAACCCCGAAGGTGGGAAGCTTCCCAGTATGCATTTTTAACACACATCACCACGTGGCAAAAAGCAAGGGGGGAGAGAGAGAGGGAAGGGGAGAGGGGACGAGAGGAGGAGTCTGAGGAGGGGCAGCGGAGCGGAGGAGAGGAGCTTTCTTTTATTTTATTATTTCCTCTGGGTGTGTACACTCAAAAACTGCTTCCGGATGGAATCCCAGAGACATTTGTATTTGGACTTTGGTTGTCTTGACGACAGTTTAGAGATTTCTGTCACTTCCTCAACAGCTGAGTGGCATGGTTAAAAGACAACCAAGGGTGTCCTGCTTCTGATAAGGAGCTTGGGGAAGCCTAGCCTTCTGGCCTTTGTTAGAATCTGGGTGGTGGTTCTTCACAGAGCAAACACCTGGGATTTGGTGTGACATCTGGGCAGTGGAGACTTCAGAAGTGTGCAAGGCCTTCACAGGAAGGGGCTGTGTGATCCCCAGAGGCTCCAGGACCCAAGGGTGGGACACATCTGCTCACAGTAAGCAGATCAGTCAGAGCTGTGGAACCCCAGATGGACTGCTTTGAGTGATGGTGAGCACCCCGCCACCAGAAGTGTTCATAAAGTTATATGAATCTGTTAGGGTCATTGTGGAAGGAAGGAGTGGGTAGGATGGGGAGGATTGGGCCAGGCAATCCTCGGAATTGCTCCAAGTCTGAGATTCTAACATGTTCATTTTCAATTGTTCAATGGAAAAACCAGCTTTGCATGGGTGGGGCTAGAAACCTAATTTCTTTCTTTCTTTTTTTTCCTTTTAAAGATTTTATTTATTTATTTATTTGAGAGAGAGAGAGAGCACGAGCGGGGAGGGGGCAGGGGGGCAGAGGGAGAGGGAAAAGCAGACTCCCCGCTGAGCAGGGAGCCCGCTGCGGGGTTCGATCTCAGGACCCCTGGATCATGACCTGAGCCGAAGGCAGACGCTTCACCGACTGAGCCACCCAGGCACCCCAACTTAATTTCTTTCTTACCAAACTTGATTCCTCTATTAAATTGAACCCTTTGTGGAAAGTGTGGTTCTGGCTTGGGGAAAATAAATATAAATGACATGGTAGGATGTCTTTCCAGGAGCGCACAACACATGGTAACACCGAGCACCCAGGCCAGGCGGGTGGAATCCCCCAGGGTCTCTTTGTTCCTCTTTTGTTCAGGGTCAGCATGGCCGCATGTCTCCCTCAGCTTCCAGAGCTCTGTGTGTCTCTGGGTGTGCCTCAGAGTCCCTTGTGGAGCATTTTCAAACTTCTCATGGCCCCTCCCCATCTCTTGTCAGGCATGTGGCCTTCCCCTGGCCCTTCCCCTGGCCCAGTGTCACTGTTCTCGTGAGTGTGTTGTATCCTTCAGGCCTGCTCCAAGGCCATTGCCATTGGAAAATATAAAACTTCACATTTTAAGATGCTAGGACATGAAAAGATTTTGAACTCATGAATTAGAAAAGGTCTTCAAATTTAACTGTGTCCAACAAGTGAGACTACTTTTAGTGCTTGAACGTCTATGCAAATATTACACTTTAATCTATATTTTTTTAAAGATTTTTTATTTATTTTAAAGAGAGAGTGTGCACGTGCATACGAGCGTGAGGGGTGGAGGGGCAGAGGGAGAGAGAGAATCTCAAGCAGACGCCCCACTGAGCGTGGAGCGACTAGCCGGGCTCCATTCCGCCACCCTGAGATCGTGACCTGGGCCGAAACCAAGACTCAGCAGCTCAGCCGCTCAACTGACTGAGCCACCCAGGTGCCCTTCATTTAACTTTGTTTTTATAATTCCTAATATGTGTTTGCAAATGAATAGGCATTCATTCAGTCAACCACTCACCATTTATCCAGTGCTCTTTTCATGCCAGGAGCGGTGGGTGGCTGCAGGTAGACAGGGCAGCCTCGACGATCCTTGTCTTTTGAAGTCCTCTTCTGTTCCTGGGACGGGGACCCATCAGCAGTGAACTAAGTGACATCACTTGGATTCCTGTGACAGCACTTGCCACAGAGCCATGCACAGCAGAAGTAAGAGACGAGGATGATGATAAATACTGTCATCTATCTTATTAGATGTGAGGACTAGTGAGGGACAGAAAGTTTTTGCACCAGGTCTGTTTTGAGCACCTGCTGGGCCAGCTCTGCTAGAGACAGAACCCAGGGAGGGCGGGGCTCTGGTCGCTGCAGGTGGCGGAGAGGTTCCTCGTTGGGCAGGAAAGACAGGTGCGTGCACAAGAACTAGCCAGGGTGATGAGGGGGATGCTGGAGGTGTCATGTGGTATAGTGGGAGGTGCTGAAGTTAAACTGAACACAGAGGGACTGGGAACAATCTGGGAAAGTCTCTCCAAGAGGGAAGGATTTGAACTGTGCCTCAAAGGACACCCAGGGCCTTGACAAGAATGGAAATGTGAGTGTGGACCGAAGGCCCTGGGGGAGAGCAGGTGGGGCCCCGGATCTCACGGGATTTTCTGCAGGGCTGAGGTGGCTGCAGAGTGTGGGAGACAGGGAGCACGGCCCTTCCACTCCCAGGCTGACCACTGTGTTGACCCCACAATCTCCCTAGCATGGGGTCTTTTATTTTGAACTTCTTTTTCCCTTGTTTTGTGTTGAAAAGTCTCAAACTCACAAAACATTTGAAAGAGTAGTGCAATGAATGTCTGTAGATCTCTCACCTAGATTCAGTGGGGATGACATTTTACTAGTCTTGCTTTATCTCTCTTTCTTTAATTTGTTAAATAATACTATTTCTTTTTCCTGAACCAAGGGAAAGTCAATTGCAGACATTATGCCACTTGGGCCAGGCAATCATCAGAATTGCTTTCCAAGTCTGATATTCTAACATGTTCATTTTCTAAATACTTAAGTATGTATCTTTTAGGAGAAAGGACATTCTCCTGCACACCTGTAATACCCCCAGAATTGAACACAGATATAATGGTATCAAGCGTATAGTTCATATTTAGATTTTCCAATTGTCCCCAAATGTCCTTTATAGCTGTTTAAAAATCCACAGTAAGAGAGCATGTACTACATTTGCTTGTCATGTCTGCCATTTAAACAGTTCCCCTCCTTTTGTCTGCCATGAATTCAGGCCACTTGTCTTGCTGAAAGTCCCAAGATCTCGATTTTTCTGATTGCTGCCTCATTGCTTCTTCGGGGTTATGCATTTTGGTGAGAAGACACCTTCTCAAGGTGTTGAATGGCCTTATTTTTTATGTGCTCAAGTACTTTGTGGAGCTTACTACATTTTAGCAGAAAGGTGGGAAAACAGATTCTATGGCTCATTAGAAGGTGGTCAGTGCTATATGGAAAAACAAACCTGGCCCAGAGCTGGGGGAGGGGCACAGGAGCTCTGGGAGGTAGGGAGCATGTAGGTAGGTTGGTGGGTGAGAGTACTCAGTCTCTGGCGGAGACCTGATGGGGCCTCTGCTTTACCCAGGGGTTGACTTTGGTTTTGCAGTTTCGGTTGCATGGTCTGACCACTGAGCTGCTGAGAGTTGCGTAGCTCCTGAGGAACCAGAGTTGTTTTTCTTGTTCCTCGCTTTGTCAGCAGAAATAAGGAAAAGAAAAGGGGGATTTAACCTCAGGGTCAATGAATGGGCTTCTCACTGTGGAATCTTCTGTTTCGGTGAATCTTTTTCTAATGTATTTCCTTGCTCCTCTGGCTTCAGACCCCGCTCTGACTTCTCTGGAGGTCATGAACTTGGCTTCTGCTTGCTCAAGATTTAGCCCAAAAGGTAGCCCCAGGCTGCTTTCAGTTCCCCCAAAGGCACCTGGGGGACCTGTGGGAAAGCAAGCAGAACCAAGGGGAAATCATTTCCCTCCTATTTTCTCTACTTCGAACAAAGTAGCGGAGAGCTGGATCCCTTTTGTCAACAGTATTTGTTTTTCTAGAAGAAAAAGATACCTGCATTATCCAGTATCACTTCCTTTCTGCCCTCTTTGAGTCAGTATGCTAATTAGGATCTGCTGGTAGAATGCAGAGTCCTAAAAGGTGCCTCTGTCAGAGACTGTCCTTGAAAGGGGAGACAGAGGGAGAGGGAGTTGGAGGAGAGAAAGGAAGACAAGAGAAGGGGAGGAGGGCTGGGGGAAGAAAGGGAGAGAGAGAGGGAGAGAGAGAGTGAGGAATGAGCATGCAACACGTGCGCAGGTGCGTGAAGAGTTTCATATAAAAGTTGCCCACTTAACCTCTGCGGGCAAAGGGAAAGAGTAAAGTGTTCCTGTGTTTGTTTGTTTTTTTTCTGGTCTAACTATTGGCCATGGCATTTACACTTATGGCAAGCTTAATTAAGAAAGTCTTTTTTTTTTTTCTTTTGAGGAAAAAAAAAAAAGCATAGCATCAATACTCCAGACTTCATGGACTTACCTTTCATTTCAGGAGATAAAATATTTTCTAAACTTTTTCATAATAATCTTCTGAGACTATTTTCTTTATTATAAAGTAATACATGCTCATCTTAATTAAATTTTGAGTCTATGAGTGACTGACTCATAATGATGGAGTAGTGAAATGATAAATGCTGATTTTCGTTTGAGACCACAAAGACGAGGGATCCGGGACAATGCCTTTAGCCTTGTTTCTTTAGAATGACATAAAATTGTACAAACTTGCCACAATCTTGTTCCCTCCTGTTAACTGGAAACCCTGCAGGTATGAAGAAATCAGCCTACCTGCCCCCCTTAACCCCCTGCTTCCCCTTCTTGTGGCTCCTCTTCTTTCCCTGTTTTCAGTGTTACCTTCAAGATGACTGGTCTTAATTTTCTGGTCAACATCAAGTTCATCGTCCTGCTCTATGTTTTTTTTGTTGTCTCTGTTCTTTCCTGCCCCGCAGGATCATTTTCTTCCATCCTTTTAATTTGTTTTCTTATTCTCCCCACCTCTCATCGATGAGTCATCAGACTGTCCTTCTTGAAAGAGGCATCTGGGGCTTAGCTCTTAGAGGGAATGTTTCTAGCCTGCTCTTCACTTGCTCCCCAACTGCTGAGTGGGGGTGTGTGTGCTGAGCTGAGCCTGGTGACCTTTCCCCCTGCTACCAGTGTAGACCAGAAAACCCAGCCAGGCTTACCCTTTGGAGAGTTACGCAGGCAAACAAGGTCTGTATAAAGTGAATGAGGGTTTCACTGAGGGCCGTGGGCCTTGAGAGAGGAATAGAGCTATACTCACTGGAGATGTGCTGCATGGCTGCTAGGCTATAGGCACATAGGACAGTTTCCCAGAGGGGAGGGGACAATGTCCTTGTGGTTTATGGTCCAGCAGTGTACTTGGTGTGATGGGACACACATGGGAATCAACCCCAGGCGACCCTGTGGGATGTCACATGATGCTTCACTGCCTCGTGTTCCCGAGGAAGGGCTGGGGAGTTCGGGAGAGGCCAGGGAGGGCGTGTGGGTGCCTGCTGCCCAGCGGTGTAGGCCCAGTGCAGAGGAGGGGAATGTGGAGGGAGTGAGTGGGAGAGGCTCTGGTCACAGCACACATTCATCGAAGGGAAAAGGTTCTAAAAAGATTCATTTGTGGAAGTGGTGATCCCCGTGGGGCAGGGCCTAATTTGCACTTTAAAGCAACTTACTCTTTCTCTTCCTTGGTTTATTTAATGAGCATGCATTGCTTGTGTCAATAATTTAAAACGTATAAAAATTTGCTGCAGGGCCAAGATGTTTGACGGGTAGAGATCCCTGTGGTTGTTACTGGCAATGACGGATAATTTGATAATAAAATTGGAAAGTAATTTGGGTCAGACCGTGAGAAGTCCTTGAAACGTGAAGGTTATGCCTTTGGGCCATGAGAGGCCAGGTATGTCCTCAGCAGGACACACACTCCAGGGGCTTATCAGGACGCTGTGTTCTTATCTGTGCACGTCATTGTTTGGTCTCATCGTGACCTTGGCAGTAGCAACAGCTCTGGCTTCCCCACCACTCTCAAAGCTAGTCTCTCTCCAAATGGGGTTTTGGAAAGTTGTGGTCTGTCATTCTGCCCCGTGGCGTCTATAGCTTTCTGTGCCTGTTCATTTTCGATGCTGTTTTTATTTTTATTTTTTTTAAGATTTTATTTATTTATTTATTTTTTAAACCTTTTTTTTAAGATTTTTTTTTTTATTTATTTGAGAGACAGTGAGAGAGAGAGAGCGAGCACATGAGAGGGGGGAGGGTCAGAAGGAGAAGCAGACTCCCTGCTGAGCAGGGAGCCCGATGCGGGACTCGATCCTGGGACTCCAGGATCATGACCTGAGCCGAAGGCAGTCGATTAACCAACTGAGCCACCCAGGCGCCCAAGATTTTATTTATTTATTTGGCAGAGAGATACAGAGAGAGAACAAGTAGGCAGAGAGGCAAGCAGAGGGAGAGGGAGAAGCAGGCTCCCCGCCGAGCAGGGAGCCCGATGCGGGGCTCGATGCCAGGACCCTGGGATCATGACCTGAGCTGAAGGCAGCCGCTTAACCAACTGAGCCACCCAGGCGCCCCGCGATGCTGTTTTTAAAAAATAAATAAAATTACATCCTGGGTCTTCAGGGTGATCACCGTGTGACAAAACTGTGTCAACTTCAATGCTCACAAAAACTGGCTCATGAGACAAGAGCCCAGGCAGAGTTAGGGCAAAAATAATGCATGGGGCCGCGTGAAGACCCAGTGATCCCGTGACACGTCACAGATATTTACCAGGCACTGTGCCACGGCTTGGGCATAGAGCGGGTAACAAATCGGACCCACACTCCTGACCTCGTGGAGCCGACATTCCAGCAGGAGTGACCACTGCTTATAAATACCTAGTACTCGTGACACCTGTGGTGGAGAGAAAGCAGGCGGGGGCAGGAGGAGGGCTGAGGGTCTGGTGGGGGGCCCTGGAAGTGCTGCCTGGGGGGTGGTTAAGTAGGGGCTTGAGGAAGGCCTCACTGAGAAGGCCTTTGAGTAAAGACACAGAGGCAATATTCCTAAGTTGGCAGAGGGGGCCCACGGCTGGAGTGGGAGGGGCGTGCCTGGTGAGTTTGAGCTCCAGGGGGCAGGCCAGTGTGGCCCGAGCAGAGTGACCATTGGGAAGGGAGCAGTTGGAGGCTTGGGACCCGAGTCTTTTGGGTCTTGTGGGCAGTGTGGGAACTGCGGCATTTCCTGGGCATCTGGTGGGGAGGGGGCTGTTGGAGGTTTTGTTCAGAGCAGTGGCAATGGTCTGACCTCCCTTTTCTGCAGATGGCTCCAGCAGCTGTGTAGAGAGTAGACCACCGGCAGGGAAGCTGGTTGAAGGCCAGGTCACGGTGATTTCCACCAGAGGGTAGCGGCCTAGGCTGTGAGTGGAGTCCCACTCTGGCTGTTTGAAGGTAGAAGTGAATACTTTGCTGACAGATCATGTATGGAGTAGGAGGGAACCATACCGTCACATGGTGACAGCATGCTGACCTCAGAGTGCTCCCCAGCCCTGAGCTATTTCAGTTTAGCAGAGCAACATTATCCATCACAATAGACTGATATTCATCTGAATGTTGTTGGTTTTTATAGTTTAATTTGTATTTAATTAATACATTTATCTTTATTTTCTAGTTTCAGAATAGCATTAGTAGTTTGTGTGTACTTTTATTATTTGCATTTATTTACACTATCATTAATGTCTTCGTTGGGATCCATGGGATTGTTTTTCCACTTAAAAAAGCCTATGGAGTCTTAAAAGAGCCTGAGAAACACTGCTCTAACCTTTAAGTTTGGCCCTGGGTTAATGGAGCTGTTGTCCCTCATGAAGTGTCCGATGTTGGCAGGACTCTGGGGAAGGAGGCTGCATTCGAGGAATCAGGGTCTGCTGCAATGTGGAGGTATGTTCTTAGCTATGCCATGTGCTGGCCCAGGATGCTATTCCCAGAGGAGTAGGCCTCAATTGTGCAGTGTTGCTTTTTTCTGGTGTGATGCAGCTCATGGACAGCCTTGAAAATCCTAGACCCTCCCATAGGGATACCTGGATTCTGTTGTGGATGTGGCCAAATAATGCATTAGGCTTTTTAAAGAATGTTCTTCTCATAAAAGCATTATTCATATAAGCTTGAGAATCATGAAGTCAGTCATTTAAAGATCTTCCAGAATAATTCAGTTTAAAAGGAACTGGTAATAAATATGGTCTATAGATATTTTTTTGGTCTATAGATTTTTTTTAAAGATTTTATTTATTTATTTGACAGAGAAAGAGACAGTGAGAGCAGGAACACAAGCAGGGGGAGTGGGAGAGGGAGAAGCAGGCTTCCTGACAAGCAGGGAGCCCGATGTGGGACTCGATCCCAGGACCCTGGGATCATGACCTGAGCTGAAGGCAGACGCCTAACGACTGAGCCACCCGGGCTCCCTGGTCTATAGATTTTTAAAAGAAAGATCCTTATTTGAACAGACCAGTTGTATTGTTTGTAGACCTCTACTCGTAGGTTAATCTTAGTAACATAACCTAATATGTACTATTGCACAATAAAAATAGAAATATTTTAAAAATATTGTTAAAATTTTGGTTGTATGATTTACTGATTTGAGTACGTGGCTGCTGTTAATGTGAATTGTGTTATTGCACATTTCCCTTCCGTCAGTCCCATGCTTCTGACTTGTGAATTACCACAGTTGTGTCACCGCTAACCAGATGTGCACATCCTTGTTCTTGTTTTTGAGCAGCGTAGTTACAGACACTCTGCCTGTGTCTTCATATGTCCTTGGCTTCTTCCTTATGAGCACTATAATGGTTTATAATTGCCCTTACTCCTAATCCCAGTGGGTTCAGTAATAGTTGAGAAAGATTGGTGCACAGTCCTGGCACCAAAACTAGAATGTACTCTGTTCTTCCCTGATCAAGAAAGCACTGCAGAATGCCTTTGATTAAGAAGGATGTCACGGGCGCCTGGGTGGCTCAGATGGTTAAGCGTCTGCCTTCGGCTCAGGTCATGATCCCAGGGTCCTGGGATCGAGTCCTGCATCGGGCTCCCTGCTCCTTGGGAGCCTGCTTCTCCCTCTGCCTCTCTCTCTCTCTCTGTCTCTGTCTCTCATGAATAAATAAATAAAATCTTAAAAAAAAATGTTTAAAAAAAAAAGAAGGATGTCGCTATATAGATGAGTTGGAAATCAGGCTAGTGCGTGAGTATCTCCGTAATCCTAATAGCTGACATGTTGCTGAGTCTAACTCATGTGCCAGGCACCATCTGAGGGTTTCAGTTATCCACTGCTGTGTAACAAGCCACCCCACACTGAGTAGCTTAAAAGAACAAGGCATTATTTTTTCTCCCAGTTCTGTGGTTTGACTGGGCTCAGAGGGTAACTCCACCTGGCTTTCCTTGCCAATTCAGGCCGATGCTGGCTGGGGCTGGAGCCATCTGCAGGCTGCATCACTCACATGTCTGGGGCCTCCCCTGGGGTGGCTGGACCAGCTGGGGCTCACCAGGTGTCTCTCTCCACGTGGCCTCTCCCCGCCATTAGCTTGGGCTTCTTCGTAGCCTGGAGTCTCAGGGGAGGCCGACTTGTCACCTGGGGGCTGGTTGTTTCCAGAGTGAGTGTTCCATGAGCTTCGGGCAGAAGCTTCTTGTGACCTAGCCTCCTAGAGCCCAGAATGTCATTTCCGCCATGTGTAATTGATGGAGCAAGTCACTAAGGCGAGCCCAGAAGCAAAGGGAGGAGGTCTATGCTCCACCTCTTAATGGGAGGAATGCCAAGAATCTGTGGTGGTCTTTAATCTCCCCCAACTGAGTAAGTGCTTTGCATACATTATGGCATTATGGGACTTGTCAGGGTGAGTTCTATTATTGTCCCCTCCTTGCTGATGAGGAGACTGAAGCTCAGGGGTTAGGGACATGCACAAACACTCATGCTGAGAAGTGAGGCTTCGTGGATTAGAACTAGCTTGGTGTGACTCCAGGACCCGATGCACCTAACTATGTCGCCGTGCCGCAAACCTTGATCGTTATTAGTCACAGATCACTTGTTCACAGCTGGCATGCCGTAATGGTTCGATAGAATGGGATTATTAAAAAAATAAGAGGTTCCGTGTTTAAAAAGTAATAATCACTGAACCAGGTTTGAAGTACATCCATGGAAGAAAAGGAGGCAAATCCCCACAAGGTCAGGGTCCTGGCCAGGTGTTTTGGGAGGTAAGACAACTGATTCTCACTTCTGGGAATGTATTACACTGTGATACTACACAGTGCAGTGTCTGGATTCTGATGACCGTAGGGAGGTCCTAACACGTCCCCAGCTGCTCTAATGCATGATGACAATGACAAGCAAAGCAACAGCACTTTGCATGGTCGCAGTGTGCGGCCCATGTACGGGGTACGCTTCCTGTCCCGGATGTGCGGGTGTGAGACACTGAGGCTTGGGGTGTTGGCTTTGCTCCAGGCCCAGAGCCTGTGTATGAGGGGAGCGCCTAGAGCCCAGGCTTTCTGTTCCCCATTTCCCGGCTCACATGTCCAGGAAGCAGCGTTTTTGCTTTGGTCCTTTTATTCCTTTATTGTCTCATTGGATGCCTGTGAAGCACTATGTCGGGAATGTCGGTTTGCAAATTGTGACCATCAGTCACAAGGCCAGCCGGCTAGATGGGTAGGGCCTGTTCGAAGTTCGAAGTTTCTAGGTCTGCGGGTCCAACTGTCCTCACAACTCTGCCAGCCTTCTGCCAGGCAGCACAGCGGAGCGTGGACAAGCCTCTGGGCAGGGAGACTGGAGGACCTTTTCTGTCTTTTCCACTTAACTAACTCACATAACTTCTCACAGGGAATCCTGCCTAGGAAATCATAGTCAGAAAATTCTCTTACTCTTTCACCATGAACCATTTTACATCCTGATAACCTCAAAAGGCTTAGGGGAGTTTGAATAGATTGTTTCTACAAGAGGATCCCAATTTAGAAGTTTTCTTTAATCTTCTCTGCCATGGGATGTGTAAGACATAAGTGCTAAGTAATAACTTTTGATTTACTCTATATTGTAGAACTTCATTATTTTTACTAACTTGACCAAATTTATAACATACTCTTTAAATTTTTATACTGAAGTATAATATTCATATAAAAAACTGCACAGATCTTAAATGTGGTGCAAAATGGATTTTCACAAAATGAGTAGACCTATATACTCACAAACACGCAGACCCAGAAACAGTGACCAGTCCCTCAGAAGCCCAGCCTGTTCCTCCTTCCTGACAATAGCTTTCAAAAAGGAAAGAAAAAAGAAAAGAAAAGCAAAAAGGAAAGAAAACTTACCTAGTCTTCTGACTTCTAACACCATACTATTACAGGGGACCCTTGAACAATGTGGGGATTAGGGGCACTGACCCCCTGCACAGTTGAAAATTCATGTATAACACAGTTGAATAATTCGTATTGACACCTCCTGAAATTTAACTACTGAAAGCCTACTGTTGACCAGAAACCTTACCGATAATATAAAGTCGATTAACACCTATTTTACATATATTATATAATGTATTATTACACTAATAATTAAGTTTTCTCTAACATCAGAAAAGAAAATGTTATTAAGAAAATTATAAAGAAAATATATTTACAGTACTAGAGCGTATTCATTGAAGAAAATCTGTGTGTGAATGGACCCACGCAGTTCAAACTTGTGTTGTTCAAAGGTCAACTATATTTTCACGTGTTTTTATTTTATTTATTTATTTATTTTTTAATCTTTAAAAGATTTTACTTATTTATTTCAGAGAGAGAGCAAGTGGGGGGAAGGGGCAGAGGGCAAGGGAGAAGCAGATTCCCCACTGAGCAGGGACTTGATGTGGGGCTCGATCCCAGGACCCTGGGATCATGACCTGAGCCAAAGGCAGGCACTTAACCGACTGAGTCACCCAGGCGCCTGATTTCGCTTGTTTTTAAATTATAACATACTTACGGAAGGATCTTCATTATTTCAAAGTAATTATACTAAGGTGGTGTTGTTTAGTAGAAGCTCCTAGAACGGGAGCCTCCCAGCTGGTGGGCGGGGGCTGCTGTCGTGTCACAAGGGTGCAGGGCCTAGGAGGCTGGCCTTGGCAGAGGGGGCTGAGCAGGCTGCAGCCATCTGTGTCCATGTGTCCAGTGCTAACAGATAATATCAATTTCCGTGTTTCCTGGGATATGAAGGAAGTTGGAAAGCAATGGAGGCCTATTTTAATCAATTCGTTAAATGTGAAGCATTATTAGTTGTAGATAAATAAGCCTTTTTAAAGTGTTCAAGGCGTTTGAAAGCAATTCCGTCAAGTATTAAAAATACTGTGCCTATTTTTAATGAAGAAAACCTTTCTATGAAGAAAACCTTTGTTAAGACCCTGATTCCTTAAAGTTGTTCTTGTTCTTCTTGTTCTTCTTCTTTTTTTTTTTTTTAGAGAGAGAGAAGTCACGTGCGCGAGTGGTGGGGGAGGGACAAAGGGAGAGGGAGAGAGAGAATCTTAGGCAGACTCCATGCTGAGCGCGGAGCCCAATGCGGGGCTTGGTCTCACGACCCTGAGATCATGACCTGAGCCAAAATCAAGAGTCACATGCTTAACCAGCTGAGCCACCCAGGTGCCCCTTCCTTAAAGTTCTTTTTAATGACTAGACTTAATACATACTTGTAAAGAATACAAATGGTACAGGGACCCCTGGGTGGCTCACCTCAGTGTCTGCCTTTGGCTCAGGTCACGATCCCAGCGTCCTGGGATCGAATTCTGTATCGGGCTCCTCCCTGCCCAGTGAGAAGCCTGCTTCTTCCTCTGCCTGCCACTCCCCCGCTTGTGCTATCTTTCTCTCTAATAAATAAATAAAATCTTAAAAAAAAAAAAAGAATACAAATGGTACAGACAGGTTCCAAAATGAAAAGTGCAAAGACCACCTTCCTCTGGTAATGTTTTACATTTCCTATTTAGTTTTTTAGATATGGTCTGTGCATATGGTAGTGTTCTTTTCCTGCTTCTTTCACCTAGAGGTAAACCTTGACTATCTTTTCTTGTCAGTATGTATTGATCTACCTCATTTATTTTAAGAGTCCCATAGAATTCTCTCACAACAATATACCATGATTTACTTAATTGGTGCCCTATGGACAGATGTTTGGATAGTTCCAGTTTTGGTTTTTACAGATAGTTTGCAATAAAATCTTTGTATCCAAATTTTAATGTATGGGTGTAAAATATATCTGTAGGATAACTCCAAGAAATAGAGTTTTGGGTCAGAGATATATGAAGTTTATATCTTTAAAAAGATATGGTAAAAGTAATCTCCAAAATATTGTACTAATTTACCTTCCTTTTAAGTGTTTAGAGTATGATTTTCCACGCCTTTACTAACAATGAATATCATCAAAATTTTGTATCTCTGCTAATATTATAGGTTAAAAATGGTAACCTATTCTTATTTGCACTTCTTAAATAATGAATATCTTTTCATACGTTTATTGACTATTTTTTTCTGTTACTTACCAAGTCATATCATTTACCCATTTTTAATTGGGTTGTTTTTCTTATTGATTTGTGAGAACTCTTTGCATATTAAGAAACCAAACCCTTTGTCATTTATATTGCACATATTTTCCCTCAGTTTGTTGGCTTCTATTTTACTTTGTTTACTTTATTTTAAAAATCATAACAAATATTTAAAAACCTTTATTTAGCCAAATGTGGCAGTCTTTTCTTTTGTGGTTTTGGTGTTTTATGTCTTGCTTAGAAAGTTCTTCCACACTGTAATATTATAAAAATTGTTACCTATATACCTGCTACTTTTATAGTGTGTTTTTTTTAAATTAAACTTTTTTGATCAAATAGAATTTATTTTGTACAAAGAGCCAGGCTGGGATTTAGGTTTTTTTATTTTTTTCTTATTTCAAATGTCTCACTTTACTGATTAATTCATCTTTATTTACTGATCTGATATGCTATTTGTATCATAAATGAAACCCCTGTGTCTATGTAGGTCTATTTCTATATTCCATGTTGTTCTATTAAAAAAATCCATTGATTTCTGAATTAATCATTTTCAGGAAAACTTAGAAATAGTATAAAGGAATCGGTTTATGGTAGCTGAATTGCATAAGGTGCCTTGAACATCCAGGGCTGCAAGTTGGAACTAGTTAATCGATTTGCTCATTCAACAGATATTTATGATGCCCCTATTAACACTATTGGCCACTATTAACATGTAAGAGTTTTGCTAGGTGCTGAGGGTATGGTGAGTTTTGATTGTCTATGACAATGTGCATCTCACTGAGAATAGTAATTTGGAACACTGCATGTATTGAATTAATTTGGCGGTTACTGGAAGATACTTCAATGAGTGACAAATTTAGGGTAGTTAAACGGAAAGAGTCCTGTTGGGAGCTGAGTCTTAGCTGGGGTGGGCTTGGCTCTGAAGCGTGGTGGCTCATGTGTTTGGATCGGTGGTAGAAAAATAAGCAAGTTGAGTGATGAGTTGCACTTTCCACCATCTACGGCACTTGGGCATTTTCCATGCTGTAAATCTTTATTTTTTTCCACTTCAGTGTGAGCAGGATCCCTTCCATTGGAGTTAGTCCAGAAATTGCTATGTCAATGGGAATTGTGAGTCTAAGCGTTGGGGATAAATTGAGCTTAACATGTAATGCAGTCCACTTAAAATGGTCCTTGATCATTCTTCATCTTCCCCAAATAGTGAACGGTGCTGGAGTCATCGTAGCATCAGGTTTCCGATGCACATCATGTATAGACTGTAGGGCGCATGCTCTGGTGGATGAAATGATGACCCCCACACTACAGTGGGGTCCAGCGCTGCTTGTCACCAGTCACACCGGGGATAGGCTGCTTCCAGGAAGATGGCACTTTCTGTGCCCAAAGCTGCCCCAGTCTTCAGTATCAATAGCCATTCTAGAGGCATAGCTTCTCCTTTATTCTGATTACTAGATTAACTTAGAATTCTGATTCCTATAGTCTGCCTGCAGTCCCAACCAAACCCCAAGCCCCGTCCCATCTTCCTGGGCTGTCATTTACCTCCAGGAGTCAGCCCAAAGTGCGTGTGGCCAGAACTCCTGGGGCAGTGGACCACAATGGGCCTCCCAGCTCCCTGCCTATCTTTGCTGCTCTGTCGGTCAAGATCCAGGTGCCATTTGGCACAACTCCCAGCCCTTCGGCGGGCTGGCCTCTCCATTGGTCTTTTATTTTTTTAATTTTTATTTTTTTTAAAGATTTTATTTGTTTACTTGACAGAGAGATAGAGAGAGAGCACAAGTAGGCAGAGTGGCAGGCAGATGGAGAGGGAGAAGCAGGCTCTCCTCTGAGCAGGGAGCCGCCAGATGTGGGGCTCGATCCCAGGACCCTGGGATCATAACCCAAGCCGAAGGCAGCCACTTAACCGACCAAGCCACCCAGGCGCCCCTCCATTAGTCTTTAGACTCTGGCCCATCCTCCCTCCCAGACTGAGAGAGCCTCAGAGCGGTCTTCTGGCGTTCATCCAGGTAAATTAGGTCCCTGAAGTTGGAGGTAATAGCTATCAGAAAGAAGCAATTAGAGAAGCATTTGTTTTTTTGGATGGGGAAGGTGGTTGGTAAGTGAAATTACTATTTAAAAAAAAAACATGTAAAGGAAGCCCAATGTGGGGCTTGATCCCAGGACCCTGGGATCATGACCTGCGCGGAAGGCAGACGCTTAACGACTGAGCCACCCAGGTGCCCCTAAGGAGCAACTCTTATTATCATCATTGTGCAGTTGAAATGGAAGCCCAAAGAAGTTAACAACTTGCTTTGGTACCCTTGGTTAGTTAGCAGCAGGACTGATGTTCATTCGCCTCCAGGCCATTCTAGAAACTGTGGTTAAACCACCCCTGCCTCCTGTAAAGGGAGTGTGGTCAAAGTTTGGTACGTAAGTTGTGATTAAGCTCAGCATTGGCCTCAAAAATGATAGTGGCCAAGGTTGATACACGACCAGGTTTGGTTATTGGTGTGCTTGTCCTCAGTGAGGAAGGGGGAAGCCCATGTCTCTGGAACATTCATTTTAGCTGGGGGGTTGTGTCTACTCCCAAGGCTGCAGTTTTGTACAGGATGGAGCCTATCCGGATGAAGGTGACTTCAGTGGTGACATTTGAAGAATGGCTGAAGGGATTTTCTTTGTCTCAGGAGGTGTTGAAACAGAGCTGGGGGACCAAGCAGTGGGGGCACAGATATGCTCACTAGGTATTTTCGGAAGCTCAGAATAGCATTTTGCACAGGTACATTTCTGATCACTGGTGGAAGGAGAGGGAAGACCATGGTTCTGGGTTGGGAGATGTCTGCCAGGAACCTTCTAGTAGCTGCTAAAGTGGGAGAGGGCCTGGCCCTCAGTCAGCCTTTTGGCGTGAACTGGAAGTCATTGCTGTGCATTTCCCATGCTGCCCTCTTAGCGGAATTAGGCCATTGGGTATTGAAATGAGACGTTGAAAGTATTTTGCAGCATTCTTTTTTAAACTGCATACCCTTGTTCAAGTTTGTTGAAAAGAATAGTTCAAAATAGCTGGATCTTTTATGAGAGCCAATGTAAGTGTAAGTGTGTGGAATTGGAAAGACAAATCAGTAAGGGTCTGACTAGATGCTTGTTTACAATGGCTCCACGGGCTCCAGTCTGCTGCAGTGAAGGATTGGGGTTGGGGTCTTTCCTTTCAGCTCCGGTTGCTGAGGATTTATTGGGATAGTACCTTTATTTTTTTGCTATGGCACTCTCTTCTGGAAAGTGGTGGGGAAATGGAGTCACAGTGAGCTGGGACGTGTGGTACTTCGCTCTGAGGTGGAACCTGACACAGCCCTACTCAGTTTCCGGTTTGCATGGGAATTCCCCCTTGTGAACGGTGACATTTCACACATATGACACGTGTCATTGCTCTCTGAATCGACAGGCCTCACCTTAGCTGGAATGTTCGTGCTTTTGTTGCCTGTAATCCTCAGATATCATGGAATGGGAGACTTCATTGGCTTAGTTTCCAGATCACATGCAGAGAACACTTGTTAGAGAACCTGAAAGGTGACCGAACCAAGAGCTCTTCTCCTTTGCACTACACACTTTTTCTGGAGGGGTGCGCCACAGCAGGTCTGAGTTGTACAACCCACGAAATTCGATGAAAGGAATGTGGTAGACCTTGGTCTTTTACTTTAGGAAACTCCTTTTGGCCTTGATTTCCGAGGGAAGCAGTTCCTGCCTTAGCAGAGGCCAAGAAGGCCAGATACCTCTGCGGCCGCACCGTCGTGGGCACATAACCCAGTCTAACTGATGAGAGGCGTGCGTCCTGGCCTCTGTCCAGGAGCCGGGGCCCCAGGAGCTGGAATGGAGGAGGATGAGGTGTCTGGGAATGGCAGTGACCCTGGAGGCAGCCCATGGTGAACCGTGTCCAGTGGACTTACCTTGCCAGCCTGACATTGTGGGGCTAGCACCAAAATCTATTTCCCCAGGTGGGTTCTCCAATTACCTGAAAACCCCATTGAGCTAACCAGAATTATGGCCCTCACCCCACCCCATATTTGTGTCCTTCAGGTGTGGAGGGTTCAATGAACCATAGTCCTCAGTTCATGCCGCATTGTTATCCCAGGCCCATGTACAGCCTTTCTTATATTTTAGCTCTAACTAATTTGTTCTTCTTTCTTTACTCCACTCCAGGCCCTCCATGCAGCTCTGACCATTTTGTTGTGTTCCTTGTATGTCTTTTTATTTCTATGCCAGCATTTTTTCCTGTAAAATTCCATTCTGCTTAAAGACACCACTTCAACCTCCAACCCTAACTTTAGGGTATTGGTGAGATTGTCGAGCCAGGTGCGAAATGTAACCATGGGCTTGAAGAGGTGCAACCAGCAACCCAGGTCAGCAGTGGGCAAGTGTGGAGGAATGAGTCATATTAAGTGAAGGTCTTGAGCAGCAGAAGGAAAGGAGAGGCAGGGTGGGGGTGGGGAAAGGATCCCAGATAAGAGAGACCAAGGAGGTCCAGAGAATGATCCCTGTGGAAGAAGCATCTGTGCAAGTCTTAACCACATGGCACCTCAACCTCATCTTGGCTCCCAGCAGGCTCTGTAGTCCCAGCCAGCCCGTATAGGGATAAGGGATTGGCAAGGTGAAGATGTACAGGGCCTGGAGGCCACATAGCCCTTGCACAGCTGGCTTCAGTGACTGGTGCAGAAGAGACAGTGGACACGACCAGGGGATGACAGAGTCTTAAGTCAGAAGGGGCACTGGGAAGCACTCTTTGGCCCTGGCCACCAAACAGCTTCCTTTGGCTCTAGGACCAAAACACTGTGTCCGTGAGCCTCATGAAGGGAAAGACTCACCAAGTGATCAAAAGCCTGTCTCTTTTGCCCCAGGATTATGGGCCAGACATGTTGTATGTGATTTTATTCTGTCAACATCTATTTCTTCTTTTAAAAAAAGAGTGTTTTTTTCCTCACCCTTGACCATCTTGATGTAGAAAGTAGTATCTTGTCATTATTAAAACATTTAATTTTTATTCTAGATCATAAACCTAGAACTTACGCTCTAGAAGCATGCTACCCACTGTTGTTACAGATCTTTTAACATGGGTCCTTTCTCCCTGGGGGACAGTGCAGGACCAGAGCTGGTCCAGGACCTCCTCATAGGTGACACTCAGTGACCCTGGAGGCTGTGTGGAGGGACCTTCTCTTGTTACTGAGGGGGCATCCTACCCTCCCACTTCCCTCCTGCTCATTTGTTGACTGGTAGAGCTAACATTTCCCCCTGTTTGTGAGTTTGTATTTGTTCACTTATAAATTCCTTGATGGCTCAGAACATCATCATTCATCCTGGCATTCATCTTGGGAATTTTTTGTAACTATCTGTTGTTAGTGTTAATATGATATCACGCATCCGAAGCCAATTCGGGAAATGTTTGTTAATTATTAGATTTGCCAAAGGCTGGGGAAGTCCTAAGTGGGTTATACTTTCAGATTCTAAAAAGCCTTCAGACCATGGTGGTAATTAATTCGCTTTCAAATTGTGTATAATTTGTGTTAGAATACACTAATTTATTTTGAAAGCCCAGTACTTTCTTATCACACTTGAATTTCCAAGTTTTCTCCTAATGCCAGCAAAGTTTCGGTGGCAGTGTTTTGAATTATTGTTGCATGAGAGAGGGCAAGGGCTCATAATTTTTGTTTTAAATCTGTGATATCTCTAGCCTACTCTCTCAAATATCTATTGAAATTTAGGACCGTATTTGCCTTATAAATGTCTTATGTACCAGTTGTGAGAAGGGCTCAATGGATTTATGCATCTAACAGGTTCAGTTAATTAGTTTTGAATAGTGTGCCAAGGTGACACTCTCAGTTTTATGACTTTCCATAGATGATGGATTCCGCTACCGTGACAAGGTCAAGCACATAAAATTCCCAATCAAATGCCATGGAAAGCACAGTTCTATGTCAGTTTAATTCTGTAGTAGTCTTTTTGTCAGCATAGCTAGTGATTCCATCTGTCTCAATTTAAGATTAGCCTCAGTCATGCTTTTGTAGCAGGTAATATACATAATGTAATATAATTCCTTATATAATATGAATATATAGCACATGTAATATAAATGGATATTATATGTAATGTAAATATAAAAGTATATTTATTTAGGTTGTAGTAAAGGCTGAGTGGGTGGTAGAGTATCTGTAACTCAGGATTTAGAGGATGCTGCTGCTTTCCCTTTGTGAAATGATTTGTTTTCCATATACGGCTTGGTATTGGGTGGATAAATAATGCTGTTAATTACGTGTTACTTCTAATGAGCAGACATATGTCATCCTCTACTGTAGCTCTTCACCAGAAATGTAATGGCCAAAGTGATTTGCTTGTGTTTATTATTCTAGTCATGGGAGAGTAGCAGGTGTCACAACGGAATCAATCTTGGATTGGTAATAGGTGGTCACGAAGGCAGAAAATGGCAGGCTAGAACACATTGACCCATACCTATTATATAATCTCAAGTAATGATGGTCTGTTTTGCTCCAAGGGACTGGAATACTACATTGCAGAAGGCATCCAAGCCAGGGTCTCTGAATAGGTCAGAGGGTTCCACCAGATACCCCACCCCCTTCTGCTTCTTTTAAAAGCTCTTATTACTGAATGGTCATAAAAAGAGTTTTGTCTATCCTAATGCTTCCCAACAAGACAGGATTACCAACAACTTGGTCCTGGCAGGCAGCCAGCCTGCAACATTTCAGTGATGCTCGCTGCCGTGGCAACCCCACTGGGCCTTCCGTGGGTGCAAGTAGATATAGCTGCTGAAGAAGAGGTGCAGCCCAGCAGGCCAGTGAGCATGGCCTTGGTTTGAATGATGTCATGCCAGCCTGGGCCACTGGGAGACCATGGTGGCCACCTGCCCAGTAGCTAAATATGGGTGGGTGGCATTTTCCAAATAAGGACATTGGGAAGATCATGGGTTTAAAGAAATGGATGGTGATACTGGTATAGTGTCATACTATACAAATCAATCTCATAAATTAGGATTTAGAATTTGTGAGAATTCAGAGACAAGGCACAGGATGAATTTATCTTGTTCCCCTTCTGAAGAAGTGGGGTGCAAAGGAAATGAATGGGTTCAACAAGCTGTAAGGATAATTCTTAGCCTATTTAGAGGAATACATAGGTTTTTAAGTTTCTTAAGTGAGCTGCATTGATTAGGACTGGGGCAGAGTTGCTGCAACAAGAGACTTGAAAGTGTAGTGACTGAAGCAGGATGGAAATAATTTCTTTCTTCTCTGTTAGTCCTGGTGGCTGGTTCAGGGTGGGTTTGGTGGCTTATGAGGCCAACACATTGTCTCTGTTTCTGTCCTGTTTGCCGGAACCTAGACCTATGGTTGCTTCTACCAGCAAGGATGACCGAGTGCCCAGCTAAAACTCAGGGTTCTGTTTCTAACAGATGAGGGGAGAGTGGGGATCCCCGACAGGTTCCCCTCTCCGCACCTTTTACATTCCCACCAGGTCATTGCCACGATGTGAGTTTGAAGAATATGAGTTCAGGCCTTGACTGGAACTTTGAATTGGTTCTTCTCTCAAACTCTGGACTTGAAAGAGAGGGAAGCAAGATGGGGTCGTGGAAGAGCAGACGGTTCCAGTGAGACCCACCTGACCGAATCCTGACTCAGTCACTTGCTATTTGTGTGACCTTACGTTGTGCTGTTGAGCTTCTCTGCGACTCAGATCCCTCACCGTAGAACGTTGCCAACGATGTCTACCTCACAGAGTTGTTGTGATAGTTACACAGCAGAAGTAAAAAGAGAACCCAGGAAGGAGCATGCCTGCCATGTGCTAAGTTCCCACTAAGAGTTAGTTATTCCTCTCTAGGAAGAATTGTAGATGTCACCAACTTCCCGAATGCTTCTAGGTGAACAAGTTGGTTTGCTTGGAAGCTTAATATAATTTGCATTATTGCACAAGGATTACATCACTTTACAGTAAAGATATTATTCCTTTTTCAAATGCAAATTTTAGAATTCGGTTGATGTGCTGATGTTCACCCACAGGCAACTCTTGCCGTCAGGACACATCTTCCTCAGTCCCTGTCACACCAATGCTACAAGTGTATCAATATATAGCGAAAGAGGGTAAACAGAAAAGCAGGTTTCCTTGGGGAAATGATGTGTGACACTGCCTCATGGGGATCTGAGGGGCAGTACGTGACCTCAGAGGAGGCTTTGAGGCCATGATGAGATGTGGCGCTCACAGAGGGCAGATGTGCTCCTCGTGGCCTCCATTCCTGTGGTCCTGGGCAAGCCCCTGGCAGGTGCTGCTTTGAGGAGGTGAGACTCTGCTGGAGCACCGTGCGCTGTGAAGTGTGAGAGGTGGTTAATGGCATGCCAGGGATGTGGCCTATGAGGTCCTTAGGGAGGCAGCTCCAGAACTGGGTGCCGGCGCTAAGTGACAGAGACCATCGTGAGAACTGAAGCGGTGGAGTCAGAATTTATGAGGCTTTCCTGGTGTTAAAAAGGAGACAACAGGCCCACAGTGGAGTCACTTGTGTTAAGCCTAGGTCAGGAAATTAAGACATCATACCTGATCTCATGGCAGTGTCAGCCTCTGCCAGGACTTTTGACCTCTAGGCATTACCTTGTCACTAGTGAGGTCATCCACCTGAGAGATGCCTTTTGTCCCCACACAGGAAGGTGACCTTGTCTGAAACAACCCACTCTATGCTAGAAACTTCCTTTACCTTCCTTCCTCTGCCTATAAAAGCCTCTTGTTTTGTACAGCTCTTTGGAACTCCTCTCTATCTGCTAGATGGGTTGCTGTCTGATTCATGAGTTGTTGAGTAAAGCCTGTAAGATCCTTGAAATTTACTCAGTTGAGGTTTTTTTTTTCTTTAGCAGTGGGAATGGCACATAATTTGTGCAGAGGGTCTTCCTTTCCCTGCCCTGCGAAGCAGCCCGTCAGGGATTCATGCCCTCTCGGGTGGGCCACGGGGAAGCCGCATTCCCCCACATCACTACTGCCCTGTGTGTGTGCTGCCATGCCTCCCTGGCCGGGGTGCACACCTGCGTGCACACAAGCAGTTCTCCAGAGGGTTTTGCTTGCGTTCAGCGGGCTGTGAGGGGCAGCAGAGGTCCTTGCCTCCCAGCCTGGGGGGCTTGCAGCCACAGGGCGCACTGGCCATCGACCCCACTGCGCACTGGGAGCCCCTGCTGCTGTTCCAGCCTTGGGAAGTGGCAGGAGCCTCTTAGTTCCCTCTGGTGTGGTAACTTTTCACAGGAACCCTGAGATTGCCATCAGGGATGGGGGGCGGAATTCATTTGGAGACCTTCGCCTTGTTTCTCCCCATGGCTCCTTCGTCTTTTATGAACGGAACCCATCCCTTGCTCAATGTCCACAGGCCACCTGATGCTATGGGGGCCCTTGGGCCAGGCAAGGAAAGGGAGTCTGTGGCCTCTCAAAGTGGCTTCCGGGCCTGTGGTGTCCTGGGGGCTCCAGCTCGCCGCCCTCTCTCCTGTCCAGAGCTGACCTCAGATCTCAACAACAGACTGTTGGTCCTAGAGTGGACCCCTTTGCTGAGCACCGGGCAAAGCCAGAGTGTCAGCCTCTCAGAGTCAGGAGACAACAGGCCCATCATAGGGAATTGTAAGTTCGAGTTAAGGTGGTCTTTCCAAAAGAGCAACTTGGATGGGACTGGGTAAGAATCATGATATCATGGTGCAGGATTGGTGGAAACGGCAAGAGGAAGTTTTTGAGGGGTTCAAAGGATCGTGGGGTGTGAACTGTCTGTTGCTGCGTCCCATTGAAGAGTCCCTGGGCCTTCTGGGAAGTTCCTGTCGGAAGAATCATCCCATTTGTCTGGGCAGGAAGGGTAAAGAAATGCTAATGTGATGGAAGGACAGCCAAATCCTGTTAAAGTAGCCCAGAGGGGGCAAGTGTAGTGGGGGAGGACATTCATTCTCAGTGTTTCCTTCACGGCCTTTTGTCTTCTAATAAAAGATATGTTTTTATTCATAAACGTAGATGGGATAAATGACTATAAAGCACTTGCAAACAGGCCCTGACAGGCTTACCAGCACAATGAAGACCTATGACAGTGCTTTAATAATTCAGCCCACAGACCTACTTTTGATACAGTTTTGTTTGAAATCATTTATTTTCCTTGATTTTGTGATTTTTTTTCAGTTCTGTGTGGTAAGTTTCCCTATACAGGCATTACTGGCATCTGAGGAGAATGCCTAACAGGTATACAAATAACATATGTGCTTGAAAATATGCTTGAAAGCTATAAAACAATTGTTACTGAAAATCAACAGGATATACATAACATCTGAATTATCTATCTCGTTTACTTGAACATGAAGTATTGCCTTCAGTCACATCATAAAACCTGAATGTTTATACAGTGCCTATCTGAAAAGTGACCTCTAGGCATTACCTGGTCAGCACTAGTGACGTGGAAAGCTGTGCCTTGTGTAGAGAGCACCCTTCCAAGGTATCTGATTCTGGCCTTTTCCTTGCCTTTGATATGTTTTACAGTTTTATAAGTTGTAGGTAACTGGTAGCAATGCAAAATAGTTACTGTCTATAGACATGGAAAAAAGCTCTTTGTGTGGTTAAAACGACTATCCCTCCCCATTATGAAGAAAAGCCAGTTTCTTGTATATCTGTAAATTCGTTTCAACCATTAATTCGATCATTCCTTTAATCCATGTAAATTTGTGCTTCTCTGACTTCTCCTTTGAACTGATTGTAACATCTTACTAATACCCTCATTAATAATGAGGTCAATAAAATCTTTAACATATGTTTATTTTATATCTTATGAGGGTCATCGTTTTACCTTTGGTAATTATTCTTTAACATAAAATTTTATGGTCTCTATTAAAAATAACAAAGGTACTGTGCTTCCTTTAACCAGTGACAGAAATGGACCCTAGTAAGAGGAACTTGGATCCAAAAAGTGGAAGAACTAGGGCTTCAAAACATTGGAAGTTTTTCTCTTAATATTGTAAAAATGAGTATAGACTCATAAACAACCAATGGGTTAAAGAAGAAATTACAATGGAGTTTAGAAAATAATTTGAGATGAATTAAAATGAAAACACAACACCCTCAAATTTATGGGATGTTGTAAAAGCAGTGCTCAGAGGGAAATTTATAGCTACAAATGCCTGCATTTAAAAGATTTTAAATCAATAACCTAACTTACATGAAACAGAGATTAGAAAAATCAGAGGGAAAATTAATGAAACCAAAAGTTGGTTCTTTTTTTTAAAAAAAAGATTCTATTTATTTATTTGAGAGAGAAAGTGAGAGAGTGAGCCTGAGTGGGGGGAGGGGCAGAGGGAGAGGGAGATGAGAGAATCTGAAGCAGACTCCTCACCCAGCGTGGAGACCGACATGGGGATCGATCTCGGGAGCCTGAGATCGTGACCTGAGCTGAAATCAAGAGTCCGATTTCACTTAACCAGGGAGCCATCCAGGCACCCCCATAAGTTGGTTCTTTGAAGATCAGCAAAATTGATGAACCTTTAGCTAGATTGCTAAGAAAAAAGAGAGAAGCAAATAACTAAATTAAAAAATGAAAGTGAGGATGTTACTGCTGATCTTGTAGAAATGAAAAGAATTATGGGAGAATACCATGAGAAGTTGTATGCCAAAAAATTAGATAATCTAGATTAAATGGATTGATTCCTAGAATCTATCTACACACTGCCAAAACTGTCCCCCCTCCCAAAATAGAAAATCTGAACAGACCTATAACAAGAGATTGAATCAATTATTAAAAAGTTCAGGATGAGGGGACTTTCAAGCGTCTGACCCCGGGAATTCGAGCAGGCATGAGCCTCTGGGTGGACAAATACCGGCCCTGCTCCTTGGGACGGCTGGACTATCACAAGGAGCAAGTGGCCCAGCTGCGCAACCTGACTCCATCTAAAAAGAAAATTGAAATTAGCACTATTGCAAGCAATTATCACCTTGAAGTTAATCCCAGTGATGCTGGAAATAGTGACGGGGTAGTAATTCAGGAGATGTTGAAAACAGTGGCACAATCACAGCAACTTGAAACAAACACTCAAAGAGATTTTAAAGTGGTATTATTGACAAACTCACCAAAGATGCTCAACATGCCTTGCGTAGAACCATGGAAAAGTATATGTCCACTTGCAGACTGATCTTGTGTTGCAATTCTACATCTAAAGTGATACCACCTATTCGTAGTAGGTGCCTGGCAGTTCGTGTGCCTGCTCCCAGGATTGAAGATATTTGTCATGTGTTATCTACTGTGTGCAAGAAGGAAGGTCTGAATCTTCCTTCACAACTGGCTCATCGACTTGCAGAGAAGTCGTGCAGGAATCTCCGAAAAGCCCTACTTATGTGTGAAGCCTGCAGAGTGCAACAATATCCTTTTACTGCAGATCAAGAAATCCCTGAAACAGATTGGGAGGTGTATCTCAGGGAGACGGCCAACGCTATTGTCAGTCAGCAGACTCCACAAAGGCTCCTTGAAGTTCGTGGAAGACTTTATGAGCTTCTAACTCATTGTATTCCTCCTGAAATAATAATGAAGGGCCTTCTCTCAGAACTTTTACATACTTGTGATGGACAACTGAAAGGGGAAGTGGCCCAGATGGCCGCTTACTATGAACATCGTCTACAGCTCGGTAGCAAAGCCATTTATCACTTGGAAGCATTTGTGGCCAAATTTGTGGCACTTTATAAGAAGTTCATGGAGGATGGATTGGAAGGCATGATGTTTTGACATCTTGAGGTCTATCCTTAATTCTTCCTAATATTTCTCAGTATCAGCATTTACATTCAGTTTATATTGGAAGAGCTGCAGGTAAAATAAACTAACTTTACTTAAAAAAAAAAGTTCAGGATGAGATGGCTTTATTGGTGAATGCTACTAAATATTTAAAGAATAGCATCAATCTCTCTCAAACTCTTCTAAAAAAATAGAAGAGAAGGGAATACTTTCTGTCTCATTTTATGAGGCTAGCATTGCCCTGATACCAAGGTCAAGATAAGAAAACTACAGACCAAGATTCCTATGATACTGATGCAAAAATCCTCAACAAATTACTAGCAAACGGAATTCAGCAGCATATTAGAAAAATTATCCACCATAACCAAGTGGGATTTATCCCAGGAGTGCAAGAGCAGTTCAACATAAGTTCAATCAATGTAATACACCATATATATAGAATGAAGGAATAAAACTTACATGATCATCTCAATCAGAAAAAGCATTTTCAAATTCCAGCACCCTTTCACAATAAAATCATGAAAAAAAAGAGAAATAGAAGGAAACTACCTCCACATGATAAAAGGCATTATGAAAAACCCACCATGTTCAATGGTGAAAGACTGAAATCTTTCCTTCGAAGACAAGGAATAAGGCAATGATGCACACAAAAATCAGTCATGTTTCTGTATACCAGCAGTGAACAATCTTAAAAGGAAATTAACAAAATGGTTCCATTTACAGTAGGATCCAAAAGAATACATAGAAATAAATTTAACCAAAGTGGTGAAAGACTTATGCACTGAGAACTAAAAACATTGCTGAAAGAAATCAAAGAAGACCTAAGTAAATGGAAATATGTATCATGTTTATGGACTGGAAGACTTATTATTATTTTTTAAGGTATAAGTGTTTTTATTTTTATTTTTAATTTTTTTCATAAAGAGAAAATTTTAATAAAGTCCATACTCAGTGGCACTTTTAACTAAATCTCTAAAAATCCATCCAATAAGGTATAAAATTTTAAAAATCAGATATTCATAATTTTGACCTTTACTCGGAATTTTGTATTTTTTCTTTAAGTATTTTATTTTGTGTTTTTAAATATTTTATTCACTTATTTGAGAGAAAGTGAGAACGAGCTAGAGCACACAAGTAGGGGGAGCGGCAGAGGGAGAGGGAGAAGCAGGGAGCCTGACGCGTGGCTTGATCCCAGGACTCGGGGATCATGACTGCTTAACCGACTGAGCCATCCAGGTGCCTGTAGTTTATTTTAAATTCCAGTTAGTCAACATATAGTGATGTGTTATATTAGTTTCAGGTATACAATATAGTGATTTCAACACTTCCATTACAACACCCTGTGCTCATCAGTACAAGGGTTTCCCTCTGAATTTTTGCTTTTGTTTCTCTTGACTCAGGAGACATATCTAGAAAGAAGTTGCTATGGCCGATGTCAAAGAAGTTATTGCCTGTGTTCTTTTCTAGGATTTTTATGATTTCATGTTTCACATTTAAGTCTTCAATCCATTTTGAGTTTATTTTTGTGTATGGTGTAAGAAAGTGATCTGGTTTCATTCTTTTGCATGTTGCTGTCTAGTTTTCCCAACACCATTTGTTGAGGAGGCTGTGGAAGACTTATTATTGTTAAGATGGCAATAATACCCAAAGTGATGAACAGATTCAGTGCAATTCCTTTCAAAATTCCAATGGCTTTGTTTTTTTGCAGAAATGGAAAAGCCAGTCTTTAAATTCATATGGAATTGCAAGGGGCTCCAAGTAGCTAAAATAATCTTGAAAAAGAAGAACAAAGTTGGAGGACTCACACTTCCTGATTTCAAAACTCACTAAAAATCATCAATAAGCTAAACAGTGTGATACTGGCATAAGAATAGACATGAAGACCAAAGGAATAGAATTGAGATTCCAGAAATAAACCCATACATCTATGGGCAATTGACTTTTGACAAGAGTGCTGAGATCATTTAATGAGAGAACAGTAGTCTCTTCAACATATGGTGCTGGGACAACTAGATAGCCACATGTTTCAATTGAACCCTACTTCATACCATATACAAAAATTAACTCAAAATGGATCAATTACCTAAATAGAAGATCTAAATCTCTTAAGTTCCTAATGGAAAACAGGGTTAAATCTTCATGACCTTGGATTTACTGATAGATTCTTAGATATAACAACAAAAGCATAAGCAACAAAAGAAAAAATGCATTGGTTGGATTCCATTTAAATTAAAAAATTATGTGCATCAAAGGACAATATTAAGAAAGTAAAGAGACAACTTACAGAATGGGAGGAAATATTTGCAAATCCAATGTCTGGTAAGGATCTAACATCCAGATATGTAAAATAGACTTACAGCTCAAAAACAAAAAGAGGGATAACCCAGTTTAAAAATGGACAAAGGATTTGAATAGACATTTCCCCAAAGACAATATACAAATGGCCAAGAGCGCGTGAAAAGATGCTTGACATCATTAGTCATTAGGGAAATGCAAATTAAAACTGCAGTGAAATACCACCTCACACCCACTAGGATGGCTGTAATTAAAAAAAAAGAAAATAAATGTTGTTGAGGATGTGGGGAAATTTTGGAACCTTCATATGTAGCTGGTGGAAATATAAAATGGTACAGCTGCTGTGGAAAGCAGGTTTGGCCATTCCTCAAAAAGATAAACAGAATTACCATATGACCCAGCAATTTCACTCTGAGGCATATACACAAACAATTGAAAACAGGTTCTCAAATAAATACTTGTACATGAATGTTCATAAGAGCATTATTCACAATAGCCAAAAGGTGGAAACGACCCACGTAGTTTGGATGGTTGAGTGGATAAACAATTGTGGTTTATACATATGATGAAACAGTAGTTTTAAAAAGGAGTGAAATCCTGATACACTGTGGATGATCCTGGAAAACACTATGCTAATTGAAAGAAACTAGTCACAAATGGTCACGTATGTGATTTCATTTATATGAAATATCCAGAACAGGTAAATCCAGAGACAAAGTAGATCTGTGATTGCCACGGGCTGTGCGGAGGGGAGAATGGGGGAGTAATTTCTTAATGAGCATAGAGTTATTTGGGGATGAAGAAAATACTTTGGAACTGAATAGGGGTCGTGGTTGCATGATATTGTGAATTACCAAGTGCCACTGAGTTGTTCACTTTAAAATAGCTAATTATGTGTTACCCAGATTACACCTCAACAACAACTACTACTACTACAAAAGACGAGGGTAGACAATTCACACGTTTGATATAGTTTAAATGTGAGGAATTAGTTCCCAGGGGGAAGAGGGTTTAGATTGGCAGTATTAGTATTTTCCCACCAAAACCACAGAGGACACCTCTGGCCAATGGCACTGAGATAGGAAGCACCCTCCCTGGGGTTCTCAGGATTATGTGCAATTTCCAGTGAATTTCCTGTAATTCCACCTCACCAGCTTTGTTACAGATTACTCATGGCATCTCTCATAGAGTCAAGAATCTGTGATTTAGGTGATGGTCATTTTAAATTTTGATCATGTGAAGGTGGGGGGCGGGACAGGAGTGTGGGGGGAAATGTTAGTGGAAAATGTTACATTTCTTAAGAAAAGTTTAAGGAGGGTGTCTGGGTGGCTCAGGTCATGATCCTGGGGTCCTGGGATTGTGTCCCGCATCGGGCTCCCTGCTCAGCTGGGAGTCTGCTTCTCCCTCTGCCCCTCCCCGCGCTTGTGCACATGCACTCTCTCTCTCTCTCTCTCTCTCTCCCCCTCACAAAAATAAATAAATAATAGTTAAAAAAAGTTTAAGGACGAATACAAGGGATACTTTGTATAGAATTACGAAATTCAAGTGTTACCGGAAGGTACAGAATGAAAAGGGAAGGCTTCTCTACCTTGGACAATCACTGTTAATATGTTCTTGTGATTTTTTTTAAAAGAACTGTTTCAAGCTTGTGTGTGCTTACATACACATAGATTTTTCTTAAAAAAAATAAAGAAGTCATTACAGACTTGCATATGGCTTTTTCCCCTTTTTATTGAGATATAATTGACATAATAATGTATTAGTTTTAGGAGTACAACATAGTGATTCCCTATTTGTATATATTGCAAAATGATCACCACAGTAAGTATAGTTAACATCTGTCACCACACATAGTTACAAAGTTTTTTTCTTATGAACTTTTAAGATCTGCCCTATTAGTAACTTACAAATATACAATATGCCATTGTTAACTTTAGTCACCATGCTGTACACTAGATCCCCAGGATTTATTTATTTTATAACAGGAATTTTGTACCTTTTGACCACCTTTCCTCATTTTACCCACCTTCGCCCCAACCTCTGGCAACCAACAATCTGTTTTGGCTTTTTATCGAACAGTGAATCTTAGAGCTCTTCCCATACATACAAGCACTACTGATGTACTTTATTCTTTTAAATGGCTATGTAGGGGCGCCTGGGTGGCTCAGTTGGTTGGGTGTCTGTCTTTGGCTCGGGTCACGATCCCGGAGTCGTGGGATGGAGCCCTGCATTGGCGGGGGGGGGGGGTCCCTGCACAGCGGGAAGCCTGCTTCTCCCTCTCCCTCTACTGCTCCCCTACTTGTGCTCCCTCTCTCTTGCTCACTCTCTCTCTCAAATAAATAAATAAATAAAAGCTTAAAAAAATAAGTGGCTGTGTAATCATCATGGTAATAATGAGCATTTATTGAACATTTGCAATGTGCCAGTGCTGTTCTAAGTGCTATGGATATATTACCTCATTTAATCTTCACAAATCCTCTGAGATAGGCCCTGCCACTGCTTCTATTTTACAGATGAGGCAGCATTGCCCAGAGAGACTCAGCAAGAAATTTAAATTCCTTGTGTCTGATCCCAAACCCATGCTCTGACCCCCACAAAATTCTGCTCCCCTTCACAGTTTGTGGGAGAGCTGGGGTTTATCGTTATTTACAGCTTTCATGCATTCTACTCCTTGATTATTTTCTGTTCCCCTAATGTAGTCTCCTATTAAAAGAGCTAGGGAATAACCAAGAAGAGTTAAACAATTATGATGAAGATTTTCAAAATTTTTTCCCAAGAATGGCTACTAGGGCTTGATTTCTTAGCCCAGGAAAGAGGGTGTCTCTAATTTTTATAGCGTGGTGTGCATACTAAAAGAAATAGTGACCGCTATTCTCACCTGTAGGGGAGGCAGGGCCTAGTTGTTCTTTTGGGACAGCAAACGGAGACACACTGAAACTGTATTGGTCTCCTCGGCCTGCCCTGCCACACAGTGGCTGCGTCCTAGAATAAAAGGGTGGGCCCCGAAAGCCCTCGACCCTTGGGCTAGAGGGCCATTAGCTGTTTCTTCTTTATTTTCTTCCTATGAGGCCATTGTGTCTCCCCAAACTGAGCTCCAGATTGAAATGTAGCCTGTAGCTCAACTAACAGGTCAGAGGGGGGAGGGTATGGGATGCTTTATGAATTTGTGGCACATTAACAGATGAGGGCATATTTTGGAGATGTTTGTTGGCAAGAACAATTGTATGTATACTGGGGATTTATGTCTTGGCTTTTGTGGAGAAAGAAGGAAGCAGCATAGTGATGCCCATCAGCCTTTTTGCTACTGTCTTGCAGGAGCGTAAGCAGCTAGCTAGTTTGGATCAAGAATCAAGAAAACACTAACGGAAAACTCAAGCTCCCCAATTTTTTCCTTTGGTCAGCAAAATGACAGGATGCACCTGCCGTCTGTGTGTCCTGGCTGACCCTGTGTTCCTGGCCCCCGCAGATACAGTTGGCCATTTAGATCCACTTAACAGAAAAGGATCCGATCTTGTGGTAAAAATGCAGGTTTGGCATACGCCGGGACTCTGGGGACTTATTCTGAAATATACTGATTTTTTTGGAGGGGAGAGGGCAGGCACACAAAATAGGGACTCTGGGCAGATTTGCCAGCATGTTTCCAGGTGCATCATACACTCGGGAGAGTCTGTTTTGTGCCACTGTGGGCAAGGCACCAGATTTACAGGTAGGAAACCAGAGTTTGAAATTAGCTGCTAAGGTCATGTGGTTAGGTCATGGAGGAGCAGAAGTTTGTGCTCTGAGTTCAGAGAAGGTCTGCAATATCTTTCTTGATCTCCACAGTTGTCCAAACCACGAAGTGAAGAAACATACTTCCTTTGGGTCATCTGACCAAATTACTACCTGTAAAATTTTGGCCTGGTTGCCTCAGTTGAGCTGCAATCTTCCTGCCTGGTTGAGAGAGAGTCCAGTGGGGGAAGTAGGGACAGAGTATCTTCGGTCCCCAGAGCCAAAACATGAATGGGTATAAGGTCCAAATTGAAACCAGAATGATGATTTCACTCCTGTCTTTCCTACCACATCATCTTTCCTAGCACATTTATTTTTCTTTCAAGTTTCTTTTTAAAAAAATTACTTATTTACTTATGTAATCTCTACCCCCAACGTGGGGCTCGAACTCATGACCCTGAGATCAAGAATTGCATGCTTTTGCGACTGAGCCAGCCAGGCACCCCTCCTTTCTCTCTCTCTCTTTTTAAATAGAGTCAATCAGTTGTATTTTCGTAAAGCTAGAGTATAGAAATGAACATTCGCTGGCAACTTAGAAGATGCACATTGCTTTCTGTAACTTAGATTCCGCGTGCATGTGTAGCAGTCATGCTTGTGGCCCACAATGTGGACGAAATATGCTCAAGTGTAAAATGTGTCCTCCTGATGTTCTGGCCAGAAGCAGATGGACTTCGCTGTTGGCAGGGCCTGGACATCAGGCTGTGGAGATCTTTTCCAGGCTCCGCATGTGGACTTTTTCTAGGTAGGAGAAATCGTTATTCTGATGTATCATTCTCCAGCCACCATGGTAGAGTGGCACATTATTAAGCTATCGTTTGGATGTAATAAATAATACTTGTGGCAGAAACTGACTTCAGCTAGTGCCTGTAAAAAAACAGTGTGTGTGACGATGTGACAAGGAAGTGAGGGGGTCGAGTGGAGAGGGGATCGGTGATGATGTAATGTGACCAGGGCTTATCTAGAAAGTCCTTAGAGATGTTTCCCCGGGTGTGTGTGTGTGTGTGTGTGTGTGTATGTGTGTGTGTGTGTGAAGCTTCAGATGGGGCAGCCCGCTGCTGGGCTGCCTTGGGCGGTTCCCACATGTACCAAGGCCTCAGGAAGATAGGGAACATCCTGGGGTCACCAGCAGCCCTGGGCACGCTGTCTCCAGGCTGCTTCCTTCCTTCTTCCTTCTGAGTGAAAAGATGGCCACCCCCAGCTTCCGCCTCACGTGACACAGTTGTAGCTTTGGGGAGCTTTGTCTCTCTGTGTTTCCTGGCCTGTGTGGAAGGACACACCGAGAGTCCCTTCCCCAGTGCTTGCTTGTAGTTATTAGAAGTCCCTCTGTGGCGCTGTTGAGGCTTTTTTGATTAACAGAAATGTGAAATCAGTTTGCCAGCTTTGGCATCCAGTAGATTTCTGGGCTTTGATGGCACAGTATTGAGAAGATCCTAACTGGCATGTCATTCTTTTAGAATTGTGTTTCTGTGTACGTTTTATATGTTGTGTAATATCTTAGTACAGTAGCACATGTATACAGGTTGTAAGTAAATATACACGTATTAGAGGATGCACACAGTGATTTCAGTGTTGGTATGTGAAGTTCAAACATGCACTGATGCCTTATATCATCGTGAGCAGGAAGGTCGCCTGCACTGTGGGAGTATCCTGTTGTCTGTACTTATTTGTATTAAATTATTTTTTAATATAAAAGTTAACCAAAGTTGTTTGTTTATAAGTTACAAACTGCCTGTTACTTCACTTTGAGATTCCTCAGCTCTGGACTTTTTCCTCCCCAGCGTTTGAAGGTCTCACATGCTGAGACTCTATAAGGTTTTGTTGACATCTTAGGACTCAGATGTGGCCTGAAGATGGTTTAGTGATAGGGAAAGAAAGTACCAGGAGACAGAGGCCTGGTATTGGCCTTAGCCCATTCCAGTGTGACTGTGAATTGCGCGGGGCCTCAAGTTCTCTATCCACACAATGGGAATAATAACCTCAGAGTCACTGTGACGGTCAAATGCAGTAATAAATCTGAGTCTGCTCTATGAACCACAGAGCCTTTAGAATGTAGGTTAAGGTAGAGAGAGGCCATCGTTTTAGCTTCTCATGAACTTTTGACAAAGGGCATATTCTCACACATCATACCTGAGGGGAATTGTGGGGTGCCAAGGAACTCACCACTGGATGTGAGCAGTCATACCTCAGGGTGGGCAAGAGATTTTTCCTGTGTATGGTGCACCACTAGCTGTCTCTCTGTGTCATGAGGATGAATTCAAGACAAAAGTCTACATCTTCTGGGCTGTTAAGGCGTTGAAGTCTGCCTCCATTTCTTGTTCCCATGTATGTAGCCTGTGCACTTATGGGATAAGAGATATCCTACTGAGGGGTGCCTGGGTGGCTCAGTCAGTTGGATGTCTGCCTTCGGCTCAGGTCATGATCCAGGAGTCCTGGGATCAAGCCCCAAATCGGGCTCCCTGCTCAGCGGGGAGTCTGTTTTTCCCTCTGCCTCTCATCCAGCTCGTGCTTTCTCTCTCTTAAATAAATAAATAAATAAATAAATAAATAAATAAATAAATAAATAAAATCTTTTTAAAAAAAGGAGATATCCTAATGAATCTCCAGTGCCTGACACAGTGCCAGGCTTAGGCACGCAGGACGTGCTTAGGTAGAAGAGAAATGACCACATCATACCTGTTTGCATCTCTGGGCCTTGTCACATAATTAGGAGCCCAGACGGTGTTCATCAAGAGGCAGTAGAGCCCAGACGGTGTTCATCAAGAGGTCAAGAGCTCAGGCTTCTGAGGCGTGGGCTAGTTCAATTGCTGAACCTCCCTAAACCTATTTTCCCAACTGTGAGGGGTGATAATAGTACATCTTTCATCGAACTGGGTTGAAGATTAAATGAGATGATGTAAGTTAACAGCACAGAGTCTAGCTTAACAAAATGTCAACTATCATCATTGTCATTATGAATAACATGATTGGCATTATTAAAAGCTCACTGATATTGTGATTTGGAACTTGGAAGCCCAGAAGCTCCATTTTTGCCTTGATGTCTTTAACCGTCTTCCATTTAATTTTCCCTTAGTCACCATTTTTGTTGGAGACACCAATTTCAACTCACCTGGACGAGTGCACTGACTTTTTAGGACAGGCTCACTTCAGTGCCCTCGATATTAACCTCTGTCAATGGGAACTTCTTTTTTTAATGACGCCCGGGCCTCAATCCCCAGGACGCTGGGATCATGACCTGAGCCGAAGGCAGATGTTTAACAGCCTGAGCCACCCAGGTGCCCCCAGTGGGAACTTCTTACCCTCTGGCAAGGTTTTAGATTAGTTTTCCATGTTGGAGGGGTTGCAGGTGTTTTTTTGACCAGGGTTGTACCATAGCATTAAGGGCATGAGGTTGACTCCACAATTTAATATCAAGTGAAGAGCAGATCTGCAGTCATTTGCTTTCTTCCTGACCTTCAGCTGGTCTTTGGCTGGGGAGCAGTTGAGGACACGGTATAAGAGAGCATATTGCATTCAGAGTATATTTCCATGGCTTTACTGCTTATTATCAACATAACACCCATTCAGGTTGTTCCTGGGAAATTTGTCTGCATCTGAGTGTCTGTCTTTATCTGCAGACACACTCGCTCTTTCTCATTGGGCGATAAAAGAACAGAAATGCCTCATCTTTGATCTTGGGGGCTTGGGCAATGGTGGGGAGTTGGGGGTTTCTGCTGACCTCTGCTTAGAGGCCGTGTTGTGCGGTGGATTCTTCAGATAGCTGTGATGTAGGAATACTTGATATTAACCTCTGTCAGTCTCTTAAGCATGTGCGGAAGTGCCAGATGACATGAAATCAGAATTCTAAACCATGAAAAAGTCAAGCTAGCATGGTAGTGATGGGGGGATGTTTCTGCTCACACTCCAGAGGCCAACTCCCCTTCTTCTGGCATACTCCCTTCCTTTCTTGCAAGTGCCTTTCCTGATGCTAGTGTGCTAATCGTGTCTAGGCCTTGATGTAGTTGACCTTCATAAGTATAGGACGATTCCTAATACATCATGGGTCATGGTTGTTATTTTGTTGGAACCGTGATAGAGTCAGGACGGTGGATCAGCTGTGAGAAGATGATCATCTCCCCGTCTTGTTCTTATGCGGTCTGCAAGTGTGCATGTGTCTCATTTGATTAAATCACATTTGCTGTCAGCTAGTATCTTCATTAAGGTATCACTACAGGTAGTTATATTCCAATGAATCTCGGCTTGGTGATCTGAGAAGCGTTGAGTGTTCGTTCATATGAGTGAGGTGGCTGAGGATGCTAACTTTTCAAAGTGACTGTAGTCGGGATGTATGAACTGTTTTTTCAGTCTGCCCTGCAGAACTGAGCATAGAGTACAGGTCCAGCTCTTCTAGAGTCTTAGCACTGACATGATAGACTTTGGCTGCCATCACCTATGATGGCACATAGTAGGTGCTCAGTAAAAATACAGCCAATGAAAGAGCAGCCTTCTAAATGGTCTTTGTTTCCTCCTTTGGTTTCCCTCTAGTCCTCTTAAAGCTCCACAACTGGGTGGATTTCATTGGTTCTCACTGTCCTCAGACAAGTTCCGGACTCCTTACCCAGGTTAGGACAATGCCCTTGGCCTGTGGGTGTTCCGGGGTCTGTTCTGATTGAGTGATGCTCTGTGCTGGTGGTTAAATCATCCTGACATTGCTCTTCCTGGCCTGATCTCTCTCTAGCCTGCAGAACATTTGTTTGTGTTCTCCTGCTCCTGTTTCCAGGTGCTTCTTCCTGGTGGGTGTATCAGTGTTAATTAGGGTTCCTTCAGGGAAGCAGAGCTACTGTATTATGGGAAAGGATTCACCACGGTTGTCACACTTGATACCAGTGTGGGCGGAGGGGCAAGGAGAGGCCTGGAAGAAGGAGCTTGAAAATCAGAGGAAACCCCTCAAACCAGACAAATACCAGTGCGGTGGTCGGGTGGGGCTGTCACGGAAGCTCTGAGAAGCTGACACAGCTAACAGCAAGTGGCCTGCAGGGGGCGGGGTAGCTAGCTGTCTGTGGGCAGCTCTGCCTCTTGCCTACATCTGGAGGAGGGTCTGGGGCCACAGTCGGGAGAAGAGGTGGATGCAGAAGTGGGCTGTGCTGGGAACCTCTTTCTACCTGTGTGCTGAAGACCTTCAGTAGTGTAACAGCAATTCTTGACTTCCTGCAAATTCCCCTTTTGGCCAATTCTACCCCAGAACCCTATGGAGAAAGGGATTCTGGGAAATGTCATCCCTGCTTTAGCCAAGTTGACAGTAGGATAATCTAGGATGATGCAGAGCAGACCAGTGTAGCAGAGCGTGTGTGGGGTGTGTACGCACGTGTGCATGCATGCAGATGTGCATGTGTGTGCATGCATTTGTATGCATGTGCATACATGCGTGTGTGGGGGTATACGGTGTGTGTGTTTCACATGCACACATGTGCTTCAGATCCCCTGCAGAGAAATGTATGAGAATATCAGAAGAGGGGAGATAGAGCCTCTGGCTTAGCTTCTTTAAGCTTCCGACTGGGTTCTAGTCAGAGCGGGATCTGCAGGAGAGGCCAGAAGAAGGGGCAGAAGGAACATTTGCTAGTCCCTGGGCTCTCCATCCACATGGTCATGGGGAGCTGCTGGCATCTTTGCCTCCCAGAGGAAAAAACCTCAAACCTCCACTAAATTCAATTCTTGGACAGACTTTCTTTCTCCCCTTGCTCTGTTCCTGTTGCTAGAATTCAGCTCCCCCACCTCTCTTCCTCGTTCTCCAGTCCTACTCTGTGCCTTGCCTGGCGAATGCATCTTTTTGGTTTCAGATTTAATGTCCCTGCCTCCACAAAGCCTTCCCTGATCTCTCAAACGTGTGTTAGATGTCCCTTTGTCTCCCCGTCATAGCACTGAGTCATGCTCTTCAGTTTACTTGTCTCTTCTTCCCTAGACCAGGAGTTCTGTGGGGGTAGGGACATATGATCTTGCTGGGACTTATCAGCAAGCACCATTTCTTCCCTTCCTGATGTCATACAAGTGATAAGTGCTGGCCTTTCTGATTCCAAGTTCTAAGCTGTGTGTGTGAGCATGTGTGTGTGTGTGTGTGTGTGTGCGTGCACGTGCATGTGTGCATGCATGCGTATGTGTGTGTCTGTGAATGGTTCATCCATCCCCTCGTGGGGATGACCAGTTGACCACGGCTGCTAGGACCTCTGCTCCGGAAGTGCAGCATGGAGGGTGGGACCTCAGGACAGTGTACCCTACAACATCTTCAGAGTTCACCAGATTGCCTTGGTGGGTGGGAACCAGAAGCAAGGTGGTAGAAGATTAAGCAGCACTGACCTTGAGATCAAGCAGTATGTGGATTTGAGATGGACAAGCAGTGGTAGCTTTGTTTTTTCTAGGTTTTGTACCCACTGTTGCCTTGAACACAGACATTCGGAGATGGGGAGGGGCGTAGCCTGAAACGGAGATGCTCAGCATTCAGAATGGGAGGGAGTCAGAGGGTGTCTATGGATTCAGCAGATCTTTCGAATATTTAGGTTATAAGTAACATTGAGAATCTGATGAGGGATCTTCTCACATTCTCACCCACAAAGGTAATGTGTGATTTGGGGGGTGTCAGATGTCTGACACCCATGACTCATCCTACAGAAGGGTGATGGGAGTGAAGAGGCAATGTGCTTGCCTGGGGTCCAGCGGCAGGGGGGACAGAGGAGGGACTCGCTCTTTCAGTTCATAGCTGCGCCCCCACCGAGCTGCAGCTTGACTTTTGCCTGGTGGTGGGGGAAATAACATGAGGCCATCAGATTCTGACAAGGGCACAGCACCCTGGCTGGTGCTCGGGTGCTGTGGCTCTGATGTGCTCTGATGTGTTGATGTGTCCATTATTAGGATCGTGTGTGTGTGCGTGTGTGTGTGTGTGTGTGTGTGTGTGTGTGTGTGTTAGAAGCCCCCTGGATAGGGAGGGGAGGCTGTGGTGAGAAAGGGGAACATCAACCTAGGGTGCTCCCTGATAAGCACCTTCGCTCTCGGGGGTATTTGGGCACGTACATTGTTGGGTCATTGTTTGCCTTGCCTTTTGTCTGAGACTTTGCCATTACACATTTTCTCCACAGAGATTTAGGATAAATTTAATGAGCTATTCTTTAGAACAGTTGTGAAGTGGGTTAATAGGATTCTCTCAAGCCCAGAGATGAGGAAATGAGCTCCCCGGATGTGTCCTCCATATTTCCTTTCTCCCTCGGTCTTCCCACTCTCGAGCACCAACCATCCAGGCCATGGCCTGACTGCTGGGTAGGAGAACATTCCTATGCTTCCCTTGAAGTGTCTTGTCATGGCTCCTAAGGACCGTAGTAAGGGTGTGTGGATGGAGGAGAAGAACCGAAATAGCTCCCACCCCACCTGCTGGTGTTGGAGTCCCTGCTGACTCACTGTGTGGAAATGATATTAAATGAAGGAGGATGTTTCTAATGAGATGAAAAGGCACTTCATAAAACATCGCAACCCTACACAGGGAGCTGTGTGAACGGTTACTCAAAGCGACTCTGAAATGTCTATAATGAGATCTTAAAAGCAAATTCTGAAATCCCCCATTCTCTGCTTTCTGATCTTGCATGCTGTGATTTTTTTCCCTAGAGGCTTACCCTTAAGATTGAGTTATTGCTTTGCATTGTAGCTCTTTATCTACCATAACTGTATTTGCTGACTTTGGGTTTATCTTCAGTGCTTAAGTCACTCTAAAATAGGTTTTGTCAGTTAAAGTCATGTAATATCTTTCCTCTCTCATGGGCCTGGGAGTGGTTCCTAGAGGAGGACTTGGAATCGCTGCTCTCGCGGCAGAGCCTCGTGAGTCCCATGCAGCTTTGCCATCATCATGCATCCGGACCACCCTCTCATACTTCTGACCTGCCCTCAACTTTCACTTCCCGCTCTGCAAAGGAGGCATAACTCTACTTCATTAAGGCTGCTGCATGGATGAAATAAAATTGGTTCAGAGTCAGTGCTTAATACATGTCTGCTATATCTGTCTTAGTTATCCACTACTGTGTAACAAGTTGCACCAAAGTTTAACAGCTTAAGACAGCATGCACTTACTCTCTCACTGTTTTGTGGGTCAGGAATCTGGGCACAGCTTCATGGGTCCTCTGGCTCAGGGTCACTTACAAGGCTACAATCAGGTGTCTCCTGGGGCTGTAGCCACCTTGGAACGGGATGGGGAGGGCAGGGTCTGCTTCCAAGTGCCCCCGGTGGTTTCTGGCAGGACACAGTTGCTGAGACCCCCCTGTAAACGTGCTCTGAGGCCTTGATGGCTGTTGGCTAGAGCCTCTTTCAGTTCCCTGCATCGTGGTGCCCCCGTGCATGAGGGGGGTCTCGCTTCCTCAGAGCCGGCAGGTGAGAGGGCCAGCAGGAGTGTCAGAAAGAGGGCAATCAGTTTTTGTAGCCTAACCTCGGGAGTGACACTCATTTTTTTTTTTCATATTCTGTTTTTTAAAAGCAAGTCATTAGGTCCAGGCCACACGCAGGGAACCAAATACGGGGGGTCGGGATCATTGGGAACCATTTTAGAAGCTGGCTACTACAATTATGATCATTATTTATCTTCATTTGCAAGCTCTACAAATCGGGAACAATGAATATTGAGTGTTTTGTAAGAAAAATTCCATAATATAATAAAATCTGAGGTTTCGTGTTTGGTGCCTATTGTAGGCCAGGTATTTCATGAATCAGTGGATTTTCCCTCTATGAAGAGGGGAGCCTATGTCTTTGTCATTTGTCCAGTGACCTGTCTGGCCCAGCCAAGAGCCCACACATAGGTTGCTTGTGAGGAAAGAAAGGTGGCCAAAGGATGGTTGGTTCCTTGATCAGGAAGTACGATTTAAGTAAAAAATTGTGTTACCTTTTTTTTTTAAGTGGTTAAGGTCACACCTTCTAAAATTCATTAGATAAACATATTTCTGCTTAGCTGCACAGGGTTTGTACACGAGGACAAACTGCTCTCTGAGAAATGCCAAGAAGCAGTGGGGCTGTTATAAGAATAACGGAAATAAAGGAGTTGGGAGCTGCCCTTCCTCTTTTAAAGAGTGTCTTCCTTCTTCAGCTTATCGGCCAAGTAAGGCAGGAGGAGAGATGGTGACTGAGAGGACCGCTGTAAGAGCTGGGGAAGGAGAGGGGCAGGTCCCGTGGTGTTCCTCTTTCCTCATTCCCACTATGTCCGTGTCTTCGGCCTTCCTGCGACTCCGAGGACATTGCCACCGGCTGGGCCGAAAGACACTTCACCACTGGGGCCAGAACATCCATGCCTGAAAGATTTCTAAACTTTAGAATTTACTAGATCTGCCGACTCTGGAATAATGAGAGGCAAATAAACTTAACAGTAGAAAGGGGATGGTAGTTTTAAATATCATAAATATTTTCTTCCTAGCATTGGTTTCTTTGGGGCTGGGTGATGTCCCCCAAACATGACCATCTCTTCTTTTTGAACACTTACCTAAGAGTCACAGAAGATCTGGGGAGGAGTCTTAGCCTTGACACTCATGTCCTTGGTCAGGTTGCTGCGATTCCCTCCTATAAAATGAGGATGCTAAGACTTAATCAAACATGATGAGAGATATGAGACAAGGCAGTTTAACCTTTCCACAGACAATAGAAACAGACCCACAGAGGATATGGATAATGGAATTACCAGATGTAGACTTTAAAATATGTAAAATATAAATGTTAATATATTCAAGGAAATAGAAGTCATGATTTCAAAAGTTGGCAAGCAATCAAAAACTATAAAAAAATTTTACGACAGAAAAAATACAATAATTGATGTTGGGGAAATCAATAAATGGGATTATCATCATGTTAGATACATTGGTAGAAAGAACTAGAAATTAGATCAGATCTCCAAACTGAAACTCAGATAAAAATATAGAAAACAGAGAAAAGAGTATAAAAGACATATAAGATAAGGTGAAAAAGTTTAATACGAGCCTATCTGGAATCCCAGAAAGAGAGAAGAGATATAATAGAGCAGAAGCAATACTCAGAGATAATAATGGATACTTCCTTATGAAATGCCTAGCTTGGTGCCTGGAACTTTTTATGTGCTCAGTAAATGTCAGCTTTTCTTATTGCCCATATTACTATTTTGTTCGCTCCTGTTCCTATGAAAGATTTGTGCTATTGGCAATATTGCTGGAGTCCAAATCTGCTAGACCGTTTGTTCAACAAAGATCTCTTTAGTCTCCCAGGGCGTTCTGCTTGCTCTGAAAGCCTGAGCATCTGGTTCTCACTGGCTAAAATCCCCAGTTTGAAATTCGAGTAAGTTTTCCCATGGAAACAAATAAGTTATCCTATAGATATAAACAGAGATCAGGTTTCTCCATTGTAGAGTGCTATAGTTCAGCTGCAAGTTTGGGAAATAATCATAATTTATTTACAGCATTATTTCAACAGAAAAATGCTCTCTGAATTTCAAATGATTAGCCAGCAAATGCAGTGTTGGAAGATGGCCATTGGTCATTCATTTGATGTATCGGTGATTGCTTGGACAATGACCTCAGTGCGATCACTCTAACTTCTTGTCTTTGATTCCTTTGTGAAGTTTAAGTCTGAGTGTAAGTGTCCTGACTGCAGGAATTGGGCTTAATTTTCTCATCTCCTGTCCTTTCATATTGCTGATGCACAGGCACTGAATAGACGAGTGGATGTGTGATGGATGCACGCCTTCTGGAGAGAAGTGGTTTGGCCGGTAAATAGAGCCCTGGGTGTGGGGAAAGGGATGTCTGAACCTTGATGATGCTTTTACTAGTTTTAGGACCGTAGACCCTGGTTTCCTTACGTGGGAAATGTGGACAGTGCCTTCTGTCCTCCGCTTTACAGAGGGCTGTTGTGAGGACCCAGTGAGAGAAAGTGAATACATGTGTCTCTGTCCCCTTTGGAACCATTTAATTATCTCCTTCTTGTGGTTTTCATGCTCCTCGTTTCTGCTGATTTCTTTCTATTACCTAGGAGGATATTTTTACATGTCTCCTGGTCACTTTTTGCACCCCAAACAATGGCCTCTTATTCTCTGTATGTTGACTTTACATTATTCTCATATACATCTAGAGAACTGTGGACATTTCCAAGCTTTGTTCACTAGTGCCCAAGGGGCACTGATCTAAATGCATAAATTCACTTATGTTATTGGGGCACTTGAGTGGCACAGTCGGTTAAATGTCTGCCTTCCGTTCAGGTCATGATCCTGGAGTCCCCAGATTGAGCCCCACATTGCATCAGGCTCCCTGCTCAGCAGGGAGCCTGCTTCTCCCTCTGCCCCTCCCCCTGTTCTTCCTGAAGTAAATAAATAAAATCTTTAAAAAATTTTTCACTTATGTTATTTACATGCTTAAAGTAATGTCTGTAAGCATTTTTGTCACCATGAGGCAGATAAAGAAAATAGTTTAGTGACTCTACTCGGGGCAGAACCCACCTGTTTCAATATGAGACATTTCAGCTTCCTCATGTCATATATGTAGTTAGGTTCCCTTTGTAAATGGATTTTGAGACATTTGTTATAATGCACATCATTGACATGTTTCAAAATAACCATGACAAAGGTATAGCAAAGTTGTTTGTGGGAATGCTCAGGGGCTTTTAATTTATATTGTATTTTCCTCAAATAATTTTGTGGTGTGGTTTCCTAAACACAGTGGGATGCCTATAGTTGGATTTTCTTGCATTGCTAGTTCAAATTTTCCCCAGATCATAGTGTGAAGCCTGATATTTACTCTGTTTGGGCAGAGGTCTCACACCACCAACGGAAATCTTGTAGAATGTGTGATAATAAAACAAGCACATTATAGACTTGAATTTAATGATGTTTTTTTGTTTTCACAGCACCTTTTCTTTTGGTAGTGGTAACTGTGATTTATAAATATTGAACCCTTTTCATTTCGGTGCCAAAGATATTTGGGGCTCAGGGGCAAACAGGCCCATTAAGTCTGTAATTCCAATAAACCTTTAAATGTCATCGAGGAACAAAGTACTTCAGTTCTCCTGTGGAAAAGGTGTTGCAGAGACAGAACTGAAGTGATGCATGGGAGCTCTCCACGGAGCTTACTGGAAGCTCTGGGGGTGATGTGCAGTTTTTTGACCTTGAGTCCTTAGTCTGGCCAATTCAGGTTCCTCAGAAGCAGTGGCGCGACTGAGTGATTGGGGTATTCTGCCCATTGCTTTGTCATAAATCCCATGCAGAGGAGGGGAATGGGAGTGTGTATCCTCTTACCCTTAGCCAAAGCTTTAAAAAAATACTTGGTAGGTTAATATGGAATTTGTGCTGCCTTTCTGTGGGGTTTCTTTGGAATTAGGTACAGACTGCAGAGCTTCGAGGATTGGGATGTGCTTGACAGAGCATATTCCTTTGTGTCAACTCCTGTTGTGCTTTCTCTTCTGGGTGGATCCAGGGTTTGGGGAAGGCCAGGTGGTGCCATCGAGGAGTCCTGGCTGGGATGTGGGGACCTGGCCAGCTGACACAGGCGTGGTGGTGAGGCCCTGGGCCAGGCGCCCTACAGCCGCAGGAAATGGAAATTGTCTCCTCCGTGACCTCATCTCTTCAGCAGCAGCACACACTTCCTCTAGACATTTCTTCCCCGTCTGCCCCGAAGTGGAACTAATAAGCAGGCACACGCAACACAGCCCCAAATCACTAGTCACTGTTCTCTGCACTTGTCTGCAGTTTTTCTCCACAAGGCCATCTCGTGCACACGGAGGGGCATGTCCGGTGTCCTTGATGGTGCTCTCGGCTTCCTGTACCTTTGGGGTCCAAAGATCAAGCCATTTGCCATCGCATGGTTCTGCCCGTTCCTCTCTTTGCTGTTTCTCTCCCTCCATAAAACCTGGCTGACCTTCACAGCCCTCCTAAATTCCTAACTTAACTCCCTATCAATGTGTAAGCACTTTAGACTTTTTAGAAGTGCGTAAGGCTCAAAGTCTAAACACTTAAATAAGTGGATGACTGAAACAAACAAATAAATGCAAAAAAAACCCTTGCCATGTGGCTTCTCTCTGAGTCCTAGACTAGAGACAGATGCTGAAATGATCATTTCCATAGTTCACATGATGGGCAAATCATATTCTGCCTCTTTGACATTTGGTTGGCATGAAATGAAAGCTTAAGAGATTCCTCTCTGTGCCACAAGTTATTTAATTTATAGTGGTTTTGGGGGGCCATTTCTAATTTTTATAAATAATACTTCCATGAATTTTTTGTGCTTATTTTTTTTTACATTCCTAGGAATGGAATTTCTGAGTCTGTGATTCTTGGTCTAGCTTGTCATTTCCTTTCCATAGGAAGCATGTTGGCTTATAATGTACTTCGTGAGTTTGGAGAGGAGGAGACAGTAGGAGCGTGTTGACTGTTGGGAAGAGTAGGGCAACGGCAGAAGACAGCCGTTTGTCCTGGGAACACTCATTGCTTGAGTCATACTCATTGTCTGCAGAGCTGGGTTGCAAAGATTTTGAGGCCCTTTTCAGGTTCAATAAAATAACATATCCTCAACTGATTAGTGATGTCTTCCACGAGAGCAGGATTATGTAGGGTGGTATATTTGCCTAGGACCTACCGTTTTTTATGGTGACAGGTAGGAACGCCTCCTTGAAGCCTGTCACAGTCGTCCAGGAGGGAAGGGATCATCAAGGGATGCCCTGCGTTTTACAGGACAGCCGCTGCATTTTGTGGTTTGTGATTTCATAATCACAGATTTACACGTGATTAATAAAAGTGACCGTTCGAACAGCAGAGATTGTCATGTCAGAATAAGTGGTGGTTCTTGGAGGATTGCATTATTAGCCCCAGATAGTGACTTATATGGGAGGAATATCATTGAAGGCATCCATTTCCCCGTAAGTAGATGGAACCGATCGCTGGGCCTTGTGGGTCTGATGCCAAACCACACAAATGAGAATACAGTAACACATTGATTACCCCCAGGGATGATTCTACTGAACTTTATTCCTGGTTTGTGGAATCAGAATTGGTTTTATTCTAGTGCCTCCCCAGTAGCTAGTAGTATGTCCGCCTTTCATTACAAGCAAAACCCCAGCAGATCTCTTTTGAGGACACACGGTGCTACAGTGGAAGGCAGTGATACAGGAATACAAGTACTCCTTGGGAGTTCTAGAAAATGGACTTTGGGGGGAAGAAATTTACATTTGGCAGGGAGGTTGATTTAACCTGGTGAGAGCCTTCAGAGGATTTCATTGGCACTCAGAAAATTAGGTTCTGACTCTACCAGCCAGCTGTGTGACCCTGAGGAAGTCCCACAGCTTCCTCTTTTGAAAAATGAGGAGCCTGGACAAGATGGACTATGCTAGTCTCATAATCTTGTGGAACGGAAAACTATCTGCAGAGATGAGTTTCCTTCCGTCCCTGTGAGCCCACCAAAAATAAAATGGCCTTTTAGAGAATGGTGGGCAGCTGCGGCCCGCCCCCCCTTCCTCTCTTTCCTCACAGACGCCTTTCTTTACCCAGTGGGCTTTCAGCTTTTCCTGCTTCAACCCTGTAGGTTTTCGCGGGCACGAGGCCTGACTCAGCGGCGCTTCCCTCTTGTGTCTGTGTGTCACCAGGCGAACAGTTTCCTGCGGGAAGAGGAACTCACCAAGGCAGGCGATTGGGGGGGGGGGGGGAAGCGCTCCGTCTCCTGGCGGGGGGCGCCCCCCCCCCCCCTCCGGGGGCGGGCCCCCCCGGGGGGGGGGGGGGGGGCCCCCCCCCCCCCCCCCCGCCACAGGTCGTTTCTGGAACCGTGCAAAGCCACGGGCCACAGAAGATTATTTGAAGCAGTTCTTTGTGAAGAATACTGTCATTTCTGAGACAGACTTAAACTTTGCATCTCCTTTTGTTTTTTAATCTTTTTTTTCCTGTCAAATATACGAGAGAGAGAAAGAGAAACTTCAAGAGTGAAATGGTAAAAAGAAAAGAGACACAGCGGGGTTTGAATGAAGAATGAATTGTTCAGTCTAAATTTGAGCAGCCTTGCTGTTTTAACTATTCAGAAAAGCCGGTATTTCAAGCCCAAGTTATCTGTGGAAGATGATGAGTAGAGAGGAATTATTTCCAGATGGCTTTTGAATGTTTCATCCTCAAGGGCATTTTGAGGATGGGCCTTGGTGGATCTGTTGGGCTGTTTTGGGGATCTGGAGCCGGGTGTTCTGAGTGGAGCCCTTGGGTAGGGTGAAAGGAGAGACCCAGAATGTGCTTCCTAGAGCAGAGTCCTCATCATGAGGTGCACGGTCTCGCCAAAGTCTGCACACCAGGGGCCCCTCACTCGCAGAGAGTAAGAGCCATGGTGCTAGCACGGGAAGGGGCTCTGGGCACTGCTGGGAACGGCAGGCGTTCCAGAGGGCTGATTTCTAAGCTTGGAAGCAGGGGGAGCCTGGATGTAAGCCGAAAGGACGTAAAAGAGGGCCCGAAAGGGACAAAACTCAGGAGGCGTGTATTTGTGTGCTGAGCCCTGGGCAGAGCAGCCCTGCCCGACTGTGGGTGCGGGTACTCCCTCCTCCAGGCGCCTCTCCCAGCTGTGGAAGTGGAGGGAAGCGCTCTATGTCCTGTGGGTCTGGGTTTGCCCGCTGCAGGTGTGGGAAGGGCAGGGCTTACTGACTGCCTGCTGGCCCAGTGGTGAGCCCGAGAGAGAGCATTTCTACACTGGGGATGAGACAGACGCTCATGTCAGCCCTGCCTTCCCATCTCGGGGGTGTCTTCTGGGGGTGCACAGACAACAAAGATGAATCGTTTAGCATTTCTTGTGGGATAATGAACTTGAGAGCTTCCTATGGGAGGAGTTGCACACTATGAGCTCTGTGACATAAAAATATGTGAAAGTACACATCGGTCCTCACCCTGCCCACCTGGCCATTTGCAGAGAGCAGTTCATCTTGCAAGAGCACGTCTTCCTCCTCTTCAAGGGTAGGGCAGCATTGTCCTTTGGTTTTTACGTTCTCTGGGTGTTGTGTGGGCTAAAGGGTGACATGGGCTGTTCATCCGTGGGGCCAGGGGACAGAGGGAGTTCAAAATAACTGAGATAAAAAGAACTGAGTTGTGGGGTTTGGGGAACTATGAGACACATTAGCTGGAATACATCCTGAAGGTTCGGCTCAGAAATAGCAGCGGCATATTGATCTGGAATCCGAGAGCTAGTGTTTTAATTCTGTCGCCACCTCTTTGAACTCTGCACATCGATGTGCACGCTGCAGATAAAAGGCCTTTGGTGCTTTTGTTTCATTATGGCTCACAACCAGTGAAGGCCACTCTCCCTGGGATAGGAGACCTTCTGGAGAATGATGTTCTGATGAGTGTCACCAGCCGGGGCCCCTATTGCTCCACATTTGCAGGAACTGTCCTCTAAGCATGGGGGCCGGGGAGGGGGGGGCCGGTGCAGCGTGAGAAGGGATAAAAAGAATTCAGATTGCCAGTTGATATTTCAAATCTAATTTTGTATTTCAGTGTAAAGAAAAGCACATTTCTCTTTTTCAACATTTCCTCCTTGATCTTTAGGCTTTTAGACACCTTTAACAGAAGAGAACCATATCAGTATTTTTTTCTTCTTGGGCTATGTCGTTTCCCGTTCACATATAGATTGCATGATCCTTTCCGATGAGCATGTGTCGAGGATGACATCTCTGTGTCAATCGTTTGTGAATCCTGTGTCTCCTTGCCTTGCCACCCCTCTAGCAACTAGCTCAAAGCAGAGCTAGTTGCTTTGTTCTAGTACATTCTACTTCCTGGGCAGTTTCCTGATTTTACCTTATACCTCTTCCTTTGAAATTTCCATTTCTACCATCATATTTTTTAATTTCTAAGGTCAGTCTTATTCATTGAATAATCTTCTAAAATAGTATCCTGCTCTTTTTTTGTATGGGTATAAACATTTGGTATTTCTTAGCTGAGTGTTTATTTTTGATAGATTAAAATGTGCCCCAAAAGGTCTGTTAGCACTGGAACTTGTGGGCTGTTGCAACATGGCTTTTAGCTGGGGGATTGCATGTGTCAGGGTCTGCAGGATCTTCCCTCTTATTCAGAGGGGACTCTGCACTTCTTCTGTCTGGCTTCACACGGGGCAATGTGTGAGCTGCATCTCAAGGCCCCAAGCCTAGCCCTGTCTGATACAGGTTTCCTGGAGATTCAATTTCCACCTTTTCTTGAAATGCAGAAGAGTCCATCCTCTGGTTTTGTGGTCAGGGGCACCAAGCGTATTTTTCTGTGCAGCCTTTCAACAGTTACTGCTGCTTTCAGCCTTGTTCTCCAATTCTTGATGCGTTCAGGGATTCTGTGGCATGAATTGTCTTGCTTCTCCATGGCTCTCCTCCCTGGTGGCCCTCAAGGTTCCAGCTTCTTCTTTCCCAGTGACTGACTACTAGGCCACATGCTTTTCATTGACATCACTTGTCTGGTGTCTCATCTCCTATCTGTTTGACCTTATGAATTTGTGTCTTTTATTCCTTAAGCCATTTGACAAAGTTGTTTGGAGGGAGTGGATAGAAATGCATGTATTTGCCAAATGGCCAACAGACACATGAAAAAGTGCTCAACATCGCTCGGCATCAGGGAAATCCAAATCAAAACCTCAATGAGATACCACCTCACACCCGTCAGAATGGCTAAAATTAACAAGTCAGGAAACGACAGATGTTGGCGGGGATGCGGAGAAAGGGGAACCCTCCTACACTGTTGGTGGGACTGCAAGCTGGAGCAGCCCCTCTGGAAAACAGTATGGAGGTTCCTCAAACAGTTGAAAATGGAGCTACCATACGATCCAGCAATTGCACTACTGGGTATTTACCCCAAAGATACAAATATAGGGATCCAAAGGGGTATATGTGCACCCCGATGTTTATGGCAGCAATGTCCACAATAGCCAAACTGTGGAAAGAGCCAAGATGTCCATCGACAGATGAATGGATAAGGAAGATGTGGTATATTTACACAATGGAATATTATGCAGCCATCAAAAGGAATGAGATCTTGCCATTTGCAACGACGTGGATGGAACTGGAGGGTGTTATGCTGAGTGAAATAAGTCAATCAGAGAAAGACATGTATCCTATGACCTCACTGATATGAGGAATTCTTAATCTCAGGAAACAAACTGAGGGTTGCTGGAGTGGTGGGGGGTGGGAGGGATGGGGTGGCTGGGTGATAGACATTGGGGAGTGTATGTGCTACGGTGAGCACTGTGAATTGTGCAAGACTGTTGAATCACAGATCTGTACCTCTGAAACAAACAATACATTGTATGTTAAAAAGAAGAAGAAGAAGAAGATAGCAGGAGGGGAAGAATGAAGGGGCGGAAATCAGAGGGGGAGCCGAACCATGAGTGATGATGGACTCTGAAAAACAAACTGAGGGTTCTAGAGGGGAGGAGGGGTGGGAGGATGGGTTAGCCTGGTGATGGGCATTAAAGAGGGCACGTTCTGCATGGAGCACTGGGTGTTATATGCAAACAATAAATCATGGAACACTAAAAATAAATAAATAAATAAATCATTAAAAAAAAGAAATGCATGTATTTGATTTCCAATGTATAATAGACCTCTATCCTAATCAGCTTTAAAGAATTATTTAACAGAAAGTGCATTGAGATGAGACCTTTTTATAATTAAGCAGAACTGGAGGTTATTATGCAGCCATAAGATTCTGAAGAGCAAATGTTAGAAATGCAGACATTAGAATTCATAAGTCTTACTGGGTGATACCTAGAAAAATAGATTACATAGTTTTTGAGTGCTAAGGTTTTGAACAAAAGCAGTTCTATCTCTACCAAAACAATGCAGTGTGTTACCATACTTCTCCTCTAGACCCCTTGAAAATTTTTCGAATTTCTGGAGACACATATATTGTGAACATGTGATTTCTAGGTTAATTATTGTATATATGTGGGCCATGTTTCTAAAGCTTATTTTTACCATAGTTCTTTCCTTTCTACGAAAGCAGTACAATTTCCTTGTAGAAAATACTGGTAAGAAATAGAAGAAAATATCCTCTCCTACTCCTACCAATGAGAAGTAACTTCTCCTGTCATCTGGTTCTATGTTTATACTAGGTTAGAACTGATACCCTTGGTCTTCATGGCTGTGTATCCTCATTCTTTTCCAGGATACCGGGGTTGGGAAATCAAGCATCGTGTGTCGATTTGTGCAGGATCACTTTGACCACAACATCAGCCCAACCATTGGGTAAGTTCCTGTATGTTCTTCTCTTTCACATTTCTTCCTTCCAAAACACCAAGAGGTCACTTTGTGCCTGAGCCTTCAAGCTGTTTTCACCCCAGCCAGTGAGAATCTATCCCAACTGTAAAGACTTTGTGACAGAAATGCAGTGACTTTTAGGCAGGATGTCTGGGCTTACTGTCCCTGTTAATAATTCTTTTTTCCTAGCTGACTGTCCTCTTGGGCTTCAGCCTAAGACCATCTCCTTGATCTCCAAGAGCATTACTCTGCAAATCACGTCGGCTTTATTTCCAGGTGGAAGATGAGACACAGGACAAATCCCTGAAGGTCGAGCTTTAAGTTGCCTGCCAGTAAACCTGGAAATACTGTCCACTCACACAGCACAGTTGTCCAGAGTCTGTGGGGCAGATGGCTTTTCCTTTCTAGATTAATTGAGTGTTAGCATTTCCATTCTTATGCTTGGGGAGGGGAGGTGGACTGTTCACTTCTGAGACCCCAACCTTAGAATATAGGGACATTTTCCTATTCCATTTTCCCCTTTCCTACAGATGCTTTTGCCAGATGTGCTTTGCTGTGCCATTTTGCAGGTGCTTGCTTTTTCACTCTCTTAGAACTTGGCCTCACTAAATTTTCTCCCTGAAGATATCATGCTCTTTGCAGAGAGCAAAGGTTTTATTTTCTTCAGAAGGGAAAGAATGTGTGTCTGTATTTTGGCCACACTGTAGGATTGATTGATGAGCACAGGGGTGATTGTCTCTATCACTTGTAAGTGGAGAAGATTCATAGCAGGGCATAAGTAGATGCTCCAGCAGTTGGTTGATAGGCCAGTGGCTGGAGTGGGGTAGGTGAGAAAATCACTACATTTTATAGTTAAAAGTGGCTTAAAGAAACATGTTCATGGGCACCTGGGTGGCTCAGTTGGTTGGGCGACTGCCTTCGGCTCAGGTCATGATCCTGGAGTCCCAGGATCGAGTCCTGCATCAGGCTCCCTGCTCGTTGGGCAGTCTGCTTCTCCCTTTGACTCTCCCCCCTCTCATGTGCTCTCTCTCTCATTCTCTCTCTCAAATAAATAAATAAAATCTTAAAAAAAAAGAAACATGTGCACAAAAAATATGCATCAAGAACAAGTTAGCTGTGTCCATTTCATGGATGCTGGATCAGACAGGGGAAGTAGCAGCAGTTGGAGTATTCTCATTTTGTATTGGTTCCTGGAGCACTAATTTCCTGTAGGGTGACGTGAAGAGGATCAGATGATATACTATATGCGGTGGGTTGAGTTATAAGAGAGGACCCCCGAGTTTAGGGAACCCAAATCTTTTATAATGGGCAGTAAACATGTCTGTGCTTTGCTCCAGAGGGAGACCTTGTTTCTCCCTTCCAAGACTATTTGCCTCTAAGAGGTGGATCTTTTGGGTCACAGCATCTTGGCTGAAGCAAGTCATAATGCCAGTCCAGATTCAAGGGAGGGGAAATAAATCACACCTCATGGTGGGAGGCGATCATTCAGAGGGGGAGCCGTATGGATCATTGGTACCCGTTTTGGAGACAATCAGTCAAACCCTGTTGACCCTGCTTTGTCTAAGAAATGCATTGTGGTGGTTTTGGGCTTTTAAAAAATTATGTATTATATTCTTTATATTGCATAGATATATTATTATTATGTATATGTATTATTATATATATATGTATATATAAACAGAGTTTCCACTCTCTGTATGTTATCTTCATTTTTCCTGTAAACCTAATACTTCTCCAAAAATAGTCCATTAATTAAAAAATTATGTATTCATTCCTCAAATTATAATGCTCATTATGAAAAATTCAGACCATACATAAAAATGTAAAATAAAAATTGAAGTCAGAGGATTTTACTAGCTCTCTGATCCCATTTTCTTCAATTTACATCACCAATATTTAGAGTCCAAAGTACATACTTAACATGCTTTTTATAAGTATTTTCTATGTTTAGGCAGGTGTACAAATATATAATTTCTAAAACCAAAAATGGCATCATATTCTACCTGCCATGCCACAACATGCATTCTCCATCCTCTGCCTTATTTTTCTTTCATGAATACGAATTTCTTAGAAGACAAAATAAAAGGAACACTTTACTGTATATTTCCTTGACAGAGTCAAGAGTAAAGTCTAATTTTTCTGATTATAGAAGTTCATATTCACTCTAAAAAAACAGAATTTATAAAAATTGGAATCATAATATACATACAGTTTTTTATCCTGTTTTCTTCTTAATATATTTTGAACATTTTCTTATAATGTCACATAATCTTTAGAAACATGATGGGAATACTATTTTCTCTTTTTATAAAAGTATTATATCCTAATAAAAAATTGAAAATGAAGAAAACTGTGAAGAAAATATAAAAACCACCTATAATCTGGGGCTCCAGGGTGGCTCAGTTGGTTAAATGTCTGCCTTGGGCTCAGATCATGATCCCGGGGCTGGGATGGAGCCCCGCTTTGGGGAGCCTGCTTCTCCCTCTCCCCCCTGCTTATGCTCTATCTCTTGCTATCGCTCTCAAATAAATAAACAAAATCTTAATAAGAAAAAACAAACTGCCCATAATCTGCCTTCTGGAGTAGCTACCATAAATATCTAGTATATCTTCTTCCAGAGTTTTTGCTATGTGTATATAAAATCTTTAGTAATTCAACATTATATTATGAATTCCATGTTACTAAATGTTCTTTAAAAACAAGGATTTTCCCCCCGGTTTTATGGAGATATAATTGACATATATCATTATATAAAAAAGCAGTGATTTTGGGGGCACCTGGGTGGCTCAGTCAGTTAAGTGTCTGACTCTTGGTTTCAAATCAGGTCATGATCTCAGGGTCATGGGATTAAGCCCCGTGTTGGGCTCTGCATTCAGCGTGGAGTCTGCTTGTCCCTTTCCCTCTGTTCCTCCCCTGCCCTCTCTCTCCTCAATCTCTCTCTCTCAAATAAATAAATAAAAACTTTTTTTTAAAAGCAATGATTTTTAATGGCTCTATTTTCCATTTAAGTCACTGAGGTTTTTTATAATTTTTTTGTTTACTTTTTAAATAATGTATGATGTATATCCTGGGGCATAAATATTTGCACGTACCTCTGATTATTTCATTGGGTTAAATTCACAGCATTGGAATAGTTCAGTCAAAGAATATGAACATATTTAAGGCTCTTGATGGATATTGCCAAATTGTTTTTCAGAAATGTTGTCCTTATTTTTCTGTACACTTACTAGCTTTAGGTCTTGAAACATTTTTGTAGATATGATTTTGAATTGTTATTTTCCGCCAAACTTCAAACTTAAGCATTTTCTCAGACCTTAAAATTTCTTCATAAACATAATGTTAAGTGACTGTAAATTCTGTGCTGTTCTGCTTTCTGTCTACATTCCTCACTTTTCTTCTGGAGTCAAGGTTGGGATGGGCTCTTCCATTCTTTTTTTTTTTTTTTTTTTAAGATTTTATTTATTCATTCATGAGAGAGATGGGGGGGGAGAGAGAGAGAGAGAGAGAGAAGCAGAGGGAGAAGCAGGCTCCCACGGAGCAGGGAGCCCGATGCGGGACTCGATCCCAGGACCCTGGGATCATGACCTGAGCCGAAGGCAGACGCTTAACCATCTGAGCCACCCAGGCGCCCGGGCTCTTCCATTCTTATCTGTTGTCCTTTCCTGATACAGTTCAATTGCCCAATTAAAAAACCCACTCAAAATTTATCCTCTCTTATGATTTTGAAAAAAGTGTTTCCAGACTCCAGCTTCAGAAAACTAAAGCTAGCAGGAACAAACGTATTTCTTGGAAGGTGTTATATACAGACTGCAGTGCTCATCCTCCAGCTGCTGGGTTCAGTGCACTGGGACTCTTGCTTATAGATGAGGTTTGTTTAGCCTGCACAGTGCTTTAAAATTTTTAAGCCAGTAATGGAGAATCAGGAGATTTTTACATAATAAACCTGCATTTCTGGCTTCTTTTAAAAAATCAGTAGACTTGGCTTAGGGGGTGCACATGCCCACATGGCAGGAGCCAGCTGGACCCGAGCCTTGGGTGCTCTGTGTGGGTGGGCGGGCTCTCTCCTTTCCACAGTGCTCCCGCTGTTTACTGTTACTATTATTTTTATCACTATGACTTTTACACCTAGTCCGCTTGGCTCATTTATATGGTTGCTGCCTGGTCCCGTAGACATTTGAGTTCAGGCCCCAGGCCCAGAGCCTTTTTCACTGTAATGCTGCTGACTCCAAGAATCAGAGCAGCGAGGTGACTTTTTGAGGCACACACAGCCATGAGCGGCGAACTGATGACTCAGACCAAGTGAGTCCACTTTCAAAGTCCACCCTTGTTCTTCCCACTGTGATCAAACTGCCACTGGGGAAAGGCCACGGCCTGTAAAATATCATTGTTTCAGCATCGAAAGAGTTCATTCTTATCGTCTTCTGTGACTCACAATGAAAAATCTTGGCTTTGCTATTCAAGCAGATTGTGTTGACATCTTGAACATATATGTGTGTGTGTGTGTGTGTGTGTGTGTATGTGTGTGTCCCTTTCTGTTTCGACTTTTACAAGGTAATTGTGTTACTTCTATGCCAGATTTTGGTTCCCACAGATAACGAAGTCAGTTCAGCATTGCCAAGGCTCCCCCCCTCCACCACTCTGGAAGGTAATCTGTAGAGAGGAAAAGATGCTTGAGGTTCTTAAAATTGAATGTTAGCAAAACTGTTAAAAAAAAAAAAACAACCAAACAACCAAAAGAACAAGGATTGTCAGTCGTCATTTCAAATATTAGTCGTCTTTTTTTCTAGTGGCAGGAAATGAGGAACAGAGAGGGGTGTGTACATGAGTGTGTGTGTGTGTGTGTGTGTGTGTGTATGTGATCTGCATGACGACTATACTAAAGCTGTTCCTCGCAGACTTACTGTGTATCAAGCAGGAATTTCACAGGTATCATTCCCTCATTTGACCCTACAACAGCCCCCAGATACTGGTTCTGTTTCTCAGATGAGGAAACTGAGGGGCTATCTAAACACTCATTCTACCTTGCTGGAAGCGAGGGCAGGCCTCTGCATTTTGTTCCTGACTGTGCTGATAGACTCTTTGACCATGGACAAGGCAGTCTTTTGGGACTCAGATTTCCACCCCCTTATCTGTAGAGTGAAGAGGTTGGCCTGGATATTTCATATTTTTTTCCATCTCTAAAAGTCTCTGGTTCTAAGATTTTAAAGGCATGAACTTAGTTTTCTAAGCCTGAGAACTTTTTAAGGGCAGGGTTGATATATTATTTATCCTAGTGCCTAGAATTTATTGGGAATGAATGAAAATCTGGCCTATATCAAAGTAAAAACAAAACCAAAGGTGTTTACGGAAAAATTCTCTAAACAAAGCTAAAGGCCAAAGGTTAAACCAGAAAAAATATTATTTAAAATATACTATTACAAAAGATTAGTGTAAAATACTCAAGTGAATAAGAAAAACCAAAAAGTGGGCAAAGGTCACAAATTAAATATTTACTAAAGAAAAATGCAAGTGAACAATAAACACTAAAATGACATTCAAAGTTATAAGAAGCATAATAAAAATGGGAACGACATATCATTTCTCCTTATCATACTGGAAAAGATTTGAAAGATCAGGATTGGCTGGGGAGAAGGACATCTCCTACATTGGGTGTGTAGGTCATCTTCTACATTGGGTGTCATCTCCTACATGGGTGTGTAGGTTGGTCCCACCCAGAGTGGCATGTCTGTTTCTAAGGAAATAGTTGTATAAGGACACAAAAATATAAGTACAAAGACACTCATTTAGGGGCGCCTGGGTGGCTCAGTTGGTTAAGCAACTGCCTTCGGCTCAGGTCATGATCCTGGAGTCCCGGGATCAAGTCCCACATCGGGCTCCCTGCTCGGCAGGGAGTCTGCTTCTCCCTCTGACCCTCTTCCCTCACGTGCTCTCTATCTCTCATTCTCTCTCAAATAAATAAATAAAATCTTTTTAAAAAAAAAAGATACTCATTTAATCATCATCATAATAGTGGAAAATAGGTGACCAAAATGCCCATCAGTGGGGTAGTGAATAAAGCCATAACATGGTGTAGAATATTTAGTCATTTTAGATGTTGTTGATCTGTATTCACAGAAATGGAAAGATATCCATGATACATCGAGTGGAGGGAAAACAAAATGAATGTAGAGTATGATTAATTACGGATGTAAACACTGTATAAACATAATTTGGAAGGATATATACCAACTTATTAGCAGTGATTGTGGCTCGGTGGTGACATGACGATTGATTTCTATTTCCTCCTTTGCTTTCATTTTTTGAATTTCTTTTTTGGGATGTCCGTATATTGCTTTTGTAATGGGAAAAGTAATAAAGACATTTCCATTTATGGAATATATTTACTCCTATCAGTAGTCTGTGTATATTTTAAGCACTTTAAAAGAAATAAAGTGTCATGGGACAGTTGTGGTTTTGATAATATTGGGTCATATCACTTAGAAACTGCTTAGAATTTCCATTTAGTGCAATCGTAGGTTGATAAATAGAACTGTTAACTTTTGGGGTTGTACGAGTATATTGTGAGGGTTGTGTGGGAATTGCAGGGACATATGTTTTTCTACTTGGGACTTGTGTAGTTTGCCTCTTAGTCTTGGGGAAAAGTAGGAGAAGTTGAGGAAACATTACTGGGATGGGTGCTGAGTGATGTAGGGCTGTACTGTGTGCTGGATGGTGGGTCAGCTGGGCCATAGGAAACAGGGTAGACAGCCTGATACCTTACCCCTAAAAACTCTACTGTGCCTCTCCTGAGAATAAGAACATAGTGAGGATACCATTATCACACCTAGAAAATTAATTTTTAAAAAATATTTTATTTATTTGAGAGAGAAAGAGGAAGAGAGAGGGTGGGGGAGGAGCAGAGGGAAAGGGACAAGCAGACTCCACGCTGAGTGTGGAGCCCAATGAGGGGCTTGATCCCCAACCCTGAGATCATGACCTGTGCTGAAACCAAGAGTCGGACTCTTAACCGACTGAGCCACCCAGGTGCCCCTAGAAAATTAATTTTGATTCAATGATAGTATCTCACATATAGTCTCAATTTAAATTTCCCCAGTTGTCCTCAAAATGTCATCTAAAGATTTTTCCCTCCTAATTCCAGATGTATCCAAGGGGCATTTGGTTGTTTTATCTCTTTCTTCTCTCTTAATTTAGCTTCTAAAACAATCTTCCTGCCTTTTGTTTTGTTTGCTTTTCATGACTTTGACTTACTTGAAGCATTCGGGCCAGTTGTCTCGTAGAATGCTCTACATTCTGGATTTGCCTGATCTGTTTCTTATGATTACATTCAGGTGAACTGGTTTTGGCCAGAATGCTGCAGAGATGATGTATGTGCTTCTTATTCCATCACATAAGGAGGCTTATCATGTCTGGTTGTCCCACTGTTGGGGAGACCCACTAGTTTTTAATGAATGGGAAGCTTTATCTCACAGAAAAAAGAAGTCAAGGGTATAAACTTTCCAACATATTGTATATTTACGTCTTTCATGAACACAAAGAAAATGTTTATTAACAGGAAATATACAAAAAAAAAGGAAGTGTCAAGTGTTTCACTATCTACTGAGAGTTTCAAATCCTTTTCTTTTTTTTTTTTTAATGGAGAAAACGTAAATATTTGGTAAACCACCAACCTTTATCCCTGCATGTATAAAAGCAGGGTGGGAATGAGATATGGTATTCTATTAGTTGCTACTAGGTTGGATGCATAGCACGGGTGCATATGGAAGGCAGTTTTCTGTGTGTGCCATCACAAGGCCCACACTGTGATGTGGGCTGCCCTGTCCATCCTTCATTGTTGTAATAATATGTTTTTAAAATCTTAGGTTTTATTTTCTTTCCTGAGATTTGGGGCTATTATCTTAGAACAATTGAGCATACTATCTTAGGACGGTGTTTTTGGAAGCACAGTGCTTTGAATTCATTCTTGGCTTTTTAAAAAATTTTTCCTTCCCTAAACCTCCAGTTGGACTAACAAAAAATGCAGAATATTTTCTTCTGGCTGACAGGACTCTAGCAGCCCTTCTTTCCTCTTAGTGGTCCGCCAGGAGGGAGCTTTTGGAGTCTTGCTGAGGCAAGATGAACTTGTGTGAAACAGGAGTCTTTGTGAAGACTGTAGGGGCGCCTGGTAACATGGAGATTTTGATTCTCTTTTTCAGGGCATCTTTTATGACCAAAACTGTGCCTTGTGGAAATGAGCTTCATAAGTTCCTCATCTGGGACACTGCTGGGCAGGAACGGGTAAGTGTACGGGTTGTTGGCTTGCTAAGGAAAATACTGAGCCCAGTTCCCGAAGGTTTCTTTGTATTTGGCAAGACTCTTGGTTGCAAGTGACAGAAACCCAGCTTCAGTGATTTAATCAAAAAAGGAAATGGGTTCTTCCACTGTGTGAAAAATGTATGGGGTGGCCCTCCTGAGATAGGGCCAAGTTCATCAAGTCCCCCAAATGTATTGTCAGAGGCACCCGGCTCTATTCCTGTTTCTCTCCTTGCTTCCCTCTAGACTGGCTTCATTTTTAGGCAGACTCACTTCCTTCCCTTCCCCAGGGGTGGCAAGGATGGCTCCATCAGTGACTCCAGGCCTGCATTCTGCCACCTGAGCAGTCCCACGGATGACGGTACCTCTTTTCCGCGAGTTGTGCCCCGTGTCTCAGCACCTGGTTTGGTCATGTGTCCCACTCCTGAACTTGACACTGTGTAGTAGCGTTCATGGGGGATTTGGCACTCTTATTTGTAGGGCCTGGTAATACACTTTACCCCTAAAGGTAGGGGCTGCCATCAGCCACATTGGTTGGAAGTCTGGTAGGCTTAGTTACCCAAGGAAAACATGGGTTCTCTTACTGGAAAATGGGGCAATGGACGTTGGGTTAGCAGAAAGAGCCAATGACTTGTCTCATTCTTCATTCCTTTTATTTGCCAAAAATATTGATGGGGAAGATTATTTAAGAAGCTCGTGTTTTTAGATTTCAAAAAGTGAAATAATACCAGCACAGACTGACTATAACAGGTTATTCGTGTAATCACTAGCGTGTATATTATCAAAGTCGAAAGGGGTGGGCAGGATAAGTGACACACAGGGATAACCACTAGCTTGCCTTCACTGGGGGCTTCCAGCCTGCTCAAAACTGTCATCAGAGCTAATGATTATGGAGTAAAATAGGTTGAGCTTCCCCTTGTCTGATCCAAGCTCACGTGTCACCTTCTCCACTTACCCTATTCAAATGTCAACACTACCCCTTCTTCCGTCCCGGCTCCACTCACTTCCTTTTTCTCCATAGCTCTTACCACCTTCTAATATGTTATTGAATTCCATTATTGATTATCTCTCTCTCAAAGGAAGAGAATCCAGGGTTCAGGATAATGCATGCTTTTCCTTATCAGCTCCTAACAAGTCAAGTGTGTGTTTCTGTAACTTTCATTTTATACAAGTCCCCATTCTAGCAGTTGTAGATTAAGGCTACTGGGGTTTTAAAGATGTCTTTCTTCTTAATCAGGACAAATCTTCTGGCCTACAAATGCTAACCTCATTAGAACGTCTTCTATTTTGCTGCTAAGTTGAGAGCACAGACTTGTACACACAAAGCCATTACTTAGAGCACCTCTTTAACTCTGTTAGTCCGCTGTGCCTGCTGACCTCCGAAATGAGAAGGCGGATCCTAGGAGAAAATGTATACTCAGGAATCTCATCTTTACATAGCTTCCTCTTTACCTACTATGTATGTATATTTGTAGTATGTAGATCTGCCAGGTTTTTGGGGTTTGGGGTTTGGTTTTTTGGTTGTTATGTAAACTTAAGCAGAGAGGTTTTCTTGCTCCCATTTTTACTTTTGGTCATGAAATAGTTGCTTTTGCAGCCACTGTTAATGAGCACCAGTCAATTTTACCAATAGCTAGCTTAGTATTAGCAGTACTACTGCTTCTCCTATTGGCGGATATTTCCCGAGGGCTAGCTATGTTCCACGCAGTGTTCTCATGCCTTCCGTGTACTAACTAACACACTTAGTCCTCTTGCAGCACTCTGACCTGGGGACTATTTTTAGCCCTCTTTATAAGTGAGGTCACGGAAGGACGGACTGGTTAAGTAACTTGCTCAAGATCACACAGCCCATTAGGCCAAAAGCTGAAATCTGAATCCAGCAGTCTGGGTCCTGAGCTTTGCTTTGTAGTTTTGTTCTGCTAGAAAAATCACACAAAAGCCATGCAGCCAAGAGTAAAATTATCCAAAATCCCACCACCCAGCTATCTCCACTGTTTTTTAAATTTAGTTTTTAAATTGAAGGATAATTGACATACAATATTAGCTTCAGGTGTACATCGTAGTGATTTGATATTTTTATACATTATGAAATGATCCCCACAATAAGTCTTATTTCCGCTATTGACATTAGATGACCATTCTTCAGATATCTCACTCTGTGTGTGTTGGTAACTTCATATCAAAGGGCTCAGGGTTCTTTATAACTTGCTGTTTTCATGTGGTAATAACAGTGTTTCTGAAGAGAGATTTCTATATGATCTAAACGGAGTATTTGACATCTCCTTACCTATTCTGATAAAATATTCAAGTAGGTGACTGCTTTTGATGAAATTTGGTCCTCTAAAGTGACTACTGTAGTTTGTAGCTTGCTCCCTGACCATCTCAAAGCAAAATAGCAATAGAAAATTTTTCGTATGACCATATTTCTAATAATTCTAATTGCTTTTCCTAAAATTGGATTTTTAGAGGTGATAGACATCTGTGCCTGTATTGCTGTCTGTCATTTTAAAAGCATAGTATTATATATGTTATTATATTATACATATTATATTATGCATTATATATATTATATATTATTGTATCAGTGTTATGTGTATTATTAGTAGTATCTACTATGATAATTTTTAGTATTAGGTGTGCAAGGCCAAGTCCACACTAGTGCTTCGGGGAGGAGGGACTGACTTTTGGCTGAGGACTTCAGGTGGATGCTTTTTAGAATCTAGATTTGTGGAAAGCATGTGAGAAATGTCTGCACAGCTTTTGTGGTCATTGATCGCTCTAACCGTCGAAGGCCTGACTTCGTTATCCTTAGGCCGTCCTTGTCTGCTGTCCCTCCGTGCAGTCTCGCATCTCTCCAGGGATGGCAATTTCTCAGTCATTTTGGCAGCTTTTTGCTGGATTTAATCATGCTTGTAATGACATTGCCTAATGTTGGAGCTAAAAATACCTTCCCTGCTGCTGCATGTACCTACTGCTGTTTGTTCTGTCTCATTAATTGCTGGAGTCCAGCGCACTTTATTATCCCTCCTTATCTTTGTAGGAATTGGCTACTGTTCTTCTTAGTCTTCACAATTTTAAACAAACAAAATCTCTTTGGATTTATGGTTTGATAATATAAAGACATAGATTTCTGTGTCCTCAAAGGGGGATAATGCTCAGTGCAGTGCTTAGCATGTGTTAATTACTCAGTGTTTGTTTACTTGTGGAACTATCGAACCACTTCTGCCTAGCATACACAATATTCATTCTGGACTACATTTGTGGCACAAATTCATACTCTTGAGAACTCACTCTCCCATCTGAGCACTGGAAAGGTAAAAGGAGTCCTCTCTTCCTCCCTCTCTTTGTAGAAGAGAGTGTTCATTCTTGATATGCTGTCTTAATTATGCTTTTCATTCAACCACATATGATGAACATCCTATGATCCTTTCAATGGCAAACGGTAATCCATAGACTGCCTCTGTAAAAAAGTGTTTTCAAATTTAACCATTTTCAATTAAGCAAGTGATTGTTGGATCCAATTTGTTAGAAGCTTAACATTTTCAAGGTTTGTGCATTCAGTTTGTTGCTACCAAGAGGGGTATAGAGGGGGCAAGAGTGCCATTGGAGTGCCCGTGTTGTAGCGTTGGTGTGGGCTTTTGGGGGTTTTCATCTGTCCTCTCGGAATGAGTTGTTGTCCTGGTTTCTGCTTTGTGTGGAGCTATGAGGAGAACTCAGCAGTGGGTCAGCAGACGCCCTGGAAGGATATATACAGGAGCTCGAAGAGGTCCCAGGGGAGAGAAAGGAATATATCTGCCCAGCTTCGTCCTCCTCTCTTCCACTGGTCAGAGTTTGTGATGGGAAGATGAGACTTCTGTCCTAATGTGTCCACACGTCTGTCTTTCCCTTTGGGTTTCCTTTTGACTCCTTTCTTTGTTTTTCCACATAAACTGGGGACTAGAATATCCTCATTGTTATTAAAATGTTTTGGGGCACCCGGGTGGCTCAGTAGGTTAAGCGGCTCAGGTCTCGGTTTCAGGGTCATGAAATCGAGCCCACCATTGGGCTCCTCGCTGAGCATGAAGACTGCTTGGGATTCTCTCTCCCTCTCCCCCTGCACCCCCTCTCCAAAAAAAAGTCTCATCAATAGGAATTGCAACCTCCGTGTTCTAGATGTGTGCTTCCAAGTCATTCTGTTTTTGCTTTAAAACACAATTGCAATCCATAGAATAACTCTATTAAAATGTTCATATCTTGGAAGATTTCCTGTTTTTTTTTCTTTTTTTTTTTTTTTTTTTTTAAAGATTTTATTTTTATTTACTTGAGAGAGAGAGAATGGGAGAAAGCACGAGAGGGAAGAGGGTCAGAGGGAGAAGCAGACTCCCCGCTGAGCGGGGAGCCCGATGCGGGACTCGATCCCGGGACTCCAGGATCATGACCTGAGCCGAAGGCAGTCGCCTAACCAACTGAGCCACCCAGGCGCCCATGCTTCATTTTCTTGATCTGATCCATCAGAGCAATATTATTCTAAGAATCTAACATGAACAAATATTAACATCATTATCTTGTTTCACTTGGGTTGAAGTCAGTGTTATGGCTGTCTCTCTGCCCTACTGCCTCAGTCAGAATAATTGTATTTATAAAATTTGCATTTCAAATGTGCCACAGTGACAAATTCCGCAAAGGTGAATTGATGGTTCTTTGGTTAGAATAAAAGCTCTCCCTTGACTCTACTAACACATCTGAAGTTGAATAGATTGACTTCTGAAATCAAGCTCATCATTATATACTTTTTAAAGATGAAATTGGAGAACACATATACAGACTAAAAAAGTCTGGCCCCCTTTCCCAATATTTAGCAGGAATTCTGGAGCTTTGAATTTAATGGTGAAAATGACATGATGCAAAGATTTGTGTAGGAAATTATATAATTTTTAACTACCGCCTTTTTTTGGGTATTTTTAAAAAATCGACAGAACACTGAAAATGAAAGAAATTATAAGTAAGAACAATATTGAATACTGAATAGGACTAAGCCCATATTATTTAATAAAATATTGAGCTATTGTGGAAGTCTAAATATGATCTTAAATAAACAAGACTTTATTTAGAATTTAGAATACCATTATTAATCCTGAAAATTGACACATGGCTGTGTGTGTTAATTCTTTTTTTTTATCTTTTTATTTAAAAGTACTCTTGTACTGGGGTGCTTGGGTGGCTCAGTTGGTTAAATGTCTGACTCTTGATCTCCATTCCAGTCTTGATTTGAGGGTTGTGAGTTCAAGACGTGCGTTGGGCTCCACAGTAGGTGTGGAGCCTACAAAAAAACCCCAAAAAACAAAAAACTCATACTTAACAGAAAAGTTTCAAAAATATTATGGAGCTCTCTAGCTGAGGTGGCTCTGCTTCAAGCTGTGGGTCTGTCTGTGTGGTAGTGGCTGGGGGGACTCTGCTTGCTTGTTCATTCTGGGGTTAGAAAGGCAGCAGCTACCTGAGGAAGCTCTTCTTGGGCAATGCAGAAGCATGAGGAGTAAGGCACAGACGCGAGGCCTCTTAATGCTAGCGTTAGAACGAGCACATGACACATGGCCTACATTCATTTGGCCAAGGCAAGTCACATGGCTTAGCCCAAGGTCAAATGATAGGGAGACATAGCCTTTAAAGGAACGGAGAAAACTCCATTGGCATAAGCAGGGCATGGATTCACAAAGAGGTGAACAATTAATTGGTGGTCATAATTTTGTCTGCCACAGGCTTCTACTGGGTTCTCTTGCTCTGTGTACTTTGGAGGCTCTACTTCATCCAGCTTGGGACTTTTTTTCAGACATCTACCTCAGTCTTTTCCCACTGAACTTTCCTTTTACACACTCTACAATGTTTTATCCAAAATGAATTTCCTGCTAAGAAATCTGAAACTGTAGAGATAATGTTTGCCCTCCTGTGGCTTTTAAAATACAGTGGACCCTTGAACAACATGGGGGTTAGGGGTGCTGACCCCCCACACAGTTGAAAATCCATGTATAACTTTGGACTCCCCCAAAACGTAACTGTTAATACCTACTGTTGACGAAAGCCTTCATGACAACACGTATTGTGTGTGTTACATGTAATATACTGTACTCTTACAATAAAGTCAGCTCGAGAAAAGGTTATTAGAAAATCATAACAAAATGTGTTCACAGTACTGTATAATAAAAAATCTGCATTTAAGTGGACTTGTGCAGTTCAAACCCGTGTTGTTCAAGGGTCAACTGTATATTCATTACTTCCTGGTGCCTGAGATGGTCCCTCCCTGTGTTTCTGAAGAGAGCCCAGTAGGAAGGTAGCTGTAGTATGAAGTTCTCTATTTACCTGTTCCTTGACAGGGGAAACTCTTTTCCTGTCCACTCCTGCACCCATTCTAGACTTGCTCAAAGCTTCGGTCTCATAAGCTTTTTGTTTTCATTCCCTGGTTCACCTCTGAAGCAGCTGAGCCATGCTTTCACTTTTTTTGGATAATCCATCCTGGAGTTTTAGTGTTGGAAATAAAATTGACTGATAAACGTTTTTGTCTGCATTTGTTTTGCAGGGATTATCAGCATGTAGAGTATTACCTCTCTTTTTGAAAAACAGTTTTATTGAGGGGCGCCTGGGTGGCTCAGTCAGTGAAGCATCTGCCTTTGGCTCAGGTCATGATCCCAGGGTCCTGGGATCGAGCCCCATGTCGGGCTCCCTGCTCAGTGAGGAGCCTGCTTGTCCCTTTCCCTGCTGCTCATGCTCTCGCTCAACTAAATATAAAATCTTTAAAAAAACAAACAAACCCAGCTTTATTGAGATCTAATCCACAGACCATACAATTGACTCATTTAAAGTGTACAGTTCAGTGGACTCTAGTATATTAAGATTGTGTAGCTGTTGCTACAATTAATTTTAAACCCATTAACAGTCATTCCCCATTTCTTCCTAAGTCCCCCAGCCCTTGGCTGCTTTCTGCCTCTAGATTCGTCTCATCTGGACATTTCATATAGATGGAATCATGCAATCTGTGTGTTTTTGTGACTGCCTTCTTTCACTTAGCATAATGTCATCAATGTTCATCCACATTATAACTGAATCAGTGCTTCCTTCTTTTTCATGGCTGATTAATACTCCACTGTATGGATGCCCTACATTTTGTTTATCCATTCATCAGGTTATGGACATTTAGGTTGTTTCTACATTTTGGTTTTTATAAATAATGCTGCTTTAAGTATTCATGTACAAGTTTTTATGTAGATAGTTCTGTTTGTTTGTTTAATCTCTTAGGAATATATCTAGGACTGAAATTGATGGGTCCTATGGTAACTCTCTGTTTAGCATTTTGAGGACCAGCCAAACTTCTCCAAAGTGGCTGCACCATTTTATATTCCTACCAGCAACGTATGAGGCTCCACATTCCCACCAACACTTGTCTTTGCCAAACTCAGGTTTATAAAGATTTACTCCTATATGTTCTTCTAAGAGTTTTATAGTTTTAGCTTTTACCTTTAGCCCTATGATCCAGTTTTGCATATCTTGTAAGGAAGGGATTCAACTTCACTCCCTGTATGTTGCTATCATACAAAATCAGTTGTCCCAACACAATTTGTTGAAAAGATTATTCTTTGCCCAAATTGGTTTTCTTGGCACCTTTGTTGATATGATAATCAGATGACCACAAATGTGCGGATTTAATTCTGGACTGTTCTCTTTCTTTGATCTAATTTTTACCCTTCTGCCAATACCACATTGCCCTGATTGCTGTAGGTTTTTTTTTAGCAAGTTTGGAAATTAGGAAGTATGAGTCCTCTAAATTTGTCCTTTTTCAAGATTATTTTGGCTATTCTGTGTCCCTTTAATTTCGACAGGAATTTTAGGATCAGCTTTTACATTTTTGCAAAAACTCCAGCTGTATTTTGATAGGGATTGGATTAAATCTATAGATGAATGTGAGGTTACCTACTCCTAAAACCTTTAAGTTATAAGTGATAAACAAGTTGCAAACTGTTTTTCATCTCTAACTGTGGACCAGAAGTGCAGCCTTGACCTCAGAGCAGTACTTAAATGATTCTGAATAAAATATTAAATCTTTGAAATGTTAAAATGTGTTCCCTGTAACAAATTCATATAGAACTGTAAGGTTATATTTATGAAGTGATCACTTAAAATTTACCAAACTATTACTAGATTTGAAATGCATGATACTTGACTAAATTATGTTTTTTAAAAGAAGGAACCTATCTTCAAAATAGTATTATTTGCTGCCGATTTAGTTTTTTTCAGCGTGTTATCTAACCCGGGACCAGACTTTATTACTTAATACATAGTGCTCAAGAGAGTGTGATAAGGTGCTGAAACCCATTGATTCAAAGGCTTGCAGTGACTCTCCTAGTGAGTGTACAAACTTTCCCCCCCAATTGTGAGATATTTCAAGCACTCCAGAAAATAATATAATAAGTATATTTACACCACCCCAATTTGTTTACTCTTTGCTTGTTTCTTCTGTCAGAATTTTTCCCGGCTGGGAGGCCTGGGTGGCTCAGATCGTTAAGCGTCTACCTTCGGCTCAGGTCATGATCCCAGGGTCCTGGTATCGAGTCCCGCCTCGGGCTCCCTGTTCAGTGGGGAGTCTGCTTCTCCCACTGCCCCCTGCTCGTGCTCTCTCTCTCTCAATAAATAAAATCTTTAAAAAAGAAGTGTTCCTGGAAGCTGGGTACCTGAAGAAGGCCAAGTCCCGCTGGTGCCCTCCAGGAGCCCACGGGTGAGCGTGCTGGGGAGCCGTGCTGCTGTTCGCCTCCTTGGGCCTACATTTGCAAGCGCCTCCCAGGCTCCTACAGTGACAGGATGACATGCACAGAGACAGAGGCAGCCCGGCAGGGCCGTGGCCGAAACGCCGGGTCTCCGTGGGCCCCCGAGAAAGAAAAGAGAACGAAGGCAGCAAATAGCTGAGGTCAAGTTTGGGCTTGATAAACATCAAAAAGAAACTTTTTGTGTGCTTTCTTTCCTTCTTTCTTCGAGGTCCCGGACTCTGTGGTCAAGAAAATGGTTGTCTTTTCATAGACTGTGGCTAAAGTCAGAGGAAATTTTGACCTTTGGAAGTTCTTGAAGAATGGGGCGTCTTAGAGGCTCCGAACGAGCTGCTCTGGTTTCCTCCTTGCTTGCCCTGCGGCCACTGGAAATACAGGCCCGGCTGCCAGTGGCCGCAGCCAACGGCACATGCGCAGACTCTGCTCCTCGCCCACGGCTGGAGGGAAATTGCTTCACCCTCTTGCACCTTTCCCACACCCACTGGAGAACGATTTCCGTAAGGATTTACGTCCAGTGGAAGAGGGTCAATACCAGGTTTTGCATTCCTTCCCCACCTATCACAAGAGAACGGTGCTTTTAATTAGTACACAATGACGTCCTGTAAGGGAGCTATTCCTCCTCTCCACCCTCCGCTCCCGTCGCACCCCCTCAGAAGGAAAACCCAGTGAGGACTATGTGGTAAGGAGACCCAGCAGAAGCCTGCAGATCCGTCTTTGTATGTACAACATCTTTGTATGCTGTTAAAAAGGGGGTAAACAGCTCCGTGGTAGGGCTCTGCCACATCATCTGTTAGAAGAAGCCTCAGGAAGCGCCTGATTTAAAAGTGGTACAGCCGAGGAGGTCCAGGGGTGTTTAGAAATCGGAGACAGAAGCTGTGGGAGGAAAGGGTGACCGTGGCATTCGAGCTGCGGAGTCCGACGGCAGCCGTGTGGGCAGGGCTAGAGCCGCCATTGCGGGCCGACCCGGTTCCCAGAGGTGTTCCCTTTGGGGGTGTTGGTGTCATTTAGGAAATTAAGAGCTTAGGTGCAGAATGGCACTGGCGGGAGAGAACGAGGAAGGACATGTCCGTATATTAAAATAAAGGTAGTGAGTGCTAAGGGAAACTCCAAGCACTTGTGCCCTCAGCCCGCGATGAGAAGGCTGGAAGCCAGGGAAAGGAAATGGGGAGGGGACAGACAGGAACGGCGGAGAGGGAAGCCTGCAGCTTCAAGTGTCGTGAAGCAAGGGGGAGCTTCTCCTGCCTGAAAGTGGCCCCTGCTCCTTGTCCCTGCAGCACCCTCTCTGTCACAGTAGACCCCACCGTTGTCCTTCGTTCCCCGGTGGGTGTCTGCCCCCCTCCAGGCCTGCCTGCGCCAGCCCCTCCGGGGGGACTCGCCTGTTCTGGAGGGACGGCCACGCCACTAGGGGAGGACTCTTCACAAGTCAGGCAACGACATTTTACGGGTGTGCATTTTGGTCGGGGACACCCTAAGTAGCTTATAATTATGAAGCATTGTCTGTGCTCCTGGGTTGAGGCCAACTTCCGTTCTCCGACTCTCCGCGGGCAAAGACAGGCCACCGCGCGCGTAGGAGGAAGACTCTAAGACGCACTTTATCTGCTTGTGTTTTTCTCCTCTCTCCTTCCCTGCCCTCCCCTCCATTCCCACCTCTCCCTCCCCTTCGCTTTGTACTTCTGTGCACCTAATTTCCTGCGTCTGGATCAAATATAAGCCAAACGGCCTATGAAACCTGTGAATGTCGTTCGCGACAAGGAAATTAGGCACATGGACTTCATCTAATAACAGAAGAGTGTGCTCCTCAGGCGCCAAAGGACGTGTCTAAACAGGAACAGCTGGAGTGTCCTCAGAACACAGAGCTCGCTGTTTGGAGACATTTATATCCACAGCAGCCCCTTTGAAGGCGGCCTGATTCCGCCCTTCTTCTTCACCTTCTGTTTGTTTCCTAGGGCTGCTGGAACAGATCACCACACATCGAGCAGCTCCAAACAACTCGCTCACAGTTCTGAAAGTCAGGAGTCTGAGAAGGGCTTACCAGGCCGATACCAAGGCATAGGCAGGCTGTGTTCCTTTCTGGAGGCTTTGGGGAAGAATCCGTTCCTGGCCTTTTTCAGAGGCTGCCTGGCTTCCCTGGTTTGTGCCCGCATTTCTCCATCTTCAAAGCTGGCATCAGAGCATCTTCCAAGCTCTCTGACTCTCTTGCCTCCCTCTGCCACCCGTAAGGACCCTCATGATGATTCTGGACACTGTGCGATGCAGGATAATCTTCCCATCTCAAGATCAGCTGGGTCAGCAACCTTAATTCCGTGAGCAACCTCAATGCCCCCTCGCCATGTAGCATAACATATTTTCAGGCCCCAGCGATTAAGATGTGGACATCTCTGGGGACTGTTATTCTACCTGCCACCTCCTTATAACAGTTCCTGTCACATACCAAGTGTTCAATAGATACTAGTTGAATGAATGAATATGTTTAGTATAAGTCCGTATCTGCATTACACCAACTTATGCAGCGTTTCATTGCAGGGAAGCAACTGAAGAATGGAAAGAGTATGGAATTTGGAGTCAGAAGATCTGTGTTTGAGGGCTGGTTACACCATTTAAGAGCTGTGTGTCTGTGGGCAATTTACTGAACCATTCTGAGCCTATTTTCTCATCTGTAAAATGGGAAGAGTTTTATCTAGTCCATCTGCCTTCACAGGGTTATTGATTTATCACGTGTGTTCTGTCATTATGTATTTGTGAGTCCCTGCTATGGCCCAGATAGGGGGTCAGGAGGGTTCTGAGAGGAGGTGGCAGTTGAAAAAGGTGTGAATGAAAGGTGGGAGTGAGGATGTCTAGTGGAGGTGGGTCCAGTCTGGGGAAGGCATGTGGGACGACCCTGAGGGCTCCATGTGGCTGCGTGTTCAGGGAGCAGGGAGGAGGCCAGGGGCTGGGGAGAGAGAGAGGGAGGACGGGCCGAGTGCCCCAGTGACACCATAGGACAGTTTGGATTTTATGCTTAGTAAGTTAGAAGGATATTGAAAAATGACACAATTTGACTTTGAAGAAAAAACCATTCTGCTTTACAGTTAACATAATATGACGTCGAGTGTTGGCTTCCGAAGATTCCAGTGGTGGGGGCGGGGGGGAGGGGAGGTGGAAACATGCCAGGGGCCATGTGTTCGGGCTGATCTTGAGACTAGGAGATGAGAGCATGGAAGTGCATTGTACCATGCTCTCTTCTTGTGCGTATGGTTGAAAATTTCCACAATTAAAAAGTTAAAAATAGATTCGATGGTATGTGTAAATAACATAACTCAGAAGTTGAAAACAGGATCCCTCTGGCTGCTGTGTGGCCACTACAGTATCTAAATTCTCCAGTGGAAACTTCCAGATAACCAGTCAAGGAAAGGTGGGTCTGCAGGCTGTACTCGGTGAACACAGCGCAGAGGCCTGGGTGCCTGGTGCTTTGGGGGTGAATGAAACCACATGCCTGCAAGTGTGTTTTGTGTGACCCTGATCTCTTCCTAGCAAGGTGCTGTCACAGATTCAGGAAGCTTGTCATGGGTGCCCAGCAAGGCAGGCTTTTCTGCGGGTACCATGGTGGCAGGGCTCCAGGATGGGTACCACCACCAGGGAGTGCTGGGTCAGGCCCCACTCTGGGGCCCATGGGCCACGGTCTGCCCTGCTCCGGGTGTAATCCCAAGTGATGTTTGCTTTGCTGTCCTGTTCTGCAGAGAGACGTGTCTTGAAGATGGGATATTTACTGTGAACAGGAGGGCTGTATCCAGGCTGGAGAGACCAAAGCAACCTGAGCAGAGTGCAGCATACAGAGAGGAGAGCCATGACCAACCCTCATGGCATTTCCTTCCAATGAACGGGGATTGTGTGTGATGAGAAACACAGATAACTTCGGGACAGGGTGGGACAGAGTTCTGGACTTTGAGGAAATTCCATTGGCTTGCTAACAGACAGGAATTAGAGCTGAGGTTCTCTGTAGTTGGGTATTAACATGGGTGGGAAGAAATGTATTTCTACATCATTTCAAAACCTTGACTTCTTATACATTATTCTAGGAATCAGAATATGCCAGTTAATTACCTTGTCTTTTACAAAACATGAATCCGTGCCCTCCCCACCAACACCTTCTTTTGTGGAAGGATGTTTGGATTTGTGTTTTATCATTGTCTCCTAAAGAACGTTTGGACCGTACCTTGTCAACAATGGAGTCAAAAGGAGGTCAGGTTACCTCTAAAACCCAGCTTCCTCCTGGTACTTTTGCTTCAGTGCCCAGATCCCTGAATGTCGAGGAAGCTCTTTGACTTTAACTGGCAAATTGAAAGAAAGAAGAAAGAAGGGGGGAAAGAAAATCCCTTCTCATTGTTAAAGTAGTGTATCCTATTAAAAATTTTAAAGAAATAATCCAGACATATTATAACAAGTGATGGTCTGCCTATAATGGCATTATTCAGAAATAACTACTGTTAATAGTCTGCCATATAGTTTCCCAGCCCTTTTTCTATTTAACTTTACCTACTATTGGATTGTAGGACATCTGAGTGGGCATATTAAATAGGCCTTCTTCTTTTCTGTGGAGAGAGAGGGTCTGTGTAAACCTCAGAAACATTCTTCTGAATGGCACAGAAAGAACATTCAGTAATGGTTTTTCCATTCAGCTTTTGCCAGCTGAGAATGTTGGGAATGTCAAGAATTTTCCTCTACCACTTCCCTCTTTGAATCCTAATGAACCACGGTGTATTTTTTTGGCTTCTGCCTTGACTGTCCATGGCCTCAGGGTTCTGTGAGATGGTGAGAATTTCTGATTGTGTGTTGGCACCAGACACAGGCCAGCATGGGCTCCCAGGGACAGTGTTCTCTGAAGATTGTAACACATAACCCATCCCTACAAGTTTCTGGACTTGATGCGAGAGCAGTCTGGCTTGGATAATTCTCATCTGGGGAGGCAGAGCCCAGCTGGAGCCTGTCCTTGTTTGGAAACTTCATGTGTTTTCCACTACTGCTCATTCTTGACATGCAGAATTTTTGCTGCTATGGAATTTATGATGCCACAAACCTGCATTTAAGGAATTTTGCCTGGAGCAGACTGGGTGGTCTGGAGGATTAGGATATTTCCTGGAATAAGACTTTCCACTGTGTGCTGAGCAGTGTGTGCATGCACACACGTACAGGACGGTGTGGGATGGGAAGAAAGGAGGTTTGTGTTGTAAGTAATGCACTTGGAAGAATCAAGAGCTGGGCAAAGGAAGGAGGTTCCATCTAGAGTCTGCCTTACTTTGGCCATAAGTATCGTCACAGAGCTGGAAAAACCTTAGTTATCACCACCGACCCCACCCCCACTGTTACCTGATATGAAAATATTGGGGTTTGCAGCCAGTGGTCAAGAAAGAATTCTTGAGGCATCTTCGGTGCAAACAGGGTGATTTTATTAAAACATGGGACAAGACCTGGTGGGCAGAAAGAGCTGCACTGGGGTCATGAGGAGTGGCAGTTTACATACCTTTTAAGTTGCAAGTGGGTTAGGGATAGAGTCAGTCTCTAAGGAATTTGGAAGCAAGGTTGCCAGGACCTTGGAGGGCTAGCTGTTGTTAGGAAAAGGTCATTTACTACTAGTAATAACTGAGTCATGAGTCCCTTCAGATGTATATCAGTGGGCCATATGCTTGGAGGATGATTGCTAACACATATCTTGTGGGGGGGAGGGTAGAGATAAAGGAAGTTTCCAGAGGAATTTTTATATGTGAAAGGAGACTTAAAGGATCCTGGAGGTGAGGTTAAGCTCAAGTATTTAACATTGAGGCAGTTGAGTCCCTAGAGGAAGGTCACACTGCCTGTCTCAAGGACTTATCAATGGGTTGTAAGTTGTAAGGAAATTTGATTTTTTTTCTTTTACTTTTGTTTCCCACATCACCACCTGTATTTTACCAGAATAGAGCCAGGCATGGATGTCTAGACTTCCTTTGAGTCTAGATCTCTTCATACTTTGCCTTTAATGTGGGCTCTGAGCATACTGGGTCTCAAGATGTTAATACATATTACTTGAAAAAAGGTTAAAAAAATCAACTGAGAAGTCTGAATTAAAACCAAAACAAATAGGTTTCTTTACTACAGAAATTTTCAGAGCCTTTAATGTACTAATAATACGTCACCAATCTCCAGGGGGGCATTATTACATATAGCATTTATCAAACTTATTTGGCCAAGAAACCTTTTTTCCGAAAAGCACCTCACGAGCCCAGGGTTCTGTAGAAAACCCTTGGGAAGTATCAGACTGCTCCCCTTGTGTCTCGTGCCATCTCTTATTTTTCAGAAATGTGAGTTTCACTGCTGCACAGCAGTCCATTGCTTGGCTAGGAGCAAAGTATGAAGAGATCTAGATTCAGAGGGAGTGTAGACAAATTTACGTTTCTGGTCCCTGATGGCTAGACGTTGAAAAAGGTTCCAGTTTTTCAGCATGACTGATAATTCTGGAGTGAATTCTGGTTACTTCGTGACCATCTGTGACCATTCCCTTCAGAAGTGCGATTGTTGAATTAGTGTATGAACATTTTCAGGACTCTTGCTATTCATTGTCTGCTTGCTTTCCAGAAAGGTTATACCTACTTATCCTTTCCTAGTTGCCGGAAATGGGGACAAGGTTAACATCCATCTGTAAAAGTCTGAGAAGCTTGAAGAAGACTGTTCCCTTGTCTTTTATTCTGTAGACATGCAAAATTAAAAAAAAAAAACACACAGTCACACACACTAAGTACATAAACAGCCATTTCTTTTGAGGGTCAGATTGGCTTTTCACAATTCCCTGTGCTTTTTCTAAATAATTAAATGTCACTTGAGAGTTATCTGAGTACTTTAATTCAGTATTCTAGATATTTTGCTGGATAGTTAGGGAAGAAGGGATTTTGAATTGGCATCTGTCCTGCTAATTTTCAAAGAACTCTTCAAGGTGAGATTTAAAAATTATAGCAACCTCCTGTGATTGTGAAATTTTGTTTCTACAAGAATCTTTTATGTGAGTGTTTTCATCAGTCTTAATTTGGACTCTACAGAAATTGAATTATGTCATGTTGAGTACTGAAGCCAATTGTGGTGCTTTTGTTTTTATATTTGTACGGGGAAGAGTATACACATTGTTGACCAGAAGTGATTTATCTTTTTGTCCTCCACAAATATTATCCTTTGGTCAATGCATTATTGGGTTTTAGAACTGAGACGAACTTTTAACTCATTAAAACCCCCAAGTCCCCAGCAATAAAGTCATTTAAGTGGCTTCACCAACAGATTTATTTCAAAATGATTCCATTTGGAGGAAGGAAAGAACAAGTAATGCATTATATACAAAGATCTATTCAATAATTCATGAGACCTGCACACCAGTGACCATTTTAGATTCAGTTCATGGCATTATAGCTGAAAATGACTCTGTCTTAAGAAGATATCCACAATTTGCTCCTTTCTGTGCTTGAGTCCACAAGCATCTTGATTTTTGAGATATAAATTTTGTACCTATATGGTATGTTTAAGTGGACCTTTCTTATATGGAAGCTATTTTGAAAAAAAATGGGCATTTTATGTAATTGGGCTAAAGGACACTTTATATGCATTCCTTACCCTTAGCAAAGCAGGAATGTTTCAAAAATACATTGCTTTTTCATCCCTTTGGGCAAGAATTCTGATTTTATTTTCTACATGTGGAGTGGATTGCCAAAGGACAGATTAAAAATAGATTTATTGATGCCTAACAATTACAACAAATACACAGTGTTGGGCAGTGAATTTGAAAGGCATGCATGGTAAATGGCCTGCTGTCCTCCAGTGAGTCCTGGCGAGTGGCCAGGGGCCGTCAGCTGGGAACTCTTGGGTTCATCCTGAGCTCCATCCAACCCATTCCCTTTTACGAAAACCACAGAGGCACCAGGGCAATTTCTGTTCAAGGTGGAGGCTTGCACAAGGCCTGGGAGTTGAGAAAGAGCCTGCTTCCTTCCACACTCTTGAGAGTGCCGCACTAGCCTTCTCAGGAACTGATGTGCTTCACATTTCCAAAGAGGATCATTTCGATTTGGCAGGTCTTTATTCAGTGATAGGTATTATATGGGAAATAAACATGAATGAATAATGGTTCTGTTGTTTGCTGGAAAAGCTTCAGGATCCATCCTTCCTTCCCTCCCTGCTCCTTATCCTACTCTCCAATAAAAATTGGCTGCCTTTTCTTTTTTAACTTAAAAACCTGTTTTATTTTTTTAAAAAAACATTGTAAACATTTATGCTATGTATAATGCTATGCAGACTAATGGAAGAGTCTGCTGTGCGGACTCTTATATGAAAAATGTACAAATCACTAGAAATCCCACTGTGAACATTTTGAGAAACATTGTTATAGCTGTACACATAGACACACCCACTCACATTTTACTCTGAATTACAGCATGCTTCATAGGCTGCTTTGAGACTTTTTTTTTATTCCTTCAACAGTATGTAACCTTTTCCTGTAAATGAAAATCCCCACCACCATTTTAATTATTGCAGAATATTCCATTATATGCAGATACCATTAATGGATTCTCTATGATGAACCGTTAGGTTGTTTTCAAATATTTGCTCCCATGTATAACATAGGGATGAGTAGCTTGGTGTGTGTGATGATCACTCCAATATATGTTCCTGTAAGTGGAATTGCTGGGTCAAACAATATGCACATTTTAACTTTTGATATATATTATCAATAGTGGTTTTTAAAGAAAGTCTCTCTTTTTTTTAAAAAATAAAAATTACATATTTAAGTGTGCAACACGATGGTTTGATGTACATAGATATAGTGAAATTATTACTACAGTCAAACTAGTTAACATATCTTCTCACATAGTTACCTTTTCCCTTTTGTAAATGATGAGAGCACCTGAAATCTACTCTTTTGGCAAATTTCCAGATTCAATACACTATAATTAACCACAGTCATCATGCTGTGCATTCTATTTCTAGAACTTATTCATCCCCTGTAACTGCAACTTTGTACCCTTTCACCAACATCTCCCCAACTCCCTCCCTTCCCCGCTCCTGGTAACTACCCTTCTAGTTTCTGCTTCTAAGTATTTGACTTTTTTTAAAGATTTATTTATTTATTTATTCATGAAAGACAGAGAGAGAGAGAGAGAGAGAGAGAGAGAGAGGCAAAGGGAGAAGCAGGCTCCCAAGGAGCAGGGAGCCCGATGCGGGACTCGATCCCAGGACCCTGGGATCATGACCTGAGCCGAAGGCAGATGCTTAACCATCTGAGCCACCCAGGCACCCCAAGTATTTGACTTTTTAAGATTCCATATATAAGTGAGATCATGCAGTTTTTTTCTTTCTACATCTGGCTTATTTCACTTGGCATAATGTGTTTTAGATTCATCCATGTTATTGCAAATGTCAGGATTTCCTTTTTAAATGCTGGATAATATTCCATTGTGTATATACACACACCAAATTTTCTTCATTCATTCATTGATTCATTCATTCATTCATCAGTAGGCACTTAAGTTGTTTCCATGTCTTGTGCATTGTGAATAGGCTGCGATGAACATGGAAGTGCAGATATCTCTTTGAGGTATTTGATTTCATTTTTTTTAGGTATATACCCAAAAGGGGAATTGCTGGATCATATAGTTATGCATTTTTTTGTGGACCCTTTGTATTCTTTTCTACAGTGGCTGCACCAATTTATATTCCCAACGCATTGGGGTTCCCTTTTTCCCACATCCTCACCCATATTAGTTATCTTTTGTCTTTTTGATAACAGCCATCCTAACAGGTGTGATATCTCATTGTGATTCTGATTTGCATTTCTCTGAAGATTAGTGATGTTGAGCATCTTTTTATAAGAAGGTCTTTTTTTAAGATTCTATTTATTTATTTGAGAGAGAGAGAAAGAGAGAGAGAGAGAGAAAGAGAGAGAGAAGGGAGGGGCAGAGGGAGAGGGAGAAGCAGACTCCCCACTGAGCAGGGATCCTGACAAGGGGCTTGAACCCAGGACCCCGGGATCATGACCTGAGCAGAAGGCAGATGCTTAACCGACTGAGCCACCCAGGCGCTGCAAGAAGGTCTTAAAATACATTCCCATGTAACATGTGAGAGTGGCCCCCTGCCCAAATCCAAACCAATAATGGATATAATAAATCTTTTTGATATTTAATAAATTAATACATGCCTCTTCATTGCTTTTATTTTCATTTCTTTTACTGTAATTGAACGTTTAAAAATATTTATTGGCAATTTGTCAATTTATTGGCAAAATGTCTCTTCCCTGGAGATTTATCTATATATATCCTTTGTCCATTTTTCTGTTAAACTAGCTCTTCCTTCTCAGGTTTCAAAACCTTTCCACGATATAGTCTTCAAATATATCCAAAGATCTGTTCTTCAAAATATACATGGAATCTCTATGTATCCTCGGCATAATTATCTATCCTGTTTTGGGATAAAGGGTTCTCGTGACCAGTGAGTCTTGCTTTGCTCACGTTTTGGAATGGAGCTTTGTCTATGTCACCGTGTGTCTTTGAGGGACAGTAGCTGTGCAGGCTGAGGATGGGATGGGGAGGTGCCCTTGCTCAGTGGCCCTCATTAAGGACTCAGCGAGGGTCTTATGATCTGTGTCAGTCTCCTTTTGTCCTCCCCTTGGCAAGCATCTTTTTCTTACCACTGAATAATTCTAATGAGATTGCCCTGGGTCAGTCGTATTAAATAAGTAATGAGCAGTAGAGAAAAGAAAATTCATAGAAGAGGAACATTTAAAATAAAATTTATTTTTGACCTTTGCCTAAAAGTGAATTTCATGGTCTGTCAGCCTCAAGCACATGTGCGGTCGAGGAGGAGAATTTATTGCCTGATAGGGTTCCTGGGACAATTCTAGGGGGAATTCAGGGATCCTACAGGGATAATATAGGAGGAAAATTTTGTATTTAATTTGGGGTTGCATAAAATGTGTTGACTTTGGCTTAAAACTATGCATTGTTCTTAAACAGTTTCATTCACTGGCTCCCATGTACTATCGTGGATCTGCTGCAGCTGTCATAGTATATGATATTACCAAACAGGTAAGAAAATAAAAGCCCTTTAAAATTTCAATGCCCTTCATGTTGATTCTCTGTCTTAGAAAGACCAAAGCAGAGACTTGACTGCTTGAGTCTTGCCAGTAGCCTGGAATGAGATTTCATAGCATGGTAGCCAGGGATAATCAGCACCATATATTGAGTTTATTCACCTATTTGCAGTGAAGCATTTCAAATTTATCGGCCAAATTAAATAAACAACAATGATCATTTATTTTTAAAATTGACTGTCTGTTTGTAGACGCAAGGTCATGCCTGCCAGTACCGCTCTCCAGAACATCAGGTTTTCAGGAAGAGGAAAATTATTTTTAAGTCCTGCATGTTTTGTAATTATGGAATGGTTATTTTCTATTAGTGTTTCAATGACACTACTTAAAATGTCAGGGATAATGTTTATGTATGTGTAGTGTATTTGCATATATATAGTATACCATACTTTTAGTAATCACATTGAGATCTAGGTTATTCATCAAGGAACTGCAGTGGTTTGCTGGCTGTTTTTTTCCACTCCTGGAGTGCTGACTCAGCGCACAGGACTGCTGGTTCAATGATCCATCATGTTACCATCCATGAATTCCTGAACTCTTCTAACTAAATATGGTGTCTACCTTGACTGGTTTGCTGGAGGAGGGTTGTGAGTGAAGGGCAGAAGGGAAGACAGGACAAGAGGAAAAGAGAGAGAGGGAGGGGGAGGGAGAGAGAGGGAGGGTGCATGTATGTATTCTTTCTCTTTCTTTCCTGAAATAAGCATGAACATGTCTAGTCCTATGACTTAAGTCTTTTTCATGTTGAGTCAAGGCTATCATTTTAAATTAATGTTATTTGTAGAAGAAAATTACCAGTATGATTTTCTTAACTTTGTCAAGTTTCAGTTTTAGAAAAGGAAACTTTTACAGGCTATTTAAGTGTAACTTAGCTAATATTAAGTTTTGTGCCAAGATGGGGGTAGGATGTTAATGTATGTGAGTTTCCTAAAAATATTTTCCTCTGTTAAATTGGGTTGGGTTTATATTTCTACTTGATTGAAATACTGTGTTGATGGGTCTTTCCAATGATTGATTGATTTACATTTTGGGTTTAGGATTCATTTCATACCCTGAAGAAATGGGTGAAAGAACTGAAGGAGCATGGTCCAGAAAACATTGTAATGGCTATTGCTGGAAACAAGTGTGATCTCTCAGATATTAGGTAAGAAGCATTAAAAAATTTTTTTGGTGAAGTGGATATCCTCCATCTCTGAAGGTCTACATGTACAAAGCTGTCATGCCTGTGTTGTTAAGTCTGTTCTCAGTATAATGATTTAATCGACGGGCATTCACTTGTGGTGGTCTAGGTAGTACGTATTCAACCAGAGTAGAATTAAGGGAAAATAATAGGAAGATGCAAATTGGATGGATCACCTAGGAGTGGGTATTAAAACCAAATCTCCCCTACAGAGCACAGTTACATCCCTGACTCTAGAGGTCTTTGGGTTAAATGCTTTTATTATTTTTGTTGTTACCTTTTTTGTTACTTATTGACATTATTACAACTATGGCCATTTTAATAACACTTTCATATGGTAAGGAAAGTTAGAATTTATAACATTTCCCATAGCATCTGTGTTTGTTTTAGTTCTAACTTTAACTTAAGGGTGTAGTCAGGTCTATATAATCTCGCTATTTTGTTCTAGGATCTGAAGGTGACATATCATATAGAAACACTTTGGTTTCCTTCAGAGACACTGGATTGTTGACCTTTCTTTACCTGGAACGGGTTTGCAGGGACCCAGTCCACAGGGACTAGAGATTTAATGATAGCTTTATACAGCCTGATAAGCTAGCTATTTCTATTAAATAAAAATGCAATGAAAAAGGAATAGTGAATTTGCATCATCTCTATCCCCCTGGTTAAGTCTCTGCAATTCCAGTCTTTGGTCTTCATAAAGACAGACATCATGCCTCAGGTTTTGCTCATCCAAGTATGATTAAGCCAAAGTTTGATAAACAATGGAAATAGATCTTGCAAAAGCTCTTAACATGGCCTTTGACAAATTGCTCTGTTTCTTTGGGATTTCAAAAGCTTTGTATCACATTGCATCGGTTTGGTTTATAATAACAGCCATAAACACCACTTAATCATTTGTTTTTCTGGGGGCTGGACAAATCTTTAAACTCCCCAGACTTAGTTCAGATCTCTTCGTTCTTTACTGTAATCCTGAAACAGCTTACTTGTCTAGAATTGCAAAAGAATCACTTTCAACTTTTGTCATCAGAAGGGGGTGGGGTGGGAGGGTAGAAACAGTCTTTGCTGAGGGCAGGCGCGGTCATCTGATACCACTGAATTGCAGTAAAGGTGTGCCTTCAAAGGTACTAAGCCTTCTGTATTGTGGCGGAGCTGATGGACTAGAATTTAAGCAGACAATGATATAAAGTTGATTGGAATTAGTTAAGATTCTTGGTGATGTGGAACTGAATCCCACTTAAATTGTTTTTGGGAAAAAGGGAACTTAATTAGAAGGTACTGATATCCACATGGTAAAAAAGCAGAATTGCCTGACTGGCATTTGATATGTTCCATTTTTAGTCTCTGGCACTCTCTCTGTTTCTAGTCTAAATTGCCATGGAAGGATTTCCTCATATCATGACAAGACATTTGTGGCCAAGAGAGGGGATTTGGGTGGCGGCACAAGATGACTTTTCCCACCATCACCATGATGAGAGTAGGAAGGTAGGTAGTCTTGAAGGGGGAGAAGCTCCTAGAAAAGCACAGCTTGGCCAGACCAAATATGTCTGTGACATGTTGGCTTGGCCACAGACACCTGAAGACAGATGTACCATGTCTCAGGGTGGAATTCATCTTCCATGCACTGGTATAGTATTTGCCCGGCCTATATGTAGTTTTCAAAATGCCCCAGCTAACACCATCCATCCATCCATCCATCCATCCATCCATCTCCCTTTCAACCGTAAATTCACACACAGCCCCTCCATCCCCAGTGGGTAACAGTCCAGGTGCTACATCTAGTGGCCACATCATGGGGCCGCTCTCCCACTAGTTCATGTTTCTGGGTAGTACCCTTTCTTCTCTGGTTTGGCCTCAGTGAGGTCTGCATGTGACTTCTCAAGATCCTGCAGTTGTGGTTTAAAGTGTGGAGTATATATCTTTAGTTACACACAAAGTTGTGTTAGATGCTACTTGTTATTGAATCATGCAGCAAAGAAATGACTCCCTTTGCAATTCTCTTTCCAACCTCAATGAAGAAGACCAGTTCAATTAAGTCAAAGAGAAAGACCAGTTGGATGTTAGTAAATTTTTAATTTTTAAATATTTATTAATAGATAATTTAAAATTTTAATTTATTTAGAAATATATTTCACTGAACTAATTTAGAAACCATAAAATCCACCTGTTTTAAGTGTACAGGTCAATAAATTTTTGTACAGTTATAAGGTTGTACAGTCATCATCACATCTAATTTTAGAACATTTCCATCACCCTACAAAGACCATGCCAATTTACAGTCACTCCCAATGTCCAACTCCTTCCAGCCCCTGGCAACCACCTAATGTACCTTCCTGTCTTTATAAACTTGCTTTTTCTGGACATTTTGTATAAATCAAATCATGCACTTATGTGCTCTTTCGTGAGTGACTTCTTTCACTGAGCATAATGTTTTTGAAATTCCTCTGTGTTGTAGCATGCATTAGTACTTCATTCATTTTTAGGGCGGAATAATATTTCATTGTATAGATATACCACATTTTATTTTCTCATTCACTAGTTGAATGAAACTTGAAATTTGAGTTGTTTCCACTTCTTGGCCACTTTAAAAACTGCTGCTATAAACAATAATGGACAAATTTTGTGTGGACATAGGTTTTCGTTTCTCTTGGGTATATTATGAGGAGTGAAATCTCTGGGTCATATGGAAACTTTGTGTTTAACAATTTGAAGAACTGCCCAACTGTTTTCAACAGTGGCTGCACCATTTTATGTGCCTACTGGCAATGTATGAAGTTCCAATTTCTCTACATTCTCAACCAACACTGTTATTATCTTTTGCATTATTGCCATCCTAGTGGGTGTGAAGGTGTGTCAGTGTGATTTTGGTTTGTATTTTTCTAATGACTAATGATGTTAAACATCTTCTCATATGCTTATTGATCATTTGTATATCTTTTGTGGAGACATGTCTCTTCAAATCCTCTGCCCAATTTTTAATTGAGTTATTTGTCTTTTTATTATTGAGTTGTAAGAGTTCTTTATGTATTCTAAATACGAGTCCCTTATCAGATATATGATTTACAAATATTTTCTTCCTTTTCATGAGTTCTCTTTATAATCTTTATTGTGTCTCCTGAAGTGCAAAAGTGTAATGTCCAATTTGTGATTTTTCCCTTTTTATCTGTTATGCTCAAGTGATTGGCTAATTAAAATCACAGAGATTTACTCGTATGCTTTCTAAGACTTTCATAATTTTAGAGCTTACATTTATATCTGTCACCCATTTAGAGTTAATTATTGTGTGTGTTATGAGGTACGGGTCCAAATTAATCTTTGTGTGGATATCTAATTCCCAGCACTATTTGTTGAAAAGACAACCTTTTTCCCATTGAATTTGTTTTGGCACTTTTGTCAAAAATTAGTTGACCATAAATGTAAGTCTTATTTTGGGATCTTAATTCTATTCAGTTGATCTATACATCCTTATGCTAATGCCAAATGATTTTGATTGCTGTAGTTTTGTAAGTTTGAAATTGGGAATTATAAGGCCTCCAATTTAGTTTTCCTTTTCAAGATTGTTTGACTGTTTGACTATTCTGGGCCTTTTGCATTTCCATGTGAACTTTAGGATCCTCTTCTCAATTTCTGCCCCCGCAAAAAAGCAACTGGGATTTTAATAGAGAATGTGTTGAATCTTTAGAACAATGTGGGAATTATTGGCATCCTAACCATATTGTTTTCTGATCCATGAATATGAGATGCCTTTCCATTTTATTTAGGTCTTCTTTAGTTTCTTTTGCCCATGTCTTATAGTTGTCAGTGTACAAGTTTTGCATTTCTTTTCCTATGCTTGTTCCTAAGTGTTTGATTTTTCTCGATGCTATTGTGAATGGGATTGTTTTGTTAATTTCGTTTATGGTATGTTCTTTTTTAGTGTACACAAGATTATGTTGTCTGTGAAAACAGGTTTACTTCTTCCTTTCCTATCTGGGTGACTTTTATTTCTTTTTCTTGTCTAATTACCCTGTCTAGAACCTCCAGTACAATTCGAATAGAAATGGTGAGGGTCGACATTATTGTCTTCTTCCTGATCTTCGGGGCAAAGCATTTAGTCATTCTTATTATGATGTTGGCAGTTCGTGTTATGTAGATGCTCTATCAGCGTGGGGAAGTTGCCTTTCATTCCTAGTTTGTTGTTGTTGTTGTTTTTTTTAATCATGAATGAATGTTGAATTTTGTCAAAAGCTTTTCCTGCATCTTCTGAGATGATCATATGGTTTTTGTCCTTTATTCTGTTAATATAGTGTATTACATTAATTGATTTTCTAATGTTAAGCCACCTGCATTCCTGGGACAAATCCCACTTGGCCATGATGCATAATCCTTTTTATATGCTTCTGGGTTCTGTTTGCTCATATTTTGTTGAGGATTTGTATCTCTGTATTCATGAAGATATTGGTCTGTAGTTTTTATTTTTTTGTGATGTCTTTGTTTGATGTTGGTATATCAAGGCAGTAGATTTTGTAGAATGAATTGAAAGAGTTCCCTTCTTTTCTATTGCCCAGAAGAGTTTGTGAAAGATTGGTGTTAACTCTTCTTTAAGTGTTTGATAAAATCACCGGTGAAACCATCTGGACCCAGGCTTTTCTTTGTGGAAAGATTTTATATACTAATCCAATATCTTTACTTGCTATAGGTATGTTCAAGTTTTCTATTATTTCTTGAGTTAGAATAATTTATGCATTTTTAGGAACTTATTCATTTCATCTAAGTTATCTCATTTGTTTGTGTAGTGCATAGTGTTCTCTTATAATCCTTTGCATTTCTGTAAGGTCAGCAGGAATATCTATTCTTCCATTCCTGATTTTAGAGATTTTAGCCTTCTCTTTTATTTCTTGTTCAGTATAGCTGAAGATTTGTCAGTTTTGTTGATCTTTGCAAAGAACCAACATTTAGTTTCACTGATTTCTTTCCACTCTTTTTCTGTTTCATTTATTTTCTTTCTGTGCATTATTTCCTTCCTTCTGTTTGCTTTGGGTTTACTTTGCTCCTTTTTTTCTAGTTTTTCAAAGGGGAAGATTAGCATATTTATTTGAGATCTTCCTTTCTAATTTAGGCATCTGCAGCCATAAATTGACCTCTAAGCACTGCCTTAGCTGCATCCCATAAGTTTTTGTTTTTCATTCTAATAAGTTTTTCCTAATTTATTTTCAGACCCATTTTGTTTATTTGGTAGTGTATTGTTTAATTTCCACTTATTTGTGAATTTCCCAAATTTCTGTTGATGGTTTCTAATTTAATTCCATTGTAATTTGAAAATATACTTTGTATGGTTTTAATTATTTTAAATGTATTGAGGTTTATTGTATGGCTTGGTGTATGTTCTATCCTGTAGAATGTTACTGTGACTTGAGGCTAATAAATTTGCAACACCTATTTATACTTGCTCTTCTCCCTTTAAAAGAGAGGGAGAGAACTCACAAGCATGCAGGCCTAAGGTTGAGGACCTCTGCGAGGACAACTGTTTCTAGGGGAATTTAATTATATTTTGTCTTAATTGTATTTGTTTTTTAGAATTACATTTTTATGCCAGTTGATACTAGCGTTCCATTTGTGATAGTGATATAAAATATTTTTATATTTATATTATATTTGTTAAAAAAGTTGATTTATACACATGACATGATTATCTACATGGAAACTCCAAAGGAATATACCAAAAGATTCCTAAAACTGATAAGTGGGTTCAACAGAGTTTCCGGATGTACAATATACATAGAAATATCAATTGTATTTCTATATCTAAAAATGAATATGCAGAAACTAAAATTGAAAACACAATACTCTTTACAGTTGCTCCAAAGAAAATGAAATACTTAGGTATCTACTTAATAAAACATGTATGGGATCTGTATGCTGAATATTATAAAATGCTGATGAAAGAAACCAAACAAGACTTGAATCAATGGAGAGATATATCGTGTTCATGTGTTGGAAGTCTCAACATAGTACGATGTTAGTTCTCCGTAAATGGATCTATAGGTTCAATGCAGTCTCTATCAAGATTTTAACAAGGTTTTTGGGGCACCTGGGTGGCTCAGTTGGTTGGGTATCTGCCTTCATTCAGCTCAGGTCATGACCCCAGGGTCCTAGGATCGAGCCCCAGGTCAGGCTCCCTGCTCAGTGGGAGCCTGCTTCTCCCTCTCCTCCCCACTCATGCTCTCTTCTTGCTATCTCTGTCTGTCTGTCTTTCAAATAAATAAATAAAATCTTTAAAAAAAAAGATTTTAACAAGGTTTTTTTTTGTAAACATAAACAAGCTTATCCTAAAATTTATATGGAAAATTACAGGCACTAGAAAAGCTAAAACAATATTGACGAAGAAGAATATAGTGGAAGAAATCATTCCATCCTCCCTGAAGGCTTACTACATAGCTACAGTAATCAAGACAGTATGGTATGAGCAGTGGAATACACACACAGATTAATGAAACAGAATAGAGAGACCAGGAATAAATCCAACCAAATATGCTCAACTGATTTTTGACAAACTTGAAAAAGTAATTCAGTGGAGGAAGATAGCCTTTTCAATGAATGGTACTGGAGTAATTGGACATCCATAGAAGGCAGAAGACTGCAACCTAAACCTCACACTTTACTCTAGAATGAATCATAGAGTTTAATGTCAAAGGTGAAACTGTAAAACTTTTAGAAAAACTCTTAAGAGAAAATCTTGAGGATCTGCAGCTAGGTAAAGAATTGTGAGACTTGACAGCAAAAGCTCACTCCATATAAGGAAAAATTGATAAACTGGATCTCATCAAAATTGAAAATACTTGCTCTGTGAAAGCCCGTTTGAAGAGCTTGAAAAACAAGCTGCAGGCTAGGAGAAATTATTTGCAAACCATATATCTGACAAAGGATTAGCATGTAGGCTATAGAAAGAACTCTCACAACTTACTAGTTAAAAAAATCTAATTTGAAAATGGGGCAATGTACATTCCACCCTAGAGAGAGATGGTAAGCATAGGCATGAAAAGGTGTTCAGCATCATTAGCAGACCTGTTAGAATGGCTAAAATAAAAGAGTGATAACACCTAATGCTGGCAAGGATGTGGACTGATTGGAGCACTCATATGTTGCTGGTATGCATGTAAAATGGTACAGTCATTCTGGAAAACAGTTTGGCAGTTTCTTTTAAAGCTAAATATGCAATTACCATATGCCCAGCAATCATACTTTGGGCACTTATTCCAGAGAAATGAAAAATTTACATTCACACAAAACCTGCACATGAATATTCATGGCAGCTTTGTTTTTTAAATAATAGCCCCAAACTGTAATCAGCCCAGATAGCCTCTGAAAGGTGAATGACTCAGCACACCATGGTGCATCCATGCCATGGAATAGTATGCAGCAGTGAAAACGAACAAACTACTACAGGCAACTTGGATGAACCTCTAGGGAAATTATGTGGAGCAAATAAAGCTGATCTCAGAGGGTTCATCTTGTATTATTTCATTTATATGAGATTTTGAGATGAAAATATTTTAGAAACAGAAGACATATTAATGGCTGCTGGGGTCTGGTTAGGGGTGACATGATGGGCAGGTAAAGGGGAGGAAAGTGGGTGTGGCTGTACAAGGGCAACAGCAGGGATCCTTGTGATGTTGGAACTGTTTGGTGTCTTCTCTGTGGTGATGGACACATGAACCTACACAGGGGTTAAAATTTTATAGAGCCTAACACACACACACACACACACACACACACACACAGAGATGAGTACCAGTGAAATGGGGATTCTGAATAAGACAGAGTATATCAATGTCAGTATCCTATTTGTGATGTTATACTATAGTTTTGCAAAATGTTACAGTTTGGGGAATCTGGACAAAGTGTACAAGAAATCTCTCTCTTATAACTGCAGGTGGGTCTACAATGATCTCAATAAAAAATTGAATGAACAAAAGGCTGATTTAGATAAAAATAATAAGTAAATATTAGAACGGTGTTATATATGTGGATATTTATATGTATGTATTACACACACAAACACACACACTCCTATATATGCATGATATATATGACTGATGAAAATTTTATAAACACGCTGGGCCAAATGATGAATTTAACCATCCCCAGCAAAACCAATGTGCAAAAGAAAAATGGAATAACTATATTAAAACTCCCATTTAGGAAAGCAGGGAAGGGGAAGCCTGGTGTATTAGTCCTTGTATAAACTGCCTCCTGCCAGACAGGAATAGGCTGGTAAATGATAGGGCCTAGTGGGCATCTGCTGTTGACACCTTTCCATGGCAGTGGAATCAAGTTCTTGGTCAGCCAATCTGGCTGCTCCATATTGTGCCTGCTGGTATGATTTTTCTGGGGAGTCAGCCAAATCTCTATACTCCAGACCTTATTTAGAGCTTGACCTTCTTTTACTCTAATCCTAAAACATTTTGCCCTTTTGTAGTTGCCAGAAAGCTATATTTTATTTTTCATTGGGGGTTGGAGAGTGTGTAGATTTGACGTGCACGTGTAAGCGTGTCCATAGGTGGAGGCAGTGTCCTCTAATGGACTTTAGTCATGGAAGCTTGTAGGTCCGGAAAAGGAGGTATGCGTGGCGTGTTTTGAGAGTGTACTGGAATTTGAATGGAATTAACTCTGTGAATTTGACTCAGCCCACTTGAGGTGTGTGTGTACAGAAGTGCCCGACCATCGAGTCACTGCGTTTTACATTCTTCTGTGTTCTAGAAGATGGTGTAAAGGTCTGACCACACTACCCAGAGTCAAAGGCATTCAAAGGCACCTGGTCAGGTGAATTCAGGATTTCTGGACTGTTTTATTAGGCACCTGATCTTTGTGAGATTTCCCTGAATATCTTGAATTCTAGACAAAATGTCCTCGTGCCCAATTTACTGTGAAATCTGAGGCCTGGAGGCAAACTGGAATTGGCCATACTGTGTGTAGGACTGTCCTGGGAGATACAGCACACAGTAGGTACTCATGGTTGACACGTTTCTTCCTGGTAGTGAAGATGTGCCTTGGAGAAAATTCTGATCACACCTTCCCAGGCAGGCGAGTGTGCGGTTCCTGATGGGGCCTGAGAAACGAGGCTCCATCTCCTTACCCCCTGCTCCCTACCATCTGCTGATGCCGAGGTAAGGATTGCAAAGTTGGGGACATTCTAGGGACATACAGAATTGAAAGAAAATAAGAGAGCCTCAGCTGAATTGACCGTGCAGGACCTGAGAGGCCCGCGGACTATAAGGGCGGGGGGCAGCTCAGAGCTGCCAAATTGCACAGAGGAAGCTGTGCAATTTGCCTTGCTCAGATGGCAGGACACGGTGGAATGAGTGCCAAGGGGTGGGGGGCCACTGGATTTTTGAACAAGTAATGTGTGGCATGGGGCTCATTCCAGGTGGCTCTAAGGAGGGCAGCTTTGGCCTGCGGTCTAGAGAGAAAAGAAACCTTCTTATCAGGAAGTCTGGGGAGCCCACAAGAGACTGCATGGCTCTGTCCTGGGCCTGGTGGAAATTGGAGCAGATGAATCTTGAAAAGAAAAAGAGAAATAGGTCACCTTGCTTCAGTAGTTTTAAGAGTTCCATGAACATAAGAATCATGCAGATTCCAGAAACCTAGCTCCTGAGATTCTGATCCAACAGGCAGCGGCAGGCTGGGGATAGATGCATTTTGTAAAGTGGTCCTTTTACAAGCTGTCTGAGGGCCATCCTTGGAAAAGCATTGCCTTAGGTGATAGGAGCTGATGATGGGGAAGAATGATGTGGTGCAGAAAACCTGGTTGGGCATATACCCAGGCCTGTGCAGGCCACAACTTCTGGGGCCTCCCTCCCACCCTCCTGACCTTTGGGAGAATAAAACAGTGGCTCTTCAGCTTTCAGGATCCAGCACCCCTGACGCTGACCCATCATCCTGTCATCCTTGTAGAAGCCATTTCCGTATTCTGGACCCCTCTCTTTTGCATCTCACACTGAGAGTCACCAGAAGAAAAGATATGATTGGGTTTGTCTCCATCTGATTAATATCAGGCTCCTGCTTAGGCCAGCACCTTGTACCCAGCCACCTCCTGGAACAGTGGGACTTCTTCATATCCAGGCTGTGCTGGCTGTCTTTAGCTTGGGCAAGGGATTAGGGTCACCTGGCTGTGGCACCTTCACAAGAAGGGCTGCATGTATCTCAGGAAGAACCATCTGCTTTAGTTGGCAATGGGGGCAAGATCCTTCAGATGTCAGAGGAAGGAGAGGAGATCCTATCTTATCCCAGCCAGAATTCCCCCTTCACATTTCCCCATCAGCCTAACAACCAAGCCTTGACCTGTAGCCATCATCATAAGTACTTTCTTGGTAGAAATTACTTCCACCCTACTCCTGCCTCGTACTAGATTCCAGGCCTGTTTCTTTTGCTTGATCTTCTCTTCCTGATTTTTTTTTAAAGATTTTATTTATTTATTTGACAGAGAGAGACACAGCGAGAGAGGGAACACAAGCTGGGGGAGTGGGAGAGGGAGAAGCCGGCTTCCCGCTGAGCAGGGAGCCTGACTTAGGGCTCCATCCCAGGACCCTGGGATCATGACCTGAGCCGAAGGCAAATGCTTAACCGACTGAGCCACCCAGGCGCCCCTTCTTTTCCTGATTTTGAACTCTTGACCTTGTCTACAAATCCCCTTGGACCTCCCCAAATTCGGAACTCTTCCTGCCTTTCTTCATCATTTGGACATTGGATTTCTTCTAATGGATTCTAATTTGACCTGCTCTTCAAGCTTAAGGGTCTCCCGCTGGCTTTTTCTTGGAATCCCACACCTCACTGGTATGTTAGGGCTGTAAACAAATCAGAAAGGGTGAGGGAGGGATTGTGGAGGAGAAGGCCCCTCAAGCTTAATATATTTTCTCTTGCAAATGGTAGCAGTAGGAAGTTACCCAACCCGAGTGATGATGTAGACAAGGGCTTGGAAATTGGGAGGTACCTTCTACTCAGGGGGGTGGCGGGCTTTTATAAGAACTGGGAATGGCTCTTCTATCACTAGCCACCTCTGCCCAAGTTTCCTCCTATCCCCTGTAGATACAACCCAGGAGATAATCAGGGACCGAGTGTCCTTGTGCCCCTCTTGGAATCATGGTCTCCAGGCTCTGGTATCTCTAAGAGTAACACTGAGAGAGTTTGGTGGGGCTACTCCCATGAGTCAAGAGTCTAACTGAAGTGAAGAGGCTGTGGTCCAGGAAAAGAACATCTAGGGGTAGAAGTGGAACTTAGGTGTGGTAGGAGGAAGGAAATTGGTCCTATCAGTTTTTGATCATTTGATTATTAACAAGTGATTTTTGGTGGTTCTTTTTGTGTGCAGCAACACTCTATGGGAAGTACAAGAAAAGAGAAGAAAGTATTTTCCATAGAGCTATTTACGTCTATTTAGAAAGCCAAGAGTAGTACACATGGGAGGAAAATATCTAACAGGTAATACAAGACTATATTTAATAAAGCTCCAAATGTTATGGTACAGAAAGGACAACAGAATTCAGGAAAAGGAAAGTCTGTAGTCATCTGGAGTGATTTGGAAAGGCTTACAGATGAAGTGTGCCATCAGCTGCACTGTTACGGATCAGTCAAGTAGAAGGAAATTCCAGGAAGTGATGATAATGGACAGAGGCATAGAGATGGGAGGGAGTTTGGCATGTGTTATGGAGGAGAGACCATGAGGAATCTACCTCATTTGCCTGGAGGATGGTGGAAGACACATGGATACTGAGGGGATAGTTTGTGCCTGGCGTAAGAGGACGCAGAGTGAGTGGTTTGAGCCTGATGTGCTGGGGCTTCTGCCTCTTACGTGCCCGTCACTTGTACCCATGGCACCATTGCCCGTCGGTCCTGGGCCTATCGTCTCCTGAGCCTGTGGTGGTCTCAGGCTACTTCTTCACAATGCTTCCTGTGGTTACCACCGGTTAAGGAGATGAAACGTATTTGCCAACCTCAAGGAAGGCTGTGGGAGCCACTCTAGACTCTCGAGTAAGCGGCCGATAGGGTCTCTTGCGGGAGAGCTGGAGGAGGAGCTAGACTTGGCAGCCAGCAGGCACCCCCTCCAGCTCTCCCGCAAGCACACTGACCACCTCCGGAATCACCAGGCACTGGTTGTTTCAATTTTTAGATAAACCTGAGGCCTTTAGCAGATAAAAATATATCTGGAAATAAATATTTTTGGCTAAGAATTCAAACAGCACTTTTATTTCTTATATGTGCCTCCAAAACTCACTCCGGTCTTGATTGTGGGCCAAAAATGAGTATAGGCGTTTGTTTAAAATTATAGAAACCAAGTAACAGAACTTGAGATGCTGAATCATGAAAATCTAACTTATTCCAAATACTAAAGCACAAAAGCCAGTGAACATCAAAAGCTGCCATGGAAGGCCTGGAAATATCATGGCCAGTATTAAAATGCAGTGTTTTCTTTACGTGAGATGAGGAGAGTCTGTGCTGTTAAATGTGCGTTTTGTGCTCTGAGATGCACTTTTCCTTGTTTATACCTCCATCTGATGCCATGCAGGTGTCTGAGCCTGCATCTGATGCTGGTATGGACGTAGGAGGGAAGGAACTGAAGGCTGAGTTCTGGGAGAGAGCTCAGTGAGGACATGTGGAATTTTTCCCTTTTTCACTCATAAAAGTGTTCTTAATAAAGAATATATAAAACATTGATATATATTTTAAAGAATCATGGGAATTTTAAAGAATAAAATGAACAGCCATGTAACTATGAATAAGCCTTCCTCCCCAACCGTGTCCCCTCTGCTCCCCCCAGAAGTAACCCTGACTTCTAGAATAATCGTTTCTTTATTTCTTAGGCTTTACTACTCATGTTTGCATTTCTAAATAATAGATTTAGGTTTGCCAGTTTTTGAACTTTATTTTAGATGGAATATCACTGTACGTATTATATGACGACTTGTCTCTTGCACTTAACATGCCTGGGAGATTCATCCCAGTGAGTGTTAGCTGGATTTTGTATGTTTACTTTTAATTTTTTATTGTTATGTTAATCACCATACATTATTACATCATTAGTTTTTGATGTAGTGTTCCATGATTCATTGTTTGTGCGTAACACCCAGTGCTCCATGCAGAGCATGCCCTCTTTAATATCCATCACCAGGCTAACCCATGCCCCCACCCCCCTCCCCTCTAGAACCCTCAGTTTGTTTTTCAGAGTCCATCGTCTCTCATGGTTCGTCTCCCCCTCCGATTTCCCCCCTTCATTCTTCCCCTCCTGCTATCTTCTTTTTTTTTAACATATATTGTATTATTTGTTTCAGAAGTACAGATCTGTGATTCAACAGTCCTACACAATTCACAGCGCTCACCGTAGCACATATCCTCCCCAAGGTCTGTCACCTAGCCACCCCATCCCACCCACCCCCCACCACTCCAGCAACCCTCAGTTTGTTTCCTGAGATTAAGAATTCCTCATATCAGTGAGGTCATCTGATACATGTCTTTCTCTGATTGACTTACTTCGCTCAGCATAACACCTTCCAGTTCCATCCACATTGTTGCAAAGGCAAGATTTCATTCCTTTTGATGGCTGCATAATATTCCATTGTATATATCTATACCACATCTTCTTTATCCATTCATCTGTCAGTGGACATCTTGGCTCTTTCCGCAGTTTGACTATTGTGGACATTGCTGCTATAAACATTGGGGTGCACGTACCCCTTCGGATCTTTGGGGTAAATACCCGGTAGTGCCATTGCTGGATCGTATGGTAGCTCTATTTTCAACTGTTTGAGGAACCTCCATACTGTTTTTCAGAGTCATTGCACCAGCTTGCATTCCCACCAACAGTGTAGGGGGTTCCCCTTTCTCCACATCCCCGCCAACACCTGTTGTTTCCTGACTTGTTAATTTTAGCCATTCTGACTGGTGTGAGGTGATATCTCATTGAGGTTTTGGTTTGGATTTCCCTGATGCCGAGTAATGTTGAGCACTTCTTCACGTGTCTGTTGTCCATTTGGATGTCTTCTTTGGAAAAATGTCTGTTCATGTCTTCTGCCCATTTCTTGATTGGATCATTTGTTCTTTGGGTGTTGAGTTTGATAAGTTCTTTATAGATTTTGGATACTAGCCCTTTATCTGATATGTCATTTGCAAATATCTTCTCCCATTCTGTCAGTTGTCTTGAGTGGTTAGCTTTTTGTTCCTGGAGATTTTCTTAGAAGATACAATAATCTTTTTTTTTTTTTAAGGATTTTATTTTTAAGTAATCTCCACACCCAGCATGGCCTTGAACTCACAACCCTGAGATCAAGAATCACATGCTCTACCTACTGAGCCAGCCAGGTGTCCCAGAAGATACAATAATCTTTTTCCTTTCACTTTACATGCTGCCCAAAGATTCAAGAGTTTCAAAACGTTGCTTCTATTATGAATTATAGCCATCTGAATGATTTCTTTCAAATGGTACAATATTTACTTCTATTTGTATACCGTTCACTTAGGCAGTGGACTGAAAACAGGTTCATCATCACCATCATCATTGCTAGCAGGACCTGAATTCTTCCTACGTGCCACATGCTGTTATAAGTAGTTCACGTTAATCTTCACAATCCTGTGAAAGAGTCTCTCTCCTCCCACCTTGTTGATAAGGAAACTGAGGCACAGAGGTTAAGGTGCTTGTCACAGGTCCTGTACCTAAGAGGGTGTAGGGCCCAGCTTTTTGGAATTCTTGACCATCATGCTCTGTTGCATCTCATAAAAAGTGCAAACAGGATCCATGAGGGAGAATCATTTCCAGACTACCAAGGAAAGATGGCAGCTAATCAGCTTCTGCTCAGAGGGTTTGGAGCTAATGACTCTTTCCTGTGGTTCTCTCTGGCTTCCTCAGGACTAGCCTAAATTTCTCTCTGGAGAAAGGGGTCTTAAGAAACAAAGGAATGGCTGAGTCTCCCTAGAGAACCTGTGTTTTCTGTCCAGTTCTCATTCAATTCAAAGTCTGACATTTTCCATGAGAAGCAATCCATTTAAGTCTGTGGCAAGAACCTGACACTACTTGTTTGAACTTGACACCAGGAATTTGGCCCCAGGTGAATAGCAGTTATGCACACACATGAATAAATAAGCAAGGTCCCATGGGAACAGAAATGCTTCCCAGGGCACACATGTCGAGGGTTTTAACTCTAAACACTTATTTCATTGTAAAGTGTTATTGTCCCATTAGGTCTTTGCTGCAAAGGTGGTAATTATTCTTCATTTTTTTTTTTAAATTCATTTTGGTTTTAGCTTCACCTCACAGGGAAACCAATCTGGTTTTCGGAAAGAATGAGCATTTTAAACATTTTAAACTTTGCTGCTTTAATTACTGCTAAAATGGTTGCCTCGTCAATGTGGTACACAAACAGCTTGCACAGTTAGAGGAAATGTGTGCTAATGTGACACAACCTGCTCTGCTTATTCATTCAGTGGCTGCTTGAGGGAGGCGGGAGGGGGGAGGGGGAGGGGGAGGGGGTGGGGGGGGGGGGGAAGCCGGGAGGGCTGCGACCATTTCACAGCCTTGGCAGACAGCAGCCCTCCTCGGTTGGATTCTGATGGAATGTTGTGAATGATTTCTACTGCTTTTGGCAAGAATACCTTAAACATGTGGGATGGTTTTGACAAAAAAGAATTCCCCCAGACATTGAACAACCGTGTCCTGCTTATTGTTGCCTTGCTACTTACTCGCGGCCTGCTTAGTTGGTCTTTTAAGCTTGACCTTGGAAGGGGGCTGTGGCTGGGGGAGAAAAGAACAATATAGGGCAAAACTTGTGTGTGGTTTTTTTTTTAAGATTTTATTTATTTATTTGAGAGAGAGAACATGAGCAAGCACGAGTCGGGGGAGGAGCATAGGGAGAGAGAGAATCAGGCTCCCTGCTGATCAGGGACAGCCCCTCCCCCCCCCAACACAGGGCTCAATCCCAGGACCTGAGCCAAAGGCAGATGCTTAACCGACTAAGCCATCCAGGTGCCCCAATAGGGCAAAACTTTTTGAGTGAAATGTTAACTGCTTTATTCCTGGAGTTTGGCAGAATATGAAATGCTTGGTTATTTCTATTATGATAGTTTAGAAATATAATATACATTCTAGAACACACCCAAACCACCAGAAAGTTTCTTCTGGGAAGAGCTCATGGGGCCACTCTTCTTTTATTTTATCACTTGTAAAATAGTGCCTGAGACATGTATATTTGATTATGTCCTAGGTATAGTCATCTTAATACAGATTTCCAAACTCATGACTTCATAGCATCAGATTATGAATTGGATAAACTTCAGAAATACCAAACTCAATATTTTACAGTCCACCCCTTAAAAGAGTTATTCTCAAGCTATAGAATGCATAAGAAGCTGTTGGGAAGTTACCCAGATGGCCTATTTCTGGGGCTTGCCTAATAGACCTTCCAGTTCAGTGGGTCTGAGGCATAGGGATCTTCATTTCTGATGAGTCCAGAATAATCACTGGGATGGTGGTCTGTAGAACACACCTGAGAAATGAGGCCCTGAGAGATTCACGGGTGTCCTCTGAGGTCATCTAGAGAAGGCTGAATTATGATTGCTCTGTGAGGGACTACAGGAGTCTTGGATGTTTGTCCTCATTTCGTCTCTTTGTCTTTAGCATCAAGTTGTGTTGGTTTTTTTTTTTCTTTCAGCTTAATGTGTTTAAGTTCTGGAAACTTCTTGGGGGATATGGTTTTTCTGCATTTAAACTTCCATGAGCTCTTTGGAATACATGGTCATTCTACCAACAGTGCTTGAGCATCACTCTCTCTGTGCTCGAACACTGCAGATACTAAACTTTTTCATCTTGGCCGATCTGATACATGAATCATGTGATCCTCATTTTCATGGGAAGTTTTTGAATTGCTAGCAGGATTAGGAAAACCAAGGTTGTCTACTGCATAACTATTCTTTACCTATCTACAAATAATAACCAATTAGAAAATCAATCAAATTAATGTTAAAACTCTCTTTATAATAGCAATACAAAGTTCAAATACCTAGAAATAAACTTTTCTGGTGTGTGTGTACTTTTTTAAATTTTGAAATATTTTAAATCCTAGGAATGAGTTTAGCAAAAATGAGCAAGAACTATATAGATAAAACATACAATCTATGGTAGGACACAAAAGATTTAAATAAATGAAAGTGTGTACTTTTTCCTTGGATAGGAAAACTCAGTATTGTAAAAATGTCAGTTTGCTCTAAATTAAATCATGAATTCATTGAGATTCCACTCAAATTACCAAAACAACATTTAAAAAGAGGTTTTACAAAATGATCCTAAAATTCATCTATAAAAATAAACAGAGGGGTGCCTGGGTTGTCTCAGTTGGTTGAGCGTCTGACTCTTGGTTTTAGCTCAGGTCATGATCTCAGGGTCGTGAGATCAAGCCCCACGTCAGGCTCCACACTCTGCACAGAGCCTGCTTGGGATTCTCTCTCTCCCTTTTCCTCAGTGCCCCCCCCATTCTCTCTCTCTAAAATAAATAAATAAATCTGTTTTTAAAAAAAGAAAAATAAACAGATAAAAATAGTATTGGAGGGACTAATCCCAATAGATATTGATATCTATTTTAATGATTCAGTAAAAAAACAATATAGCATTGTCACAGAACTGCACAGAAAGTCAATGAACAGGGGCACCTGGGTGGCTCAGATGGTTGAGCATCTGCTATCTGCTCAGGTCTTGATCTCTAGGTCCTGGGATTGAGCCCTGGATTGGACTCTCAGCTCGGCAGGGAGTCCTGAATTCTGCTTCTGCCTCTCCCCCTGCTTGTGCTCTCTCTGTCTCTCTCTCTTAAATGAATAAATAAAATATTTAAAAAAAAAAGAAAGTCAATGAACAGACTAGAGAATCAAGAAACAGGGTGAAATACATAGAGAGATTTAGTATATGATAAAGATGATATTTAAGTAAGTATAAAAAGGGATAATTCAATAAATGGTCTTGGGATAATTAGCTAGTCATAGGGGAGAATGAGAAAAAATAAATTCAAAATGGGACAAGGATTTAAATGTAAAAAACAAAACCATAAAAGTTGGAGAAAGCAGATGACTGTTAAAAATAACCTTGGAATTAGAATGAACTGTTTAATCATGATATAAAACTCAGAAACCATAGAGGAAAATAATTGATAAGTCTGACTACATAAAAACTTCTATGTGGCAAAGATCTAAACACAAGAGATAAGCTGAAGAAATATGGAAAATAAATTACAAAGGACTAGGTTTCTTAATATGCAAAGAGCACTTATGAATAAATAAGAAAAAAAATCCAAACCATCCAAACCAAAGTAGTGAAAGAACATGCACAAAATGTAACAGAACAAGAAATATTCATGGATTATGAAAAGTTACTCACTCTCTTTGAATACAGGTTACTCAGAATTAATGTCTGATTTTTTCATGGAGAAAGGACTTCAAAATGTGATGCAATTTAATCTTGGGGTAATTTATCAAAATTAATGTATTTAATGAGTTGGCTGATGCAGCCATTCTTCTGTGGAACTGTGATGATTGGCCTGTGAGCCTTCTTGGGCCATAAAATGAAGGGGTTGAGTCACATAAACCTGTGAAGGACCTTCAAATTCTGAAGTAGTTCGTTTGAGCCTCCTGTTTACTTGTTTCCTCCATCTGCATCTTTTCCTCAGTCTTTTTGGTGGCATTCTGTAAGAAAATGGTGCCATGCCACCATCCCTGCTGATAGAGCTTTGTGACAATTGATTAAAGAAACACTGATATAGCACTGATTATGTGCCGGGTATTGTTTTGAGCACCTTATAATATCACATTTCTTAACACGTAGAGTTGCTATAAAGCATTCACCGCATCTGATAGAAAGAGGGGCATAAGACCTGGGACGGGGTAGGTACCGTTAGAGTCACCTGTATCCACTGACTTTCAGGATGGAACTGAACCTTCCCCATGAACCCCTAGGAGGAACAGAGCATCACTCTGCCTGTAGCCTGCCACTTTGAATCCCCCTCCCTCTAGGGTAGGGCTTCAGGAACTCCTTCTTGGGTTACCTGCCCTCCTCTTCCTCTGCCATCCATGGGGGAGGATCATGGAGAATTAAATACCCTCTGAAATTAGAATGAGTCAGCTGCCACGTTGCCAGGTTACCTCATGAACAACAAAACAAGGACCCTTGTTGGGCAGTGTAGCCCGTTGAAAACTCTGGAGCCCCCAGGAATGCTGTTTCCTGACCTCCCTCCCCCATGGAGAGCCTCCGAGTGCTGTAGCCTGCTCAGGCCTCTGCCTGGGTCCGAGACACGTGACAGGCTTCTGTGTGGACCACACTGAAGTATGAGCTAATTAACATCGGACCTGGGTTAGAAGAAGACTCCCTTCTGTGTGTTTCCATCCTAAGCCTGACCTGTATTGCTTTCTCTCCCCATCACTCAGCTCTTAGTCCTGACCCTAACTCTGGTCTCTTCTGATGTCCCTTGAATTTAGTGTTTTCCTGGTAAGTGGACGGTAGCCTTCCCCCCGATCTCCAGCTTTCCCACTTTCTCTGCCCTTCATGTCTATATTGGCTCTGCATCCTAACCTCTATCCCAACCACTGGGCCTGCCTGTGGTTGCTTTCCAATGGGGTAGGATGTCAGATAGTTAAGAAAGAAACCCTCGGGATGCTGATATATAAGGTAGGCAGAACATCATCAGCTCCTGAAAGAGGCTGAAGGAGCAGTGATGGGAGGGGTGCCAAGGGAGAAGGACTCCCAGTCTACACTTCCTGGCTGGTTGGCAGTAACTCTTTTTTTTTTTTTTTTTAAGATTTTATTTATTTGAGACAGAGAGAGAACAAGTAGTGGTTAGGGGCAGAGGGAGAGGGAAAAGCAGACTTCTTGCTGAGTAGGGAGCCTGACTTGGGGCTCGATTCTAGGACCCTGGGATCATGACCTGAGCCAAAGGCAGAGGCTTAATGGACTGAGTCACCCAGGTGTCCCTGGCAGTAACTCTTCTGGGTGATTTCTGGGAGTCCTGAATTCTGTACATAGGTTGGTCTAGAAAGCCGAAAAACAGTCTTTAGCATCAAAATTGACTAGCTGTGTTTACACTCTGGCTTGGGCAAATTAGTTTCAATCTACCTGTTCCAATGCCTAGCACAATGCCCAGCATATGGCAGACACTTGATAAATATTTGTTGAAAAAAATGAACGAAAGTCATTAGATGCCATAGTCTCATGTAACCATAATTACAGAAGACCAGTGATGGCAGCCTTCCAGCCGTGTGGGGCGTGCAGTGGGCCTCTCTTGAAATGCAGCTGGAGGCATTCCCAGTGGTTTCTATTTTACCTTCAAGAGGCTCCAAGGAAGGAAATTCTCACCTTTTTAAGGCTCTTCTTTCGACTGTAGTTGTGCCTGTTTGTTCCAACAACAATTTGTCGATGCCAACTGGGTGTCCTGCCATTCAGTTCAATTCTGACAGTAACTACCTGGAGTTAGCACAGATCCCACAAATTACGGGCTCAGTCCCACAAGACTGCCCCTCCACTTTAGATGCCAGATGCAAGTCTTGGGTGTCCCCAAGTTAACCTCACTTCTGCCCAGCAGACTACCAGTTTGAGGGTTCCTAGGTCTCCTCCACCTTGGGTTTGATAATTCACTAGAACAGAGTTCTGTGAACTCACGAAAGCACTTGACTTATGATTACAGTTTTCCTCTAAAGAATACAACTCAGGACCAGGCAAAGGGAAGAGATGCATAGAGCAAGGTATAGTACCTCGACGTGTTCACCAACTCAAACCCTCCAAGCCCTGTGTTCAAGAGTTTTCACTGAGGTTTCCTTACTTAGTCATGATTGATTAAATCTCCAGTTCTCCCGTCCCCAGGGTTGGAGAGTGGGGCTGAAAGTTTCAACCCTCTAATCACGGGGTTTGATTCCCTGGCAACCAGCCCCCATCTGAAGCTTGCTAGGGGCCCTTACCTATAAGAAACTCAGGTATGGCATAATGGAGCTCTTTATAAATAACAAAGGGCACACCTATCACATTGTTGGTTGTGATCTCTCCTCTTTCATTCATGATTTTGTTGATCTGCGTCATTTCTCTTTTCTTTTTGATAAGTCTGGCCAGGGGTTTATCAATCTTGTTAATTCTTTCAAAGAACCAGCTCCTAGTTTCCTTGATCTGTTCTACTGTTCTTTTGGTTTCTATTTCATTGATTTCTGCTCTGATCTTTATGATTTCTCTTCTCCTGCTGGGTTTAGGCTTTATTTGTTGTTTTTTCTCTAGCTCCTTTAGGTGTAGGAAACTCAGGAAACTTCGTGGTTTCAGGACCTCTATGCCAAAAAGCAAGGAGAAAGAGCATATAATACATATTTCTTTTTATACCACAATAGAGGAAACCTATTTTGACAGACCCAAGCGTGGCTGCTCCTTCTTTTTTTTTTTTTCACCTTTACTTTATATTTTTTATTGTTATGTTAATCACCATACATTACATCATTAGCTTTTGATGTAGTGTTCCATGATTCATTGTTTGTGAATAACACCCAGTGCTCCATGCAGAGGGTGCCCTCTTTAATACCCATCACCAGGCTAACCCATCCCCCATCCCCCTCCCCTCTAGAACCCTCAGTTTGTTTTTCAGAGTCCATCATCTCTCATAGTTCGTCTCCCCCTCCGATTTACTCCCCTTCATTCTTCCCCTCCTGCTATCTTCTTCTTCTTTTTTTTTTTGTCTTAACATATATTGCATTATTTGTTTCAGAGGTACAGATCTGTGATTCAACAGTCTTGCACAATTCACAGCGCTCACCTTAGCATATACCCTCCCCAATGTCTATCACCCAGGCACCCCGTCTCTCCCACCCCCCCACCACTCCAGCAACCCTCAGTTTGTTTCCTGAGATTAAGAATTCCTCATTATCAGTGAGGTCATATGATACATGTCTTTCTCTGATTGACTTATTTCACTCAGCATAACACCCTCCAGTCCCATCCACGTCGTTGCAAATGGCAAGATCTCATTCCTTTTGATGGCTGCATAATATTCCATTGTGTATATATACCACATCTTCTTTATCCATTCATCTGTCGATGGACATCTTGGCTCTTTCCACAGTTTGGCTATTGTGGACATTGCTGCTATAAACATCGGGGTGCACATATACCCCTTTGGATCCCTACATTTGTATCTTTGGGGTAAATACCCAGTAGTGCAATTCCTGGATCATATGGTAGCTCTATTTTCAACTGTTTGAGGAACCTCCATACTGTTTTCCAGAGTCATTGCACCAGCTTGCATTCCCAGCAACAGTGTAGGAGGGTTCCCCTTTCTCCACATCCCTGCCAACACCTGTCGTTTCCTGACTTGTTAATTTTAGCCATTCTGACTGGTGTGAGGTGATATCTCATTGAGGTTTTGATTTGGATTTCCCTGATGCCGAGCGATGTTGAGCACTTTTTCACGTGTCTGTTGGCCATTTGGATGTCTTCTTTGGAAAAATGTCTGTTTATGTCTTCTGCCCATTTCTTGATTGGATTATTTGTTTTTTGGGTGTTGAGTTTGATAGGTTCTTTATAGATTTTGGGTACTAGCCCTTTATCTGATATGTCATTTGCAAATATTTTCTCCCATTCTGTCAGTTGTCTTTTGGTTTTGTGGACTATTTCTTTTGCTGTGCAAAAGCTTTTTATCTTGATGAAATCCCAATAGTTCATTTTTGCCCTTGCTTCCCTTGCCTTTGGCGATGTTTCTAGGAAGAAGTTGCTGTGGTTGAGGTCGAAGAGGTTGCTGCCTGTGTTCTCCTTTAGGATTTTGATGGACTCCTGTCTCACATCTAGGTCTTTCAACCATTTGGAGTCTATTTTTGTGTGTGGTGTAAGGAAGTGGTCCGGTTTCATTCTTCTGCATGTGGCTGTCCAATTTTCCCAACACCATTTGTTGAAGAGACTGTCTTTTTTCCATTGGACATTCTTTCCTGCTTTGTCAAAGATGAGCTGACCATAGAGTTGAGGGTCCATTTCTGGGCTCTCGATTCTGTTCCATTGATCTATGTGTCTGTTTTTGTGCCAGTACCATACTGTCTTGATGATGACAGCTTTGTAATAGAGCTGGAAGTCCGGAATTGTGATGCCGCCAGCTTTGCTTTTCTTTTTCAATATTCTGGCTATTCAGGGTCTCTTCTGGTTCCATACAAATTTTAGGATTATTTGTTCCATTTCTTTGAAAAAAGTGGATGGTGTTTTGATGGGGATTGCACCGAATGTGTAGATTGCTCTAGGTAGCATTGACATCTTCCCCATGTTTGTTCTTCCAATCCATGAGCATGGAACGTTTTTCCATTTCTTTGTGTCTTCTTCAATTTCTTTCATGAGTATTTTATAGTTTTCTGAGTACGGATCCTTTGCGTCTTTGGTTAGATTTATTTCTAGGTATCTTATGGTTTTGGGTGCAATTGTAAATGGGATCGACTCCTTGATTTGTCTCTCTTCTGTCTTGTTGTTGGTGTATAAGAATGCCACTGATTTCTGTGCATTGATTTTATATCCTGCCACTTGACTGAATTCCTGTATGAGTTCTAGCAGTTTTGGGGTGGAGTCTTTTGGGTTTTCCACATAAAGTATCATATCATCTGCAAAGAGTGAGAGTTTGACTTCCTCCTTGCCGATTTGGATGCCTTTGATTTCTTTTTGTTGTCTGATTGTTGTGGCTAGGACTTCTAATACTATGTTGAATAGCAGTGGTGATAGTGGACATCCCTGCCACGTTCCTGACCTTAGGGGGAAAACTCTCAGCTTTTCCCCATTGAGAATGATATTTGCTGTAGGTTTTTCATAGATGGCTTTTATGATATTGAGGTATGTACCCTCTATCCCTATACTCTGAAGAGTTTTGATCAAGAAAGGTTGCTGTACTTTGTCAAATGCTTTTTCTGCATCTCTTGAGAGGATCATATGATTCTTTTTCTTTCTTTTGTTAATGTGTTGTATCATGTTGATTGATTTGTGGATGTTGAACCAACCTTGCAGCCCAGGGATAAATCCCACTTGGTCGTGGTGAATCATCCTTTTTAATGTACTGTTGGATCCTATTGGCTAGTATTTTGGTGAGAATTTTTGCATCCATGTTCATCAGGGATATTGGTCTGTAATTCTCCTTTTTGATGGGGTCTTTGTCTGGTTTGGGGATCAAGGTAATGGTGGCCTCATAAAATGAGTTTGGAAGTTTTCCTTCCATTTCTATATTTTGGAACAGTTTCAGGAGAATCGGTATTAATTCTTCTTGAAATGTCTGATAGAATTCCCTGGGAAGCCATCTGGCCCTGGGCTTTTGTTTGTTGGGAGATTTTTGATGACTGCTTCAATTTCCTTAGGGGTTATAGGTCTGTTTAGGTTTTCTATTTCTTCCTGGTTCAATTTTGGTAGTGGATACATCTCTAGGAATGCACCCATTTCTTCGAGGTTATCTAATTTGCTGGCATAGAGTTGCTCATAATATGTTCTTATAATTGTTTGTATTTCTTTGGTGTTGGTTGTGATCTCTCCTCTTTCATTCATGATTTTGTTGATCTGGGTCATTTCTCTTTTCTTTTTGATAAGTCTGGCCAGGGGTTTATCAATCTTGTTAATTCTTTCAAAGATCCAGCTCCTAGTTTCGTTGATCTGTTCTACTGTTCTTTTGGTTTCTATTTCATTGATTTCTGCTCTGATCTTTATTATTTCTCTTCTCCTGCTGGGTTTAGGCTTTATTTGTTGTTTTTTCTCTAGTTCCTTTAGGTGTAGGGTTAGGTTGTGTATTTGAGACCTTTCTTGTTTCTTGAGAAAGGCTTGTATTGCTATATACTTTCCTCTTAGGACTGCCTTTGTTGCATCCCAAAGATTTTGAACAGTTGTGTTTTCATTTTCATTGATTTCCATGAATTTTTTAAATTCTTCTTTAATTTCCTGGTTGACCCATTCATTCTTTAGTAGGATGCTCTTTAGCCTCCATGTATTTGAGTTCTTTCCGACTTTCCTCTTGTGATTGAGTTCTAGTTTCAAAGCACTGTGGTCTGAAAATATGCAGGGTATAATCCCAATCTTTTGGTACTGGTTGAGTCCTGATTTGTGACCTAGGATGTGATCTATTCTGGAGAATGTTCCATGGGCACTAGAGAAGAATGTGTATTCCATTGCTTTCAGATGGAATGTTCTGAATATGTCTGTGAAGTCCATTTCGTCCATTGTGTCATTTAAAGTCTTTATTTCCTTGTTGGTCTTTTGCTTAGATGATCTGTCCATTTCAGTGAGGGGGGTGTTAAATTCCCCCGCTATTATTGTATTGTTGTCAATGTGTTTCTTCACTTTTGTTATTAATTGCCTTATATAATTGGCTGCTCCCATGTTAGGGGCATAGATATTTACAATTGTTAGATCTTCTTGTTGGATAGACCCTTTAAGTAGGATATAGTGTCCTTCCTCATCTCTTATTACAGTCTTTGGTTTAAAATCTAATTTGTCTGATATAAGGATTGCCACCCAGCTTTCTTTTGGTGTGCATTAGCATGGTAAATGGTTTTCCACCCCCTCACTTTCAATCTGGGGGTGTCTTTGGGTCTAACATGAGTCTCTTGCAGACAGCATATTGATGGTTCTTGTTTTTTAATCCAATCTGATAGCCTGTGTCTTTTGATTGGGGCATTGAGCCCATTTACATTCAGGGTAACTATTGAAAGGTATGAATTTAGTGCCATTGTATTGCCTGTAAGGTGACTGTGACTGTATATTGTCTGTGTTCCTTTCTGGTCTATGCTGCTTTTAGGCTCTCTCTTTGCTTAGAGGACCCCTTTCAATATTTCTTGGAGGACTGGTTTCGTGTTTCCAAATTCCTTTAGTTTTTGTTTGTCTTGGAAGCTTTTTATCTCTCCTTCAATTTTCAATGACAGCCTAGCTGGATATAGTATTCTTGGCTGCATATTTTTCTCGTTTAGTGCTCTGAAGATATCATGCCAGTCCTTTCTGGCCTGCCAGGTCTCTGTGGATAGGTCTGTTGCCAATCTAATGTTTCTACCATTATAGGTTACATATCTCTTCTCCCGAGCTGCTTTCAAGATTTTCTCTTTGTCTCTGAGACTCATAAGTTTTACTATTAGATGTCAGGGTGTTGACCTATATTTATTGATTTTTGAGAGGGTTCTCTGTGCCTCCTGGATTTTGATGCCTGTTTCCTTCCCCACATTATGGAAGTTCTCTGCTATAATTTGCTCCAATATACCTTCTGCCCCTCTCTCTCTTTCTTCTTCTTCTGGGATCCCAATTATTCTAATGTTGTTTCATCTTATCATATCGCTTATCTCTCGAGTTCTGCCCTCGTGACCCCATAGTTGTTTATCTCTCTTTTTCTCAGCTTCTTTATTTTCCATCTCTTGGTCTTCTATATCACTGATTCTCTCTTCTGTCTCATTTATCCTAGCAGTTAGTGCCCCCATTTTTGATTGCACCTCATTAATAGCCTGTTTGATTTCAACTTGGTTAGATTTAGTTCTTTTATTTCTCCAGGACGGGTTTCTCTAATAACCTCCATACTTTTTTCTAGCCCAGCTAGTATCTTTAAAATCATGATTCTGAACTCTAGGTCTGACATTGTACTAATGTCCGTATTGAGTAGGTCCCTGGCAGACGGTACTACCTCTTGTTCTTTTTGTTGAGGTGATTTTTTTTCATCTTGTCATTTTGTCCAGAGGAGAATAGATGAATGAGAGAACAAAATGCTAACAGGTTAACAACGTCCCCAGAAAATATAAACAAATCAGAAAAGACCTGAACCAGGGGAGAAGAAAGGGAAAGAAAGAAAAAAGAAAGAGGAAAAAAAAAAAAGGAAAAGAAATAGATAAAAACAAAAACAGAACAAAACAAAGAAAAACAGAATATGATCAAATATGATCAGGCTGGTGCATAGATCAGTGCCACACACTAGATTTTGGGTGTATTTTGGTCTGTTAGAAGAAAGTGCCTCCTAAAATTTTAAAGAAAGGAAGACTTATATATGTACAAAATAAGGGTTGATACAATGAAGGGATGGAAGATGACTGTAAAGATGAAAATTATAAAAGATTTTATAAAAGGAATTGATAAGATAAGAAGTTGTTTGAAAAAAGAAAGAAGATTTAAAAAAAAAGAAAAAAAAGGGAGAGAATGTGATCAGGCAGGAGACTAGAACAAAGCCATACACTAGTGATTTAGGGTATATTTTGATCTGTTAGAAGAAACTGTATCTCAAAATTTTAAAGAGAGAACAACTTATATATATATGCCAAAAATAAGGGTAACTACTATGAAGGGATAGAATATGACTCTAAAAATGAAAAATAAAAATGTTTTTTTTAAAAAGGGATTGATAAGATGTTGGTTGAAAAAGGGAAAAAGAAAAATTAAAAAAAAAAGTTTAAAAAAATGAACTTTGAAAGACTAATGAATCATGGTAAAAAAGCCATGAATTCTATGTGCAGTATTCCCCTAGCACTGGAGTTCTCCCATTCTCATTGATCGGTAACCTTGGTCTTGGCTGGCTGTTCGTGTTGATCTTCTGGGGGATGTGCCTGTTGCCGTGGTTCCCAAATGTCTTTGCAGGAGGCGGAATTGCCCCGCCTTTGCCCGTCTGGGCTAAGTAATCTGCTGGGGTTTGTTCTCGGGAGCTTTTGTTCCCTGCAAGCTTTCCCTATGGCTTTGGAGGACGACAGTGAAAATGGCGGCCTCCAATCTGTGCCCCGGAGGAGCTGAGAACTCGGGGCCCCGCTCCTCAGTGTACCCCCAGAGAAAAGCAGTCAGTCACTCCCGTCTCCCCGGTCTCTGGCCGCACTCCGTGCTCACCCGGCCTGTGACCGAGCGTTTCTCTCTCTGGCACCCAACTCGGTGTGGAGTCTCCAAACCCAGCAGATCCCTGCAGTGCGCTCCTGCGCCACTCCTCCCAGAGGAGGAAGGGGAGTCTTCCCGGATCTGCCACTTGTTGGGTCCCTGCTGGAGGAGCAGTGGCCCGACTGTGCCACGGATCATGGTTTATGGCAACCCCGAGCTGAGAGCCCGCACCTCGGCTCCTTCTCTGCAGCTGGCTTCCCCACTCTGATACCTGGGAGCCTGGGAACTCTGCCGCACTCAGGCACCCCCAGGCTTTCTGTGACCCCGAGGGTCCTGAGACCACACTGTCCCACGAGGGTTCCACCCCCCGCTTAGCCACTGGAGCAACGTCCCTCAGCGGATCAGATTTCTGAAAGTTCCGATTTTCTGCTCCGCGGCTTTATCACTTGCCAGAAGTGGCTGACGGAGGCTACCTCCCCCGCCGTCTATCCTCCCAAATATCGCCTCGATTCACTTCTCTGCACGTCCTACCTCCCAGTAAACGGTCGCTTTTCTGTTCAGAGAGTTGTTGCTATTCTTTTCTTCGATCTCCTGTTGAGTTCGTAGGTGTTCAGAATGGTTTGATCCCTATTCAGCTGAATTCCTGAGACCAGACGAAATCCAGGTCTCCTACTCCTCCGCCATCTTCCTGCACCCGTGGTTGGTCCTTCTGATTTCAGTTTGTTGTTAGAGGGACTTTCACTGGCCCTCTAGACTAAGAACCTGTTCTTTAGGAGGATAGGATATGTCCTTTCCTTGCCTCCGCCCCTGACTCTGGTATATTACAGTATGAGGATCTTTTGAACCCCACATATTTTCTGTCTATGAAGATCGAAAGAATGGCCTCTGGAACGTGGGTGCCAGTTGGGTGGTTATGTCGTCAAGGCCTGATGGGAGCAATGTGGGCAGAGCCGGAGGGTCTTAGGTTAGACCCTGCCTCCACCCCTGACTCACTATGTCATTTTGGGAAAATCATTTGTTTCATGAGACCATTTCTAAACACGGAAGAAGTGTGAGGACATACTTTTCTTATCTGTCCGTTCCAGGGTCCAGCATGTAGACTGTGAGATGGTTAGCCCATCCGGGCTTACTGTTATGCTCAGGATAGATATTTTGGGTTCTGTGGCAGGTGACTTTGTTCTTACCTTAATCTTGGCAAAACCTATTCTACTCCTCTTTGTCTCACAACGGAGCTGATGAGAGGTGGGCTAGGGAAGCATGTGACCGTAATCTCCTCTCACCTGAGGGGTCTCCAAGGCTTCCTTGATTGCCAGAATCCCCCCTGCCCCCAGGTGGAGATTAGCAAGGCACAGCCTGTCTTACCTGAAGCACATTTGGGTAGAGATGAGCCCCACCCTTCTATCTGTGCTTTGATAAAGACTACCAGGAAGAAATGAAAAATAGGGTAATATGCCAAACTGAACATAGGAAAGCCCTCTTCTGGGATGTTTCAAATGTAAAATTCATTGCCACCAAAAAAACTCAAGTTTCTTTTTTTTCCCTTTCAATCTTTGTGAGAGGCCTAGGGCTTGTCTGTTGGAAACAGTAGAGAGGGCAGGTTAAGGAGCGTAGTTTTTGCCAGTGGGTCTTTGGTAAGAAAGATTATGGCGGTACAGATTCCAGCTGACAACTCAGGAGGCTTCTTTTCTCCAGTTTGGAATCCTGGGGCCACTGCCTTTACTACAGTAGCCTCTCCTTGAGCCCTTTTCCAGCTAGCATCTGAAAAGTCCTCCTTTCATTTGATTTGGGGTCCATAATGAATGTAAATGCCAAGGGCGAATTTCCCCAGTAACTTTATAAACCAGTTACAGATTTGGAGGGGTGCAGGAAAGGGAAGGAGGTGGGAGAGGGATACAGTCTCTTCAGCCTGCTCCCAGTTTTGATTTTCTGTTCGCCTTTCTCCTTTCCTGTAGCCATCTGTCTAGTTCAGCATTAGAGCTTCCAAATTCTTCTCCTCACTCCCAACTCCAGTCTATTTGGTGTACTGTTTTCCCTTAGAATGTGGGGCTGACCCTGTTGCCCTCCCGTTCTTCAGTGGCTGCTGGGCATGAGACAGGCATGGGGGGGTGTCTTCTGGCCCCTCTGCCAGGATTCCTGCTCGCCACCCCCTCCCCTCTCAGCTCCAGTCATTCTGACCTTCTCTCCATTCTGACACCATATCATTCACTTGTAAATCTACTCTTACATCCAAGGCAGTGCTGGGTACAGAATCAACTTTGAACAGTATCTGAGGATGAGGATACTCCCCTGCCATGGGGCCTTTCTCAGGCTGTGGCATCACAAATTGCCATCCATGTTCTCCCTGCTTCATGGCCACACTCCACTCACCTTCCCAGGTTCCATTGATCAAAGTGCATCACTTCCTGTACTTCTGTACACTTCCTCTATTTCTGTATACTTCCTGGACTTCTCTGTACTTCCTGGAACTTCTGTACACTACTTGTACTTCTGTACTTCCTGTACTTCTATATACTTACTGTACTCTGTACACTTCCTGTACTTCTGTACTTCCTATACTTCTATGCTTCCTATACTTCTGTATACTGCCTGTACTCCTGTACTTCTGTACACTTCCTTTACTTCCGTATACTACCTGTACTTCTGTACACTTCCTGTACTTCTGTTTACTTACTCTAATTCCATACACTTCCTGTACTTCTGTACTTCCTATACTTCTATATACTTCCTGTACTTCTGTATACTACCTGTACTTTTGTACATTCCTGTACTTCTGTACATTACCTGTACTTCTGTATACTTCCTATACTTCTATATACTTCTTGTACTTCTGTATACTACCTGTACTCCTCCTGTATTCTTTCTGTACTTCTGTATACTTACTATACTTCTATATACTTCCTGTACTTCTGTACTTCCTATACTTCTATATACTTCCTGTACTTCTATATACTTCCTGTACTTCTTATACTACCTGTACTTCTGTACATTTCCTGTACTTCTGTTACTTCCTGTACTTCTGTATACTACCTGTACTCCTGTACTTCTGTACACTTCCTGTACTCTGTACACTTCCTGTACTTTTGTACACTTCCCGTACTTCTGTACACTTCCTGTACTTCTGTACACTTCCCGTACTCTGTACACTTCCCGTGCTTCTGTACACTTCCCGTACTTCTGTATACTTCCTGTATCTGTACACTTCCTGTACTTCTGTACACGACCTCTACTGCTGTATACTTACTATTCTTCTGTACACTTCCTGTACTTTTGTATACTACTTGTACTTTTGTACTTCTGTACACTTCCCGTACTCTGTACACTTCCTGTACTTTTGTACACTTCCTGTACTTCTGTACACGACCTCTACTGCTGTATACTTACTATACTTCTGTACACTTCCTGTACTCTGTACACTTCCTGTATTTTGTACACGACTTCTACTTCTGTATACTTACTATACTTATGTACACTTCCTGTACTTCTGTACTTTTGGTACTTCTGTACTTCCTCTCATTCTGAAGTGCTTTACTGCACCATTATTATCCCAATATTGCAGATGTTACAATGTTGTGGGTTAGAGTGACCATGGATGTTTGTCTTTGCTCTCAAGTGGAGGTTCCAGAAGGCAGGGATTACGGTTTTCTCTAGCATCTATAAGAGAGCCTGGCATATAATAGCCACTCAATAAATACTTGTTGAATAAATGACTAAACTTCTGGGGAACAGGAACTGTGTGTTTTTAATCTTCAGATCCATCACAGCATCTTCACATTAAAAATAGGTCAATAAATGTCTTTCTAGATTATTCATTTAAATAGAGTTCATGTCCTAACATCTTTGCAGGAAGAGCCTTTTACAGGGGAAAGTCCAGTTCTGTCCTATTGCATCACAGGCATCGTAGCTATAACCATGTTCACTTCCAGACGTTCACATCCTGTGACATATTCTCTCTGATGTGTGAAAGACAATATGTAAAAAGTTCTACAAGAGCATGTGTGTGTGCAGAACTGTGCACACATGTGTACGTGCACATACACACAATTTAAAAAAACAGAGTCATTTTTTATGGGGAAAGAATTGAAATCAACCCTAACTCTGAAAGCTGAAATGTATGCGGCCATCTTCCTAATGAGTTTTTCTAATGTTCTGGAATTCTTTCCTTTTGTGGGACCAGGCACAGCATTTTACATATGGGGGGGTCTTACCTCCATGGATGCCAAAGACCAGGTTTTAAACTTTAAACATTTTCACCCACACTAGTTTTCAGTATTTGCTGATCAATTGAGTGGTTATTCTACAGAACTTAGGAGCTGTTTCCACATGAGCTTTCTGTTTGGTCTGTTGGGTTATTTATATTGTACAAATGAGCATTCATTTCTGTCTGCATGTGACCTCTTTTCCAGGGAAGTTCCCTTGAAGGATGCTAAGGAATATGCCGAATCCATAGGTGCTGTTGTGGTTGAAACAAGTGCAAAAAATGCTATTAATATCGAAGAGCTCTTTCAAGGAATCAGTAAGTACCTGAACTGCGTTCTCGGCTTTGCTTACATTTGTATGCCTCTGAGAGTCAAAGGATAAAATCACAGGATGCTGCCTGGAGCTTTCCCTCTGTGTGACTCTGTCTGAGGCCACGGATATAAAACTTATAGTCTGCACTTGTTAGTCCTGACCTATATCATGCCTCCCGATTCTGAATTTCCACAGTTCTGTGCTTTAACCTGTCAATTCTATGTTTTATGAACCAAAATGAAGTAACTGTGTTGCAAAAGAAGCCATTATAATTAAAAAGTTGTGTGTTTGATAGCATTTTGTGTTAGTAATGTTGAGGGGGAGGAGAAATAAAACAGACAGTGATAAGGTGTAGAAAACTAAATCATGTGTTAAACAGAATGACTCTAGGCAAACAAAATAAAGGGACCTTTTAGTAATTTCTTTCACCTGGTGGTCATCAAAAAAAATGAGTCTCCATCCCACAAGACCTGAAATTGGGAATTAGGTGGACAGTGGATTTTTCTCATTTCTGATCAGCCAGCTAGTAGAAGGTGGTGGCTCCCTTCTTTGTCTCCTGTTCTGGGTCATGTTAAATTCCCTTTATGCTGGTTCCCCATAAGTCACCTTTATCTAAGACCTGTATCCCAGCTGACGGCCAGAATTCCCCTTCACAATTTCTTTGGTAAAGATGTTCTGCACTGGGTCCCCTCAGAGAGCTCCCTGCTGCCGGCTGTCTTGGGAAACTGCCCTGGGTTGCCCCCAGAGCATAATGGGGGACTTTGCCCAAGTGTCAGCCTTTACTGAGGTGCTGGGACTCAGAGGCCTGGGGTGCCCGCCTTCAGAAAAGTTGAACCCCTGAACAGTTGGCCGTTGTTCTCAGAGGTCTTATCTGGTTCCAGATAATTCCAGAAGGGCATTCCAGACGGGAAACCGATGGTTTGATCTCTCTTCTGCCTGAAGTCATTGTTGGCGGTGCTCTCAAAGTCAGAGGGGCTGTCACTTCCCAGAACAGATTTGATTTCCTTTTAACTGGTTTTGGTTCATTACTTTAGGCTCTGAGAACACATAGCAGGGATTATTTTGTTTGTTTCTCTTGGCTTGACGGGGAATTTCACTTGGAGATGGGGAACTCTGGCCTGGGTTACTTACACGATATAGAAATGCACATAAACACACACAGCCCCAGCCTGACTTGTTCCCTGGGGTCCATATCACCTTCCCTCCCGTCCTCCTTCGGAGGCTTTGTGTTCCCGCTGTTATTTTACGCTCTCAACAGATTAATGTTACCCAAGCGCGTTGTCCTTAGTGGTTGGACTCTAGAGTGCTAGGCTGTAATTTTATGTTGGAAACCCTGGATTCCCAGACTCCTGCTCCTTCCTGACAATGGGCCATGGCTGCAATGCTCTGCTGTGAAGCCACCGATCAGCTGCCCTGTTTCTGTGGAACGCTGGGTGACATCTTAGAGCGTTTGGCTTGAACCTGTTCCATTAACCTCCTTTTCCTTCATATCAAACTCATTCTTTTCCGGTGGCGTTTGGCTTTTCTGGCAAGTTAGGCAAGTTGTATGACGATTCAACATTTTGTTTTGATTAAACATTTTAATTAGTGAAACTAGATAGCTCCTGATGACCATGACATTGACCCCTTTCCTTTGTGCAGCTCCTTATATGTTCTGGAGCCCTTTCCCCAGCATTAGCCCCCGGCAGACAGGTGGTGCAGATGGCAGTGGCCAGCGAAGGAAGCACAGTTCTCTGCACACCTGAGATTCAGCTGGAGATTTCTGCCCGAGCTGGGAGACTTTCTGAGGTTTACATAAATCATTATTAAAATAAAGAATGAAATAAGAACTGCAAAGAAGAAAATAAGCCCAAGCGGCAGGTATTAATACCTTACCTGAAAAGATACTTCTTTGTATGGTGCAGTCAGTAGACATCTCTTCACCCATATGAGGTCTTTATGGCTCAAGGTGATGGGGACTATGAGTAAGGAATTCCTAAGATCTTGGTGGTCTGCTTCATTTAAGAAAAAGCACATGTTTGAGGTGCCTGGGTGGCTCAGTCAGTTAAGGGTCTGCCTTTGGCTCTGTTAATGATCCCGGAGTCCCAGGATGGAGCCCCACCTCCGGCTCCCTGATGAGTGGGGAGTTGGCTTCTCCCTCTACACCTCCCCCCCACTCGGGCTTGCTCTCTCTCTCTCAAATAAATAAATAAATAAAATCTTTAAAAAAATGAAAAATCATGTGTTTTGCTTAAAGCACTGGATAATTATGGCTTCAAATAATTAATTTCTATATAAGCCATAGAATAGTTGTGCCACCTCATCTTCTATGTCAAATAAACAATTGTTTATTTCTGTTTCATTATACTTGGGTTAAAATTGCCTTAGTAAAGAAGCGTGTAGGTACACGGCCTGCGGCAAGACCTCTAGCCATGTATACTGTAAGGGCTGGTGCCTCTTTACTCCTTCAGGTGAATTTTTTCAGAATGGGGTGTTGTAGCCTAATTACAAGTTAATTTAGAATGCAGCACCAAGTACACCTAAATACACGGCAGCAGACATTTTGTTTATTTTCCTTTTCCCTGTTCCTACTTGTATTACATGCGCTCCTCCCTGAGCTCAAAATAGAATGGGATATTGCTGACTTGTATGCTCCCTGAAGCAATGTTCCAGAGGCAAACGTTCCTGGGAGAAAAGATGCAATAAAAAAAAGTGGTGAGAATAAAAGCCCTTTGAAAAGGTGTGCTTAAACAAATTAATTCATACTGACTTGGAGGAAGAGACAGATGTTTCTCTCCTAGATTCCCTGAGTATTCATAAACCAGAAAGAGACAACCGTGTTTCCTAGACATGAGTTAATGTATGTGCGAACTGGAAATTGTTTAGCGAACTATTATCTGTTTGCGGAGGCTGAAGCTACCTTGTAAAGGAGTTGGGTGCTGCCCTGTTTTGGGGAGGGGGAGCTGTGCACAGTCTGTCCTCACATGGTGTCCTCTGATTGGCGTTCCTCCATGTGCCCTTTTCTCAATCCCATTTTTGGAGCTCCTTTACCCCGCTGCCTATGGCTCATTCTCCTCCATGCATTTCTCCCCAGAGTTGTTCATTTTCCTTTCTTGAGCTCTTATACCTTTAATTGGAACATTGGCGTTTTCCTCTTTGAGTTAAAAGATAAGAACTATTCTTGGCCAAGAAAATTGTGGTACATTTGAGTGTTTCAACTTTGTGCTATGAAAGCCCAAAGATATTCTGTTGCTGTCTACTCATGATAGAGTTACATTATCAAAACCAAACTCTTTTTTTTTTTTTTTTAGATTTTATTTATTTATCTGAGAGAGCGAGAGCACATGAGAGGGGGGAGGGTCAGAGGGAGAAGCAGACTCCCCGCTGAGCAGGGAGCCCGATGTGGGACTCGATCCCGGGACTCCAGGATCATGACCCGAGCCGAAGGCAGTCGCTTAACCAACCGAGCCACCCAGGCGCCGGTCTTCCTTATGAAACTCCTCTCTTGACCTGACTCTGTGATCTTGAAAGGCGGGGTCCAGAGCTCTGGTGTCTTCTCCTCAGAAGGCTTCGTCTTTACCTCCTCCTTCGCACATCTGCCGTTTCTGACCCTGAATGCGATGCTCCTTCCTCCCTGCCAACCTTAATTCCTTGAAGGTCCAGTTCCTACCTTTTTCCTTATGAAGTCTTCATCTACACCAACTCTCATTGGGTGGTTCATGAGGTTACTTATGGCTTCCCCATCATTCTGATAATTGAATACATTTAAATGATTAAATTAAATGAACACATTAAATGAATACTCTACATGGTTCTCCAGGTGCTTTAGGTATATACCTATAGCAAGTTCTCTTTGAGCAGATCTTAACTCTGTCATATTCTCCATAAAGCTAAGATGAGTAAATAGGATAGGGCTAAATTCAGATTTTTGAATTTGGATCTTTGTCTTCACCTCATGATGTGCCAGGAACTACTATTTCAGTGTGGTCGCTAGATCAAGCAAAATGCAGTTGCTCTTCTATGGGGACTTAATGTTGGATGACACCAGTCCATCGGACAGGCCTGGTATCTCTTCGTTCATGTGTTCAGCAAACCTATCTTGTACTCTTCTGTGGGTTAGGTGCTTGCTAGACACCGGGACACCAAGATGAGCAAAACAAACTGGCTGTCAAGGCCAGAGAGAGCCTGTGGGCGCAGAGTCGAGTGAATGTGTAATTACACATTGTAATAAATGGTTTGAAGCAAAAGAACAAGGACGGCGGGGATGGCACAGGTGGGTACTTCAGATTGGGTGGGGGAGATCTCCCCAGGGAAAGGATTTTAAGCTGGACCTGGAAAATGGACAGAGGCCAATTGGGCAAAGAGCTGGGGAGGAACTGTCAGGCCCAGTGAGCCCCTGGGAGCCAAGTTCCTGAGGTGGGAGGTGGTGGGCTGCATTTAGGAGAAATGAATCTGCTGGTTTGCCGTGGGGAGCTCAGGCGCTGGGCGGGGAGACTAAGCCAGGTCCTTGCTGGCCCTGTCCTGGGAAGGAGGGGCTGGTATTCTGAATGCAGCCGGAAGCCCCCAAAAGTGTTGTAAGCAGGGGCGTGGCATATCCAGTTTACAGGGAAAGACCCCCCCACCCCTTGGGGAATGTGCAGGGAGAGAAAGGTTGGAAGTGTCTCCCCAGGCAGGGTGCTGTTGCAGTTGTGCCAGAGAGGGGAGACTGGGATGGGGTGGAGGAATGTGGACGTGAATTTCAGAACTCTTTTGGAAGTGGAACCAGTTACACAGGGCACAGGCTGGGCATTGGGACCTAGGGAGAGAGTGGTATGATCCAATCCGCACTCCCTGGGTCCCCTTTCCTGGCACAGGATGGCTCTCTTGGGGCTGCATCTGATGGGAGCCTACCAGACTGCATTCTGGAGTGTGGGAAGCACAGGTTTTGGTTTGTGCATTTTAATTATGCAACTTAAATACCGTTTTGGTTTCTCTAAAAACTCTCCCTAAGGGCCAAAAGAGGTAGAGCTGTAGGCTCACCAGAAAAATGTCTGTTTTGGGGTGGGACCTCGGCCAGACAGCTGTGCTTTTGTTCCAGTTAATTTGAATGCTGACTATGGAGAAGAGAACACAAGGCTCTCTTCTGAAAATCACATCTGGAGACACTGTAGACATTAAGTTTTTTGCTTGTTGGTAGTTTGAGAACAAGGTGAGAAATATTTTTTCAAGTGAGTATAATTAGATGTACAAGCGTATTGGTTTGGAAAAATTAGACTAGGGTGTTCCTACGACAGGCAGAAAGTTAAGACTTGTGGGCAGGGATCAGGTCTTGTTTTATAACCATTCTTTGCACAGTGTTAGCTTTGTTAAGTGCCCTGGATTTTTAAAATTCTCTAGTAGTTACTTTTTGTTTGGAGCAGGTTTAAAAACAAAATGAAGCGTTTGCAAATTTTATAGTAGTGTAGCTAGCTGTCAGATGAAAGTAGGTTTGGCCATTAAGGGACAGGAAAGGACAAAGAAAAAGCCTGTCTACTTTCTTATACCAAAGAAAGTTAATTTAGGGACTGCAGTAATAGGGCATGTCTGTGAAATAATGTGATTTTCAGAATATGGACAAGTGGGATATGAAAAGCCCTAAACATGTGTACCTTTTATCCCAATGATTCCAAAGCAGAAATTGATCAGGCGTGCAAAATGTAGCAGGAATGTTTAACACACAGCACATTCTCATTTTGTCCCGTTGTTGCAGTTGCTTAAACGTTTATTAACTCATTCAATGCACCATTTTTGCTGTGAGGTAGGCACTGTTCTCATCCCTATTTTACAGATGAGGACGCTGAGGCACTCAGAGGTTTGTAGCTTGCTCTAGGTCACAGAGCTGTGAGTGAGGGGCTGGCAGGGGGCGCTGGGGCTTCTAGTCTGTCTCATTGCTCATCGCCCATGGCAGCTTGTGGCAACATTATTCATAATGGTAGAAAACAGGAAATGACATAACGGTCCGAAAGTTGGGAAATGGGTTTTTAAAAAGCCATGCTGTCACCAGGATAAACTAGTGATTAAAAATGATGATGTACATCTGTATTTCCTGACATGGAAAGATAAATTGTTGACTGTGAAACAGAAGTTACAGACCGGTTTGTATAATATCTTGACTTCATAAAATATGCACCATATAATATATAATGGTAAATAATATATTCTTCTGGGCGAAGGTTGGAAGGATACATACACTTAAAGTGTTAACAGTGGTTGTTTCATTGTGGTGAGGTTCCAGGGAACTAAAAAACAAAAACAGGCTTTATTTTAGAAAATTTTAAATGTACACCAGTAAACCAAATAACCTAGTGAACCAGCATGCACTTATAACCGAGCTATTTCGTCTCTACGTCCCACTCCCCCTTAACCCCCACCTGAGTTATTTCGAAGGGAATTCCAGACATCATTTCATCTGTAAACATTTTCAGAACGTAACCTTTTTCTTTGTAACAGCAACTTCATTATTACATTAGTAATCCTAATGCTGTTATCATATTAATATCACCAAATATTCAGTGTTCGAATTTCCAGATGTCTCATATTTGTCCTAAATGGTTTCTCTGTTTCCATTTTACAGTTTGTTTGAATCAAGATGCACAGAAATCCACACGCAGTGATTGGTGGATATGTCCCTTAAGCAAGAGATGCCCTCTCCATCTTTCTCCCTTTCTTCTCTCCTGTAACTTCTTTATTCAAGAAATGAGATCAGTTGCCCTCCGTAGTCTAACACAGTATGGACTTTGCTGGGTGGGTTCCTGGGTTGCTCAGTAGTATTCCATTGCATGAGGAAAAATGTGTTAATCCATCCACCTAACAGTTGGGGTGTTTTCAGCTTTTGGCAATTATAAGTGAGTTTGCTGTGAACAGTCACATACGAGTCTTTGTGTGGAGAAATACCTTGGTGTGGAATGGCTGGCTTACCTGCTAGGTAATGTTTAACCTGTTAAGGGGCTGCAAACAGTTTTCCGAAGTGTTTTTAGCATTTTACATTGCTATCACAAATGTGGGAGAGCTCCAATAGCTTCACATCCTCATCAACACTCGGTTTTGTCAGTTGATAAAATTTCAGTCATTCTGATGGGAGTTTAGTGGTATCTCCTGGTAGTTTTAATGTCCATCTTCCCAGTGACTAATAAGGTTTTTTTTTTTTTTTTTTACGTGCTTATTTGCAATGCTTGTTTCTCTTTGGTGAAATGTTATTTCAAATTTTGCCTGTTTTGTGTTGAGTTTGTTTTCTTATTGCCAAGTTTTAAAGATTATTTTTACATATTCTGGAGACATGTGTTTTTATCAGATATTTGTTTTTTCAGATATTTTCTCTCAGGCTGTGGCTTGCCTTTCCATTTTCTTAGCAATGTCTTTGAAAGAGCAGAAGTTCTTAATTTTGATGAAGTCTGGTTTGTTAGATTTTCCCCTTGTGGCTAGTGTTTTTTGTGTCTTACAATTTTTAAATGTTAAAATAGAAAAAGGGACATAATCCATTCAATGGAATATTATACAACAATAGAAATAAATGAGCTATCAGGCCATGAAAAGACACCGTAGAACCTTAAATGCATATTGCTAAGTGAAAGAAGCCAGTCAGAAAAGGCTATGTTGTACTGTATGATCCCAACTATGTGACATTCTGGAAAAGGCAAACTTATAAGGACAGTGGAAAGACCAGTGGTTGCTAGAGGCTCATCAGGGGAAGGAGAAGTGTTCCTCATCAGGGGAACACAGAGGATATTTAGGGCAGGGAAACTATTCTGTATGGTGTTGTAATGGAGGGTGCCTAACATTATACATTGATCAAACCCCAGAGGATATACAACACCAAGAATGAGCCCTAATGTAAACTATGGACTTTTGTTCATAATAATTAACGATGGCTCATCAGTCGTAATAAATATGCCACAGTTGTGCTAGTCGTTAAAACAGGGAAAGTTGAGGATGAGGGTATTAGGAGCTCTCTATACTTTATGCTCAACTTTTTCTGTAAACCTAAAACTGCTCCATAAAGAAAGAAAGAAAGAAAGAAAGAAAGAAAGAAAGAAAGAAAAAGAAAGAAAGAGAGAAAGAAAGTCTACTCATTTAAAAAAGAAAAATAAAAGGAAAAGATGCCCTTGAATGGTAAGGAAGTCTAATGATTTTAGAGTAACTTAAGCCCTTCCATACTGAAGACCTCTGGCATTTGGGACTAACAGCCTATGGTGACCTCCCCCTTTTCCCCTCTCTGTGGACATCACCATGCCTTCAGCAACCTAGACTTTGATCTTTGCTTTTCTTTATCCCTCTCTTTTCTTTATCAATCTCTCTGTGAAGTGTCTTCCCATAGTCCTTCCCATCTTTGTTTTCTGCTTCTCTTCATGGCGCCCAGATCAAGGCTTTCCTTATCCCTGACTGGACTTCCTGCAAGTCTCCTGGCGCCATTCATTCTGTGTCTCCTAAGCTATTCTGGTCCCACATAGCATGTTAGCTCATTTGTCAGGTCTAGACTCTAACGTTCGAGGTCACCTAGTAATTCCAGTATTATCTTCTTTACAGCAGCAAAAGGACAGTTCAGAGAATGACTCAAGTGGCTTGCCTGGCCCCCTGCCCCCACTCTCATTCTGTATTCCGAGGGCAGTGTTCCATGATTGTGAACCACTGCAGTGTTCCACAGAGACAACCCCCCCCCTCCAAATGGAGAGACTTAAAGGCCATTATCAGGGGTAAATACTGCCAAGTCCTATGGGTCAATTTACTAATTGGGATGATTAAGAAAATCAGGATCAAGAAATGGAAGTTAGACAGCAGTTACCAGCACTTTTAACACCCAACGGAAGGTAGCTGAGCTGAGTAAATCCTGACCTGCCGTGAAAGGGGAGAAGCATATGAACAGCAGAAATCTCAGGGAGGCCTCCAGGCTCACACAGGGAATGGCCTGTCCTCCACACAAGGAAAAAGAACAGCTGCAGCCAAGCACACTGCTTTATTTTTGTTGTGTGTGAAAGCATGACAGCCCCCGGTCCAGAGCCATGATCAAATTTATAGGCTTCGAGTTTGTTTTTTCACATATTGCATTCCTGAGGAATCATTTATAAAACCTGCTTTTTCTCTAGGCTGTCAACTTTCAGGAAAACTGAATTTCAAAAAAAAAGTCCTTTAACTTTTCCCAAGCAGAATCTTCTACAATCCAAACCTTCTTAAAATAAACACCCTGGCTTAGGATTTCTACTCCAGGATGACTTATGGAGATTGTGTACTCAAAGGATGTTTTGTAAGAGTAGAAACCTGCAGAGGGTGATGCTCAGAGCCTTTCAGATGTTTGTGTGTGTGTGTGTATAAATATTTGTCCTATTCTGTGCCCCTGTAATTAATACAGATTCAATTGTGTGATCGCCTTGGTACAAAACACCTTGGCCATTTTCCAGAACCATTCTTTTATGTAAGTACATTTAACCTTTCAGTAAGTTCCAAATAACTCTGATCACAAGATCGGGGCTCGTGTGTTTTCACAGCGCTGTTGGCTTCCTTCTGGTTTTAAGGTGCTCGTCTCATTGTTATGACCGGCCTTCCTCAACCTCTACCTTAAAGTGGAAGCGTTTCCTTTCTTCTCACTTTGAAGTGGGGATCCCAGGTTGTGTTTTGTAGGAGAGTGGGATGGGTCCCCACCCTTGTACCTGAACCCTTCTCCCCAAGCAAACTCCGCTTGAGACACCCCCAGGACCCATTCATGGTTGTTCGTTCCTCCCATACTGGTGAGAGCCACAGATGGATAAGGCAGAGCGGCTGTCCAGTTAATTTCTCATGGTCTTTTTATCGGTGAGGAAAGGCCGTCTTGGAGATGTTAAATAGCTTGTCCAAGTTCACTTAACTGCAACACTGACTCTCAGATCTCAGAACCCTTTTACTAGAGGAGAAAAACAAAGTCTAAGGAAACTGCTGTAACTCTCTGAGAAACACGTTGTTCTAATAAGTGAGATTTTGAATATTCTGAAGACAAACAGGACTGACCTGGTGCCTCTAAGAAGCCAGGTTTGACAACTGATTGAAAAACGCAGCTAACAGTTTAAAACAAATAAGAAAGAAGTCTTCTAGAGGCATGACCTGGGTCTACTGGATCTTGCATCCTAAACATTGCCTTGCTTATTGTCCACAGAGGAGAGAGGTGGGAGGCAGGAAAGAGAGAGGAGGACAGGCAGGGCAAAGAGGGATGCCGACAGGCTGCCCTCACCTTCCCATTGTGCGTTCCATGTGCTCTTGGTTTCTAGATTTTTGCTCAACCCTTGTGACTTCAATGTGTTTTGGATGCAGAAGCTTTCTGTGTATTTGGGGTACATTTTCTAGGAAAGATCTTACGACATGAGGTATGTAGAATAAGTCACAGATAGGAGGGCTAAACGCATAATGCTCTTTTGCAAACCTTATTTTTTTTTAAGATTTTATTTATTTGAGAGAGAGCGAGAGCACACAAGCAGGTGGAGTGGCAGAGGGAGAGGGAGAGGCAAGCTCTCTGCTGAGCAGGGAGCCCGACGCGGGGCTCGATCCCAGAACCCTGAGATCATGACCTGAGCCGAAGGAAGATGCTTAACCGAGCCACCCAGGCGCCCCACTCTTCGGCTAACTGTAGAGTTAACTACGTAAGAATAGCACGAAGTTGATGTTAGTGTAGGATGTTGATTTTGATATTGTCAAAACTACTTATCAGGGGACAGTACTTGGCTTTATTAACTAGGGCCACAGCTTGCACCAATCAGAATTATAATTTTGTCCCAGAGCATTTCAGATGCAAAATCCAAAGCCCCTGTTGCAGCAGCAAACACATTCAGGAGGCACCGGAAGTCTTACAAATTTAAATAATGATATAATGTGACACCGTCCTCCCTCCAAAACACAGCACTTGCTCTGGAGGAGTAAATAACACTTGATTGGCAAGATCGGACCTAAATAAATCAGAGCATTGGTAGTCCTTGGGAGCTTTCCCCTCTATTCATTGTTTAAGACTGACAAAGTAGAAGAGGCATTTTATTTACTTCCTCTTAATTACTACTAATAAAAAACACAGCAGGTCCAAAGGAGGAAAGTACATATACTTCCGTTCTCATTTGCTTCTGGGTCAGGGCTGAACTGCTTTGAGAACAGCGAGGGACAGCTTTGCTTAGCTTTATGGGCTTCCAGGCAGCGGCCTGAATAGTGGCTTCAGAATTATTACAACCTTTTCATCTGCTTCATCCTCAAATGAAGAGCTCTACAATTAATTTTGGATTTTGGATATCCGCCAATGACCTTAATCTCTATTGCCTGAGCTTTGATGAGTGGCTGTGGCACCCAGTGTACACAGTGCACCATACCTTGGTCATTAACTATTTCTGCCCCTGGTGCAGAAGTACCCAGGATGATTTGACTCTCTGTATAGTCTGGAGGTAACCTCCACTTGCACTGAAGGCTTTTGTCTTTGGAGCTAATTTCCCTTCCATTTCTAATGACTGCTTACTTAGTAAACTGATACACTGATGAGCTGATTTTAACAACCTTTATTTTAATCTTTAAATTTTTTATTGTTATGTTAATCACCATACATTACATCATTAGTTTTTGATGTAGTGTTCCATGATTCGTTGTTTGTGCATAACACCCAGTGCTCCACACAGAACGTGCCCTCTTTAATACTCATCACCAGGCTAACCCATCCCCCCACCCCCCTCCCCTCTAGAACCCTCAGTTTGTTTTTCAGAGTCCATCGTCTCTCATGGTTCGTCTCCCCCTCCGACTTACTCCCCTTCATTCTTCCCCTCCTGCTATCTTCTTCTTTTTTTCTTAACATGTATTGCATTATTTGTTTCAGAGGTACAGATCTGTGATTCAACGGTCTTGCACAATTCACAGCGCTCACCATAGCACATACCCTCCCCACTGTCTATCACCCAGCCACCCCATCCCTCCCACCCCCCACCACTCCAGCAACCCTCAGTTTCTTTCCTGAGATTGAGAATTCCTCATATCAGTGAGGTCATATGATACATGTCTTTCTCTGATTGACTTATTTCACTCAGCATAACACCCTCCAGTTCCATCCACGTCATTGCAAATGGCAAGATCTCATTCCTTTTGATGGCTGCATAATATTCCATTGTGTATATATACTTAACAACCTTTATTTTAGAGCTAGTGTTGCATGCTTTTTATGGGGGATAGAAATGTAGCAGAGAGAGTGAACCTGGTGCAGTGGGAAATACACAGGCTTTGGGACCCATCAGAAAACAAGATAATCAAAGAACCACCTGCGCCACTTTATTGTGGACGTGACCTGCAGCCTGTGACCTGAGCTCTCTGAGACTTAGTAAAATGATGGGAATAGCAGCCATCACACTGACCTCACAGCCTTAAGTGCCCGGAACGTCTTTGAAAATGGTGAAGTTCTAAACACATATTTGTTATTTCCAGATCCCACTGCCTTTTCCAAAGAAAGCTTTATTGAGATAAAACTCACATACTGTCCATTTCATCAGTTGAAGTGTACAAGTCAATGGTTTTTAGTATATTTACAGAGCTGTTCATCAATCGTTTCAGAATATCTCTATTAATCTCAAAAAAAACCTGCATACCCTTTAGCTACCACCTCCCTATCCTCCACCATTGCCTTCTTAATTTTTACTTTGCCTTTATTTACAGAGACTCTAGGACAATTTTTTAAATTACATTAAGTAAAAATAAGATGACTCGGGTGGCTCAGTCACTGGGCATCTGCCTTTGGCTCAGGTCATGATCCCAGGGTCCAGGGATCGAGCCCCAAGTTGAGCACCCTGCTCAGTGGGGAGCCTGCTTCTCCCTCTCCCACTCCCCCTGCTTGTGTTCTCTCTCTCACTATCTCTCTCTGTCAAATAAATACATAAAATCTTAAAAAAAAAATAAGATGACTCGTGCACGGCAGGATGAGGGATGGGGACCTAAGTGTTAACAAATGGTATTACTAGGAAGATTATAATTCTATTTGAAGAAGGAGAAAGCTGAGTCCTCATGCTTACCATGGAAGCCCTGCTGCCATGAGGCAGCTCACCGCGGTGGGGCAGACCTGGGGGAGGGCTGGGGAGGAAGCAGCGAGCTGATGCTGATGCACAGAAGGTGGATGGGGACTTGCCCCCTTACTCAGGAGCGTGGGGTTCCAAATCCAGGGAAATCCATGGTATCAGGAAGCTGCTTTTACTTTTCCCTAACTTTCCAAATAGGAGTTTGACTTCAGGCATCAGAGCAATGAAGGAAGGAGGGAGGAAGAGCCATTCCTGGACCCCTCTACTTCCTGTATAACCCGAATGTTAAGTGGAGGTGTTGAGGTAGGGTCACAGTCTGTATATGGTGTCGACTGGAAAAAAGGAACTCAATACTGGCCTCCTCTTTGTTCCAGGTCGCCAGATCCCACCCTTGGACCCTCATGAAAATGGAAACAATGGAGCAATCAAACTTGGGAAGCAAGCCACGCAAGCCAGCCGGCGGTGCTGCTGACCCGTGGGCCATGGTCCGCTGTACTTGAAGAAGCCAGAGCCAACCTCCCATTCTTGGCAGCCTGGCAACCCCGCATAGGGAGAAGAGAGATGCTGGCTTGGCATCCTGGAAGACCTGAAGCGATGGGGCAGGAAATGTCCCTGGAAAAGGCTTTTAGAAAACTCCAGAAAAATCCGCCATACTATCACAAAATGGCCTTTGGTGTATGAAATGCACATGAGAGGAAACAGATGTTAGGTAATAAGTACAGTTGAGTTTTTTGTTGTTGTTAAAAACCCTAAAATATTCTTCAATTTGTACAGCCGTCTCACTGGCTTATCTGTGTGTGAGATTCTGAGGTGGCCTTCCCTTCTGACTTCCTGGGTTCCTCAGCCCAATTTCAGCAAGTTCCACGGTGCTATGGCCTATGTTACCTGGCCAGACTTCACTGAAAGTTTAATTTCATTTCATTCCATTTACCTTTCAGTGGAGTGTAATTGGATCATCACTCAAGCTAGAGACTTGAGCCATTATGAAAGTGGAGAAAGATGCATTAGAAACTGTTGTCTACATCTCTGACTTATACTTGATGCCTGTTTTTGTAAGTTTTAGTCATATATAAACAAACCAAATCTGACTAAGATAGTTCATGCAGTTTGGGGGTTAGGAGGCCTAGTTTGAAAGAGTCATTTGAGTAGTTACTGCATAAACGGTGACAGATGTAGGGTATAAATATTTTCCAGAGACTGCCTGGGATGCATCATCTCCACAGTAATAAATTCCCACTCTCTTACAGAAGATTAATTCACGGAGTAGGGTTTTACTAAGATAGTATGTCATGGTGTCATATCCAGGGGGAAAACTAACCGGAGGATGTCTGAGTCTAAATCATAGGGCAAATTTCTAATACTATCAATCAGTAGGTTACAGGAAAGCCAGCCAGAGGAAGCACCTTAAGATTTGAGACCCCCCCCCAATTACAAAACTGGAGAAAGTGTTTTAGAAGATGCCAAGCTTGGGCAGCTGGGAGTTAGGACTCACCAGAGGTCCAACCCTGGAATGCCCGTTAGTTAGTTGAGAGCAGGCTTTCATAAAACCTTCCTTTCTAGATTCCCTGTCTGCTCAATTGATGAAAGATGTCTGAATCCAATGGAAGGAAAGGGAAAGAAGGCACAGAAGGGAAGAAAAGCTATTTCCACTAGAAATCCAAATCTTACTACCATTCTAACTTCCATAAATACCTGGGATCAAGAAGCAGTTGGTTTCCTATTAAGGCTTATATTGGGAGGAAATTCTTAAAGGGCGTTTGGATCCGGGCCTTCGGTGGGGACTAGGAAACTCAAGACTGGCTGGACCCAGGAATGGTTAATCAGGCAGCGGGGTAATAGGGCCAGCCAGTACCTTTTCGGCTAGCAACATTCAAGGCCCAGCAAACATTAATAGAAAACCTATAACATGAAAGCCAGGAGAGAGATGGTCAGCCAACAAAAGACCTCAAGACCCCAGTAACTCAGTGTGAGCTGGTTCCTCGGAGGCCTGTCATGGCTCTGCCCACCCTGCTCCGGACAGGTAGAGACAGTGAGATCACCGTCAACGAAAAGCAAGGGTCCTTGAGAGAGTCACGGCCAAGTTTACACTCCTTTATGGGGACTGCAATCAAGAAAACAGGTGGAAATCACAGATTTAGGGTTTGCTTTTTTCTAGAAAAACTCAACAATATGCTGTCAATTGGCTATCGCCACTGCTTCACTCAGCTTGCAAGAATAGTTTGACAGTCTTAGGATGTGCAGGCCAGAAGCACTTATTTTTGGTTCGAGACTGCCTCTTAGCTCTCCGAGACTGGCACTCAAAAACTGCTAGCAAGTGGCATTTGGAAGTCTTGGCAGAGCCCTTGCCAGGCTTTTTAGGGTTTTCTCCATGTTGTCAACTTTACTAGTAGCCAGCATGATTCTGCTTGCGGGCCAAGTGATGATCATGCCTCTTCTAAAAGTTAAAAAATTGGGGCTGCAAATTGAATGACCTCTTTCCAGGGGGCATGAAGGCTCGTTGTGGAAGCTTTCCTCCTCCAGCTGTCCCTGAGAACCTTGGTCTATCTCTAGACAGCTGCTCAGGTTGCCCAGCTAAGGCGGTCCACGTCCCCGTGGGGTTCCAAGCCCTGGGCGGGGTCTTTAGTGGTTGCATCTTGCATGAAAGAGCTGATGTTAATCACGTGGAGCGAGCAACCCACGAATGAGCCCATGGTCTTATTTCAGAAGCACATTGAGGGTGTGAACTACTCTTTTACCTTTCTGTACTGCCTTAATTCTTCCAGTCAGTCAGATGACAGTATGTATGTAATCACTACTCGGAGCAACTGGGGAAAGAGTACACAGCACTTGGGCACACATGCATTCGTATAAACATGGAGTCTCCTCTGCAGATAGACGCTCTAGCCTCGTCCTCAATGAAGCTTTCTTTCTTCCCTTATTTTGCCTTGCAATGACTTTCTGGCTGTTCTGATTGTTGAACTCTAACCATGTAATATCGTGTAAAAGCCTGGAAATGACTATTGCTCCAAACTGTCAAGTAGTTTCATGTGATGTAAATCCTTCACATAATTTTCCAAACTTTGCTTTTTTCCCCTCCATTTTCTTTCCTTCCATGGGCATGTATATGTGTAAATATGATTTTGTGTTTGTGACACCGACACGTAATCCATTTCACTGGCTGAGTCTGGCTCGTGCCTGTGTGTTGTACCATGTAGGCCTGGGTTCTCATAGGGGTCATTTCCCTGTGGGACTCCCTAAGGCGGCGCTGGAGTCGTGCACACATTTTAGGTCGGTACATAATTGACTTGCCATTTTATACTTGAAATGGTACATCAGGGTGCTCAAGATGACGTTACCTTGCAGGCTAGAGAAGGTTGAAGACCTAAAACTAACTTTTAGCCAACGGAAGGGCTGTGCCCCCAGGAGAACTGAATTCATTTGCCGAGGGAGGTTTGGATGATGGAGGTATTTTCTGGATGGTCAAGGACTACGGCGTCCGCTGGCTGAGGCCGAGCTCCTCTTACAGGAGTCCACTTGCTGCAATGTTCACAGCCAGTCGAATTACAAGCTGGCTTCTAAACTAAAGGGCTCTGAGCTGTATTCAGATCCATTCAGCATCGGGTCTACTTTTTCAGCCATCACTGTTGAAAGCAGACCCAGTGATCCAGTGTCAGTGCTCTGTCGTGTAAACCGTTCCTTTTTCTTGTGTTTCTGTAAAGGGCTTCTGGCTGGGCTGGACCCAGTTCTCACATATAGAAGATGCTGCTGCAGACAATTAGGACCTTTCCACCTTGTATTCTATAGTAAGGCACTGCCCTCAACATCACCCAATTGTATATGTTATTTGGGGTTTAACACACACTGATTCATACTAATAAATATTGTAAGTTTTACCAAGTTTGTCTTTTTCTTATAATGTTCAGTAGGATCATTTTTTTAAAAAAATCACAATTACCTCAGAATAAAGCATGGTGATTCCCCAGAGATATTTGGGTACCGGTACCTACAAAGACATGTGTAAGGGGTGTTCACTGGCACTGTTTGCAATAGCAAAATGTCTTCCCCTAAGGAAATCAGTAATAAAATGTGGCACAACCACATGATGAAAACTATAGGCCAATTAAAATGAACGCAAGATCTCTCGTGAACCAACCACATATCTCAAAACAGAATGTGGTGTGCAGGGCTACATACTGCACACCCCCAAGGGAGCCACTCTCCTAGTGGCCTGTGTGAACGGAACCTCAGGAGTTAATGCAGTGCACAGCCTGAGCAACAGAGCTGTGGCCTGAACGAGTGAATAAGGCAAGTTAAAGAAGTACAAATGCATACAAATTCACACAAAAACAATCATGTATGTTGTTTGTGAACATGTGTGTGTAGAAATAAAGGAGGAATTAGAAAGCAAAACATCAACTTCATGATAGTCCTCACCTCTGGGGAGGCAGCAAGTAGACAGGATCAGGGAGGGGAACAAAGGACATTTAACTGGCAGTAATTTCTATTAATTTTATGATAGAAAAATCTGAAGCCAAAATGACAAAATGATAGCATTTGGTAATTTCAAGGTATGTGCTTTATTAGTCAATGCATTTTGCTATATTTAGTTATTTGAAAGAGAGGCCATGGAAACAAGAAGCAATGAAGGATGAAGCTGACTTCGTAAATGTGCTAGAAAGAATCGTAAGTGTAATTGCCAACTTAATTCTCTCAGTAAATTTTACGGGGCTGACTTAGGCCCATCCTTTCATCATCCCAGCTGCCCCCGCCTGCCCGCCGACACACACAGACTTCCTCTTCATGCCTGTGCATCTTGTACTTTGTGTGCAAAGCACTGTTTGATGTGTTAGTGGACATGGAGTGCGAAGAGGGAGGAAGGCAGTGCCTCATGTACTCAGCATTCAAGTCCCTCCCTTGCTCTGGGAAGCGGCTTGCTATATGTAATCAAACAAGAAACAAAATAAAAACCACCCTCACCAAGAGACCCGGTGTTCCAGTTTTGTGAGAAAATAAGCCTCTCTTTTGCATTTCCTAGGAAGTGGTTACCCATTTATGGCAATGTGGGGAAATGTTTTAGAACAGCCCAATGGATTGTTGGATTTAGCCAGCAAATGTGCAGCCCAGCCTTCTTTGTCAATAGCATTCTATACAGACGGCCCTGCCTCTCCTGCGTCCATCAGCCCTGCTTCGTCCCAGCCTGGGGGTTTCTTTCACAGGAGCCAGGGTCTGAGGAGTTGTGCACTAAGGCACCTTACACGTTTTTACAAAACAACTGGTTGACTTACGGACTCTGGAGAACAAGGGCAGAAAGTCCTTGGCTTGACCACCGAGGACTGTCTGTGGCTGTTCTAAGTAGTCATTAAACATTTCCTGCTCAGCAAGTGTTGTCCCAAGAGTGAGGCTTGAGGTTAGAAGAGGAGGGAGATCTCATCCTAATTTCATGAGCATCTGTCTCCAGGAGCGTCTTCTCTGAAGTTTTGAGACTACAGCCCCATGTGGTTCTGCTGGCTTCTTGTACGTCCATGAAGCTCCCTCTTCTCCTTCATTCCAGTGTTTATGGAGACACCAGACCGATAATACCAAGCATTGGCAGGCATCCTGAAGATGGGTGCTCTTGTACATGCCTGTCAGAGTGCAAATCCACAGTCTTTCTGGAAAGTGGTTTGATAATGTGTATCTGAGACATTTGAAAAGACTATATCTTATGACCCACGAATCCTGTTTTTCTATTTGTAGGAATTAAGTGTATGTGCTTTTGTGTTTGTGTGTATGTACGTGTGTGTGTATATATGCGTATATATGTATGTGTTATACGTATAACATACATACACATTACCTATTACTGAATACGTATTCATCTAAAACTTAGTGTCTGAAAACCATAAACACCTATATCTTACGGTCTCTGTGGGCAGGATTTGGTAACAGCTTAGCTAGGTGGTTCCGGTGCGAGGTCCTTAACAGGTGAATTGGGGATGTCGGCCGGGGCTGCAACGTCTGAAGCCTTGACTGCCTCCCTCACAGGCCTCTTGGCAGGATGCCCCATTTCCTTGCCAGGGGGGCCATTCCGTACACTGCTCAAGTGACCTCATGTCGTGAGAGCTGGCTAACGCAGATTTATTAATTAGTGAGACGCACATACTAAGGTGTTTGTCCTGGTATCATTTATAATAATGAAAGCATGGGATAATCCAAATAATCTGTGATTGGAAATTAAATAAAAATTAAAAAATAAATTAAATTAAAAATTAAATAAATAAATTATAATAGAACCACAAAATAGAATACCGTAATCATTAAAAATGACAGTATTCAAAATCAGTATACGGCCACCAGAGTCAGAGGTATGAAAATGTACTCTTTTCTTTTTCTGCCATATCTTCATTTCTACCTTGAGCCCCCTTTCTGTGTAATGTGGAAAGCTGGATGTGGTCGCCCAGCTAGTTTGACCTCATCGACTCAGTAGCTTCCATCACTGTGGGCTTCAGTGTACTCTCAGGATCGAACCCTCATTTTCTCCCAGGGGTGGCTGAAGGGGTGGCCAGAAAGCACTGGAGCTTCTGGAGGGCCGCTGTAGTGTTCCTGGGTCTCACTGTCTGGCCCACACAGTGGTCTCTCTCTGTCTCCCTTGTCTTGTGCACCTAGCCCCCTCAACTCTGCTTCTGCACCCCATATAAAGCTTCTGGGAAGATTTTGTATGGAAGCATGAGCTCTTCTGGGGTCCTCAGAGACTGGTAGAGCAACAGCCTGGGCTGGAGTGGGGGGCTCTGTCAGCAGAGGGTTCCCTCTATTGCTGGGGTTCTGTTGCTGGGGTTCCCTGATGATAGCCTGGGGTGGGGTGCAGTTCTCATTCCTCTTTCTGGGAGGCTGGTGGGAAGCTGGTGCTGGGCCCACCTTACTCAGATTGTGTCCGCATGTGAGCTCTCTCCACCTGTCCATTGCTCCCTACCCGTAGCCCAGTGGGTGTAGGAGTGAGGAGAGGCAGGCTATGCTTCATACTATGTTTGTCAGGGCTTGCCTTTTTGAGTTCCAAAATCCTCTGCTTACATGAAGACTTTATTGCCCTGACTGGGGCACTTTTGAGAGTGAAGGGGATGCTGTTAATATCAATCTGGGACAACAGGATGAAGTTGGAGAGTCTCAGGCACGCTAGGACACGTGGTCATTCTGGTCCAGCTTCTGACCTATCTAGCAAGGTGGAAGGTGGCGTTGGAGAGGTGGGGCAGGAAACTCGGGAGTTCCTGGATAAGTATCTCATCACAGCTGTCTTGGTAAAGTCATCCATCCATCCATCCATCCATCCATCCATCCATCCAAGAAGTATTTGTCGAGGGCTACTGTGAGCCAGTGCTGAACGAGCCCTCCATGCTCCATCAGACGTATGCAATTTCCAAGCTTACAAAGGAAGAAACAAATATAAGGGAAAGGACGAAAGAACCAAGAATGGCAGGAATGAGAAGGAGACGTTCCTTTAAGGGTAGAAAGGGCAGCTTGACTGGGAGGGGCCCGGTGACCACAGGGCTAGGAATCAGCCCACCCCTTACTCATTGTAAGATCCTGAATAAGTTCCTTGGTTTCTGTGAGCCTCAGTTTTCACCTGTCAAATGGGGGTAGTGGCCACATCACAGGTTTGATGTCAATATTAAGTGACACTGTTGTATAAGGTGCTTAGTCAGACCACCTCGTGGCCACGGTTAGCCATTGGCTTCGACATTTGCCCTGGATTTGTGAAGTGACCTAGTTGCCACTTTCTTATTTTTCTTCCTTTCCCTGGAGGAATGTGGTATAGAGATTAAGATCAAGAAATCTAGGGGCGCCTGGGTGGCTCAGTCGGTTAAGCGTCTGCCTTCGGCTCAGGGCATGATCCCAGGGTCCTGGGATGGAGCCCCCATGTCAGGCTCCCTGCTCAGGGAGGAGTCTCCTTCTCCCTCTCCCTCTGCCCTTCCCCCAGTTTGTGCTCGTGAGTGCATGCACACATTCTCTCTCAAATAAATAAATAAAATCTTAAAAATAAAAAAAAAAAAGAAATCCAGTGTCAGTCCACCTGAGTCTGACACCGCAGCTCTGTAATTTGCTGGCAGTCGGATGTTTGGCAGATTAATGTCTCTAAGCCCCAGTTTCCTTGTATGCAAAATGCAGAAAATAATTCCTCCCCAGTTCTGGAATCCGAAGAGCTCCATGACTGGAGAGGTTTTTCCTGTGTTTTGCATGGACTCATTTGGAGTAAAACTAGATCTGAGCTGATCCGATGATGTTTACAGTCATTATGTCTCCAACCAGGGGTGAATATCTGCACCGTTAGCTGCAGAAATACTCTAGTGTTTGCTTCTAGGATCCCACCCCTGACTCTGCCGGGTGTCCGTAACAGAGGCACTGCGTTACTTTTATAAAATCCAAACAAAATTCGGAATTCTGCAGACACCTGCTCCCAGGTGTCATCTAAGGTACCAGGAGCTCGTCATAGCACTTCCCTCGCAGGTGTGTCCTGAGGATGGAGGGCGAGCGGGTGCCGAGAGCCCTTCCCACGTGGGAGCTCCAGGCAGCTGCTGTTTATGTGGACGGCAACCCAAACCAAGGCTCCTGAGCGGGGCCGCGCCGCTCTCACCCTGCGGAAAGCACTTCTTATCATCCTGGCACCAACAAAAGTGCAGAACCAGGAACAGCTAACATGAATACAGCCACTTGCTATGTGCCGGGCACTGTCCCAGGCATTTTACAGCACATTGCCTCTTTTTATTTTCACCACCCTCTTTGTTGTTACCCTATTACTCCATCACTAGTATTACATCCATTCTACAGATGAAGAAACCAAGGCACAGGAGGTTAAGTAAATTGCCCAAGACCAGAGATTAGTAAGAGAGACAGAAGGCAAACATTAGCTGCTCTTATTCTTTCCTCTTCTTTTTCTTTTTTTATTTAAAAGAAAAAACCCGAAAGAGCTTTTTTGAGGTATAATAGACATATTACATCAGTTCCTGGTATACAGCATAACGATTCATTATTTATATCTATTCTGAAATGATCACCACAATAAGTTCACTTAACATCCACCACTACCCCTAGTTACAGGTTTTTTTCCTTGTAATGAGACCTTCGAAAATCTATTCTCTTAGCGACCTTTTTCTTCCCCCTAAGATTTTATTTATTTATTTGAGAGAGAGAAAGAGAGCACAAGTCGGGGAGGAAGGGCAGAGAGGGGGGAGAAGCAGACTCCTCGCTGGGCAGGGAGCTCCATCCCAGGACCCTGAGATCCGGACCGGAGCCAAAGGCAGACACTTAACCAACGGAGCCCCCCAGGCGCCCCCTCTTAGCAACTTTCAAATTTATGATCCAGTTTTATAAACTATAGTCACCATGTTGTACATGATGCGCTCTGGACTTACTTCTTTTATAACTGGGATTTTGTAGCTTTTCACCCCCTTCTGTTTTCTCCTTTCTTTGCTCTCATTATAAGCTCTGTAAATACAAAGGCACGAAGGAAAGGAGATCTACCTTCACTGAATACTTGCCGCGAGCTAAATACTTTTAAGTTGTATCTCATTTCAGCCGTAAAACGAATCTGGGGGCGAGGATGCACTGTTATTCTCATCTGTGCGGAAGGAGCACGGGGCGCTTCACTGACTCTCAATCTCGTGGTTACTGGCAGGGTAACCTCCATCCCCGCTGAGGCCCAGCTCTCCGGAGGAAGCGGGGGCTGGGCAGCTCAGGGTTAAGCAGTTCAGGCCAGAAGGGCCGATTCACTCCATTAGCGAGATTTGCTGGTTCCAAGGAACTATTATCTGGTCCCAAAGTGCAGGTGTGACTCTCCTTGACACCCCCCTCCCCCCCCCCCGCTCTGGCAGCTTGATTGATCTTTTCCATATCCCTGACCTCGATGTTGACACCATTTGCTCAGCCCTGACCGAAGTCCTTAACTGGCTTTTTGAAATTGCGCTGGCATCATGGTCCCGCAATTTTGATGCGGCAGGGCCCGAGGCCCTGAAAACTCCTGAGAACCCAGTGCCAAACCCATGTCCCCAAGCGGGCCTGGGTGACCCGAGAGCGGCCAGCCTCGTCTGCTCTCCTTCACCTCGCATTTTCTCTTGATGGGTACCTAATTCCCTTTCCTTTCCTCGTCCTTTGGAAAAGGATCCCAACTCTCTTCTAAAGCATGTCCCATGCTTTTTCTTTCTTCCATCTTAAAGTCCTCCTGCGCTGCTTCCCACCTGTTATCAACTTACATATACCCATAAACCTTCTCTAGAGGTGATCGGCTGCCCGCCATTTCCTCCCCCCTCAAGCTCCTCTCTCTCTCCTCCACACTAATGAAATCCTTAAAAGAGAATCTTGATCTTCAATTCATTCACTCGTCACCTGAATTTAGAATTGGGCCGCTATCCCTCATCCTGCACTTCCAAAGGGATATATATATGGAGGGACCACCTACCTATTTGCCTCTCTCTCCTCATTCTCCCTGCATCCCTGTAGGAACTTGAGGGTGTGGACCTCCCCCTCTGCAGTTCCTCCTTCTCTGGCCTGGGCTCTACGCTTCCCTTAACTTCTTTCACGCACCTGTTCATTTCCCTTTGCTCAATCTTCTTCGACTCCTAGCTGCTTAAGTGCAGGTGGCCCCTGCAAATGGGCTCCCAATTCCGCTCAGTTGATCCCCCCTTTTTATGATCTCATCCAATTTGATGATTTCGACTGTTGTTTCTAGGTGTTTGACTTCCAAACTGTGGTCTGGCCTGGCTTCTTTCAGGAGATGGGAACTTGTTTGCCAGCCACCAGGAGGGTGCACACATGGGCGCCCCGCTCCAGGTGCCGACACCCTGTTGGGTCCTCGCAGAGCCTCCTCCACCTGATCACCTGTCGCTGCCCGCCCTGCAGTCCTTCGGTGGCTCAGACTTCAAATGTGAGAGTCCGTGAAGCTTCCCCTAGGTGTTTGTCAAATGATGGAAATTCTATTCCTGGAATTTCTTGAACCTTTTTAACCCTCTTTCCCCTCTCCAAGTGTAGGCTTTTGATATATTCTCTCTTAACTATTGCAATGGCTCCTTAGCAGATCTCTGAGGTCTGTCTTTGGCCCGCAAGTCTGTCGTTGAGATGCTGAATTGCCTAAAGTACAGATCGGATTATGGCATCTCCTCAAAACTTTCTGTGACGCCCTACTGCAAATGCAATGAAATTCCGAGTCTGTGACATGTGCTGAAATATCCCTCTCATTTGGACCTGGCCTCTGTCTCTCCCCAGCACGGGCTGGGGCCCGCCCCCTCCCACCCCCTCCCACCTCCCCAAGTGGTTGCACCGTGGCTCTCCACCCTGGAAGGCCAGCCCCATCTGCTCCCCTCTCCTGGCTTCTAGGAGCTTTCTCGGTCTCCCCCAGGGGGAGTAACAGCCCTTCTTCTAATCTCTGTAGAGTTTGAGGTAGCAGGTTAGCTTATAAGTTAAAGTCAGTGTTTACTCTAGGTAGTACATTTTTCGCTCAACACGATGAGTCTAGAATTAAATTGTCATTTTAATGCTCTATACTCAGTTAATTAGGTATTACCTCAGAGGGTCAAGAAAGAAGAGAAACTCAATGGAATAGTACTCAGCCATCAGAAAAATGAAATCTTGCCATCTGCAACGATGTGGATGGAGCTAGAGGTTATTATGCTGAGCTAAAGAAGTCAATCAGAGAAAGACATGTATCATATGATCTCACTCATATGTGGAATTTAAGAAACAAAACAGAGGATCATAGGGGAAAGGAGGGAAAAATAAGAGACTTATTTTATTTATTATTAAGAGACTCAACTCTAGGGAACAAACTGAGGGTTGCTGGAGGGGAGGCGGGTGGGGGGATGGGGTAACTGGGTGATGGTCATTAAGGAGGGCACGTGGTGTAATTAGCACTGGGTGTTATATGCAACTGATGAATCACTGAACTCTACCTCTGAAACCAATGATACACTATATGTTAATTAATTGAATTTAAATAAGACTTTTAAAAATTAAAAAAAAAAAAAAAAGAAAGAAGAGAAACTCACAGGCAAGTTTTCCTTGAGTGTTTGGTACATTGCACACCAGGCCAAAGACTGGAGAGGCCAAGGAAATCTCTCTTATCTTTAAGAAGCTTACACATGGATTAAGCAGGATTTATGGATTTGTGCCATGTGACATCATTTCACTCAATGGGTGGTGTTGACAGGAAAGGCTGGGTGGCCAGGATGAAGTGTGGGGGTGTGACATTTTAATTCTTTTTTGGTTTAAACATTTATTTTCCGGGTTTTGATTTTGTACCTGGTATGGATGGTTTGGAAAAGTCTTACAGGAATAGTTTCTTTTACCACTCTCCTGTTTCTTTATTCAGAGGTCAAGGTAGGGGTGGTGGTCTGCCAGATCCTAATAAAGATAATTTTAGCAAAAAGTTTTTTTAAGTTAACTTTTTTCATGTAAACCTTCTTCAATGGCTTCTTATTATGCATGCTGTAATCCATTCATGCCTTTATCCATCCAGTCACTAAGTGGCTATGGAATGCCACACTCACTTATGGTGAGGATGAGCTTGGGTCCTTCCCAGGAAGGTCACTGTTACCCTGAGCATCAAAACCACAATTCACGTGCCAAGAGATGTTCAATGGGAACTGTTGCTTTGCTCTGCTGCACTGTGGGTACTATTTATCCAGCTACACTCTGGAGTCTGCTAACCCGCTTGTCTTTAGCAGGTGGGTATTGGGAGAGTAAAGGAACCAAGGGCAAAGAGCAAAGTCCTTGCACTAGGAGTTGAGGAGCTTGGGTCATATGCATTTTTAAAATTTCTGTAGCAACCTATTGATATTAAAACCATCGAACTGACAACTCACCTGAATCTTACCAAAGCATCTCCAAACAGACTTTTCTAGTAAATATTCACACAGGAGAGCTTTAGATGTTATACCAGAAGTCTTTCCAATGACAAAAATGTTGGAGGTTAAATATTAGGACAAAGGGACTGAGTAAAGTCAATAGTCCACTCTTTCTTGAGCAAAACATAGATATCACTGTGCCTAGAGCTGATGAGGAATGAATGGGGTACCCAGAGAGCCAGGTACAAGGGCATGAGATCCCTACCTTAGATAAAATACTGATTGTTCATGACAAATCCTCCACGTGACAGTCATTTGGAGGTAGAAAAGAAGAGCATTCACTTGGAATTAAAAAAAAAATAAAGTTCTTTCCCATTAAAAATGTCCATTCTTGACATTTTGAATAATCTAGAAAAATAGAAGGAATCGTAAGCGATTTATCAATCTACCTTGCCATTCAAAGCACTTAGAATGTTTTTTAAAAAAAAGATTTTATTTTTTTATGTAATCTCTACACCCATTGTGGGACTTGAACCCACAACCCTGAGATCAAGAGTCACATACTCCACCGACTGAGTCAGCCAGGTGCCCCCAAAGCACTTAGGATGTTTTAGGAGTTTTGCTAGTGTTTGTTACTATGACACTGACAAACTAGATAAAAAATAATTTTCTAACAGATGTTCAAATGGGATTTATGGCTCTATTTATTTTACATGAGCCCACAGCAACATCTTTCAGATTTGGGTGATGTTCTAAAGGAAAGTAGGATCTGGTGGGTGAACCTAGTAAAACCCAACGGAAACTAAATCTACTCTGTAATGACTTGCCCACCTGATTGTTTTCTGATCTCTTTAGCAAAACATACTTAAATAGCAGTCACATCAATGACAAAAAAATAGGATGGAAACATGAAATGTAGATAACTTTACACTCAGAGCAATCAGTGCCGAAATGAAGGCTTCTATGAAGATAAGCATTCTTATATTTTAGTGGTGAGCACACAACCATGCTCTGTTGATCTGATTACAAAATAATTCTTGGGGCGCCTGGGTGGCTCAGTCGTTAAGCGTCTGCCTTCGGCTCAGGTCATGATCCCGGGGTCCCGGGATCGAGCCCCACATCCCGCTTCTCCCTCTGCCTCATCCTGCCACTCCCCCTGCTTGTGTTCTCTTTCTCTGTCAAATAAATAAATAAAATCTTAAAAAAAATAATTCTTAATGAAGAGTGACTCTGTGATGACTGCTTCTCTTTTGAAGCAATATTCTCTATCAGCTAACATGTACGTGATTAGAACCACATAAAACTGTAGTTGAATCCCCCAGTTAAATCTCTGCAGAGGTGCCTGTTCTCCAGGAGCTGACATGTGAGTGCAGCATGAGACCCCTGCATGAGGGGCACCATCCTCACCACCCACCGGAGGCCCTCGTCCAGTCGCTGTCCCTCCTTTTTATTTATGTAAAGTCTTACGAATACAGAACATCTCAAAGATTAATGCAGCAAACCCATGTATGTGTGCCCACCATCCAGAATTAACAAATATTAACATTTCATTTCTAAGCATTGGTGATATACATGCACACACATATTTAATTAAGTAAAATGAAATTGAATTTAACAGACAAAGCTGAAGTCCCTTTTAATCTTCTTTCCAGACCCATTTCCCTTCTGCCTTCACCTGCTCAAAGCAATTAGTATAGTGAGTGTTGTGGATAGCCTTTGAGCCAAGTTTTCTCTTTATTTTGTATATTTACACATATAAATATATGTATATGCATATGCTGTATATCTAATAAATGGTATCGCTTACGTTTCGGAATAGAAACCCCATTTTATGGCATGTGTTTCTGTCATTACAATAAAGCCCTAAGGAGGTAGCCACAGGGTCTGTTCACCTCTTTATCCCTGGTGTGTAACCTCATTTGTATCCTGTGTAAATACTCAACAAAGGTTGTTGAACTGAATAATATCTGCCAGTATATTATGGAAATATTATGAAGTGGTATTAATTGGTGTTTTTACTATGGTGGGTGCACACACATACACATACACATACACGTACACGTACACATACACATACACATACACATACACATACACATACACATACACATACACATACACACACACCCATCTATGCATGCACTTGGATCCCCAGAAGAGTTCAAATAGCATTTCTCTGGCCATGGAGCTCCTTCTTCTATAGGGGGCTTCCAGATCTCTTCAGTGTGCTCCCCCCTTCGCACGCCTATCCGCTTTTCCCCTCCCCTGTCCTGCTCTGGCCCCCTCTGGCCATCCGAGCCCTTCCCCTGAGGCCCTTGGGAGTCTGCCAAGACTGCTTCCGACAAAGGCACAGTGGCAATGCCATCCAGCCAATTTCTTTCTGAGCGCCCACTCTCTGGAGCTCTAGATGCTCAGAAAAGTCAGTGTGTAACCCGCCGGAAGAGCGAAACTCCATGTCCCTACTCCCTTCTGTCAATTCCTCAGTTAAGCTGCTTTGTGCAGGGTCCTCTTCCAGCTGTACAGGATGCCCAGGAGGGGTCTCCCTTCCTGCCTCGCTTCTCCAGAATGCCGGTTCTTTCTTGCAAAAACAGTTGTGAAGTTGGAGTAGACCAGCGCTCTTAGCTCCATCCTGGCAGGGTGCCCAGGGACGCTTGGTTAGGTTTCAGACTCTACAAACAAAACTTTCTTCTGCTCAAACCTATCCTCTCTTGTAAGAGACACTGCCGACACCGTGCTCCATGCACAGCCTGTCAGCACTCACCTCTCTTCCCAAATGACCACTTACTACAAACCCCTGCATTTCTCTCAGGTGGCTGCGAGGACGGGTAGAGCTCGTGTACAGGGCAAGCAGAAGTGCCTGACTTAACATCCCTGGAAAGAGCGTTCAAAAGGAAGGAAGGAAGGATCACTTGAGGTATGCTCTGGACTCGCCCCCAGCCCCCAGGGGGAGCCACCCTTAATGCTCGAGGTGAAGCTGGCTTGATTCCCTCCACACCACCCCACCAATGTCTCCAGAGATCACCTCCCAAATAAACTACCTGCACTCAAATTCTTGTCTTAGATCTGCTTCTCATAGTTAAGTTAAAATGCATTCTTATCTATTCAGTGGTCAAAAGGAACCGTTGACACAAAAATCAGCATGGGGAATCTTAAACGTGTATTGCTAAGTGAAAGGAGTCAATCCGAGAAGGCTATATATAATAGGATCCCATTTATTTGACATTCTGGAAAAGGTAAGACTATAGAGACAAATCAGTGGCAGCCAGGAATTTGCAGGAGGGTGGGAGTTGACTAGGTGAAGCACAGGACATTTTTTAGAGCCGTGAAACTATTCTGTATGGTACTGTAGGGATGAATAATAATACTACCCATTTGTCAAACCTATAGGACTCCGTGGCACAGAGTGAACCTTAATGTATGCAAACTTGAAAAAAAAAATGACCCAGAGGGCAGGGGATCCCAGAATGGAATGCAGAATGTGACAAATGAATATACCTATTACAAATGTGTGGTATAATTTCACTGAAGTGGCGGCGGGGGGAAGAGAGAGGCTGACCTAAGTAACTTCGGAAATGACTAGAAATGATAAGCCTAAAGACAAAAAGAACTGTACATAAGCATTGGGCTCTAGGTGACGAAGTCGTTAACCATGGAGGGACAGGTTAATTATTCTGAAACCATTCTACACATATACTGGAATTGAACAAACTAGTAAATGAAGGGCAGCCAGTGGGAACCAAATCGCTTTTGGAATAGAAGGTTATAGACAAGCTTGGGGGAAATGCTACAATGAACCATGTGTTCATTGACCTTGAATTAAAGTCAACTCATATTTAGCTTAATACGGACACTGACATAGAAATAACTATATATGTGTGTGTATGCACAGGTTAGCTACTTCTGTATATAGTTCCTCGTTATGCTCACTGAGTCTAAAGGCAATGGCACCCAGTATCAATGAGCACACCTGGCTCAGATCTTGTTTTTCTAAATACCATTTTCCAATAAAAGGAAGCAGGGCTCATTATGGAAATGGGTGATTCTAGGGATATGGCACTGAGTCTATAGACTGAACCTGGAGCATCTTGTAGTGCCCAAAAGTGAGGAAGTGCTCAACAGACAAAACCACAGGTGTATATACATCAAAAGGACACAGGAACCATCTGAAAGAGTTCTCAATGGCCAAAGGTGGAACAATTTGAGCAACAAATAAATTTCATAGTACTGGATTATAATCCAAGGTATAAATATTTCCAATATTTCCAGGGGCACCTGGGTGGCTCAGTGGGTTAAGCATCTGACTCTTGATTTTGGCTCAGGTCAAGATCTCAGGGTCGTGAGGTCAGGCCCTGTGGCAGGCTCTGCACTGGGTGTGGAGCCTGCTTAAAATTCTCCCCACCCCCTGCCCCGTCTCAAAAAAATTAAAATAAAATAAAATAAAATAAAAGTCCACGAGTCCACACTAATGTAAATAAATGATTGAATAAATAGATATATGGAGGATGGGAGAGACAAATCTCTCAAACAGAAAAATTCCCAATAATATATGTAGATACTCCTTCCTCAAGGAGATGGGGCATAATCCCTACCCCTTGATATGGTCTTTACACAGTGACTTCCTTCCAAAGAGTACACTAAGGAAAGTGGAGAGAGAGTAATTTTATAGCAGAGGAACCTGACAATCACTACCTTAGCCAGGCAATCAAGGTCAACATCATCTGTGAAAAGTCAGGCTGATAACACTTTGAAATATTATCCCTTGATATGCTTAATTAATAATAAAGTGATTAAAATGGTACTTTACCGGGGCGCCTAGGTGGCTCAGTCGGTTAAGCGTATGCCTTTGGCTCAGGTCATGATCCCAGGGTCCCGGGATCGAGCCCCACATCGGGCTACCTGCTCGGCGGAGAGCCTGCTTCTCCTTCTCCCTCTGTCTGCCGCTTTGCCTACTTACACTCTCTCTCTCTCTCTCTCTTTCTGTTAAATAAATAAATAAAAATCTTTAAAAAAAAAATGGTACTTTACCTCTGTGGTCTTCCTCCCCAAAACACATAACCCTGGTCTGAGAAAAACGCCAGACAAACCCCCAATTGAGGGACATTGTCCAAAATACCTGACCAGTACTCCCCCAAACCGTCCAAGGTCATAAAAAAAAGAAAGTCTGAGAAACCATCACAGCCCAGAGGAGCCCAAGGAGACATGACAACTAAATGCAATGTGGGATCCTGGAAGAGAAAAGGACACAGGCGAAAGTCATTGAGAAAGTCAATGAAATCTGAATCAAGTATGGCCTTTAGTTAATAATAACATATCAGTATTTGTTTTTAGTTGTGACAAAGGTAATGTGAGATGTTAATAAGGAAAACTTGATGTGGGGTATATGAGAACTCTCTGCATGACCTTCTCATGTTTCTTGTAGATATAAATCTATTCTAAAATTAAAAAGTTACATAAAACTGCATTTTCATGCTACAACACTGTCTTCCCTCCTAGAATAAAAATTAGAAGGTATATAAGAGGTAAAGATGCAGAGAACTGGGACACCTGGGTGGTTCAGTTGGTTAAGCATCTGCCTTCGGCTCAGGTCATGATCCCAGGATCCTGGGATGGAGCCCTGCATCGGGCTCCCTGCTCAGTGGGGAGCCTGCTTCTCCCTCCCCTCCCCGCACAGGCTCTCTCTCACTGTCTCTGTCACTATCTCTGTCTGTCTCTCTCTCTCAAATAAATAAAATCTTTGAAAAAAAAATACAGAGAACCCTCTCCTGCTTCAGTTTTTACTGATTAGTTAGAGAACTTGTGATTAATAGAGATTCTTTTACTTCCAAATCTCACATTGGAAATATGATTTCTAGCAGAGTTCTTACAAAATAACACAAAATGTCCTATTTTATATCTTACAGTTTTGTAGTGTTGATTCATACTAAATTTCCTCACTTCCTGTCACCTATCCATTATGATAAATAACCAAAAGAGTCTGAATCTTTATAGGGAAAATGTTTTTATTATTCCATAGTAAATCGGTGGTTACTTTGATACATGCAATATATAAAAAAATTAAGGCTCTGGGGCACTTGGGTGGCTCAATTGGTTAAGTATCTAACTCTTGATTTCAGCTCAGGTCATGGTCTTAGGGTTGTGAGATTGAGCCCTGCATCAGGCTCTGCTGGGTGTGGAGCCTGCTTAAGACTCTCTCCTTTTCCCTTCGCACTTCACTACACTCTCTAAAAAAAAAGAAAGGAAGGAAGGAAGGAAGGAAAAAAAAATTAAAGCTCTAAGTGTCTATCCGTGATTCTTTTTCTGTCTGAGATGGCTAACTTTTCAATAAGTTAGCCAAAAGAATGACTTATAGACTGACTTCACTTTAAATTATTGGGATTCTCATTGAATTAAATCTGAAAAGTTTTAGCACTATTATTTTTATGGGTTTTATTTTATTATCATTTGGGACTATGGTGGAGGCAGTCTTAGAACCAGAAACTAGGAAGTTTATAAACAAATATACCATGAGAAGTGAAAATCATAGAAGACAAAATTGATGGATTTAACTACACAAAAATGGAAGCATTTGTATGTTGCTCCAAAAAATATCATGAACAAAATTAAAAGACAAACTGAGAAAGACTATGATAATAACTGGCAAAATGTTAAGGGAATGAATGTATATGGAGCTGCTTCCCCTTTAAGAACTATCAAGCGAGTGATACCACAGTTTGCAAAAGAAGAAGGATAAATTGATGAAAAAATGTACCCAAATTCAACTTAATAAGGAAATGCAAATTAAGATACTAATCACATAACTTTCTTTGTCCATCCAATTGTACTTTCATACCTTGCTGGTATTACAGATTGGAAGAGAAGTCTTTAAAATGTCTACCAATTGATCTAGGGATTCCATTTCTAGAATTTTATTCTAAGAAAATAATTAAGAATATACAAAGGCATTTATCCATAAATGTTTATTTTTATATTGCTTATTTATAACAGCAAATAATAAAAACCTTTATGTCCATCGATAGGAAATTGTTTAAATAAATTATAGTTTGTCCATTCAAAGGAACATTAATCAGTCATTGAAAATGATTATGTAGGTCAGGGATCAGCCATTTGTGTTCATTGGCCGGTTGCCTGGTTTTGTAAATAAAGTTTTATTAGGACACAGCCATGCCCATTTGTATGGCTGCATATTAGTTTGCTAGGGCCGTCATACCACTGACTGGGTGGCTTAAACCACAGAAATGTATTGTCTCACTGTTCTGGAGGTTAATAATCCAAAATCGAGGTGTCCAAAGGGTATGTTTTTTTCTGAACACTGTGAGGAAAAGATCTGTTCCAGGCCGCTCCCCTTGCTTTCTAGATGGCCTTCTTCTGGGTCTTCGCCATGTCTCACCTCCATGTGTGTCTGTGTCCAAGTGCCCCCTTTCCCTAAGAATGCCAGTCATATTGGACTAGGAGCCCACCCTACTCCAGTATGACCTCATCCTAACTAATTACATCTGCAATGACCCTATTTCCAGAAAAGGTCACATTTGGAGGTACTGGGGGCTAAGACTACAGCATATGAATTTTGGGAAGACGCCATTCAATCTGCAACAGCTGCTTGCATGCTAAGAAGGCAGAGTTGAGTGGCTGTGACTGAGACCAAGCAGTCTGCAAGGTCTAAAGTTGTCACTTTTCAGGAAAAGTTTGCTGACACCTGCTATAGGTTTTGACAGGGAGAAGATTCAAAAATATATTCTTAAATGAAAAGGACTACAATAGTACCTTTTGGAAAATTATCTCATTTGAAAACATCTATGTGCAAATATGAGAAAGACAAAGAATATACATCACAGTATTGATAGTGGTGATCCCGGAAGATCGGCACTTTGAGCAATTCTTCTTTTCTTTTAACTTGTGTTTCCTAATGTTTCTATTATAAACATATATTATTTTTGCAATTATAAAACCAAAAAATTTATGCCAGCATAATGTATAAAAGCTAGACTGCCACGTTGTCTTTGTAAGCATGGGGTAGAAATGAATTTCCACACAGTATTTATTCCAACTTCTAGTGCGCTTCCCTGTACTGCGGAGGCTGGAAATCCGAAAACCACATTTTTTGGACTCCCTTGGGGTTCTGGGTGCAAAATAGATTCTGCCAGTAGACGGACCTGCATGGGAAGAAAGCCATCATCTTGCAGTTTTGCCCCTCTCTGCTGGGGGCGTTCAGCTCTAGCTCGGAGCTAAGAGGGGGTTGGGCAGAGGCTGTCTCCCCCTTGGATTGCAGCTAGAGCAAAAGTTCTTGGGGTCAACAACTTTCTGATTCCCTGCATTCCTGATATCATGGAGGCTGCTACCCCTTGACAGGCCAGTTCTGCAGTGCTGCTCATTTTTCTAGAAATTATTCCAGGACACATAGCCCAAAGGCAGGCTTTCCAGCTATTTTACAATTAGATAAATCTTCCTGTGCCTAAAATAGCTGATTTATTGTTTCCATGACAGAACCACAACTGACATAAGGGTTCATGAGCAATTTGGGGACCAGCTTGTGCTAAAGGAAATTTTCTCCTGAAAATACATTTTCTTTGACAAGTTGAATGAAAATTATTCAGAGGCATCGATGTTTCAAGTTGCTTGGACTCCATCTGAATTGCAGAATGAAGAGTAGAAATAATTGGAACCATTCTGCCAAATCTAAAATACAGCTCAGATCCCCTAAGTATAAATGCAACAAGGTCAGAGATCTCCTCACTTTTATGAAGATGTGCAAATAGAATCTGGCTTTAAACTTTTTCTACAGCGGATCTACTTTCTCCATGAGCCTTACTTATCTCTAGGGGATTTGAGGAGGAATGGTGAGGGGCAGGATTCAATCTGCCTGTTTGTGAAATTTCAGCCTGATGAACACTTTTTCATTCTGGTAGCAGCTCAGTCTTTCCGATTCCTCCCGTTTCTCCATAGTATCTGGGTGCACAGGGTCATGTGGCCTGGTTGTGGTGCATCCCTCTGCCTCTGGTTTCCCATATGAAGTGGCTAGTCTGGCCTCGTCCTTAGACTGAGGACTACCGAGGACCACTGGTCCCATCTTGGGGGTGGGCCACCATGTTCTTACCCACTGGTTGAGCCTATGACTCCAGTCCTTGCCTCTGGTCACAAATCCCCCTTCACAGTAGCTTCTTTCTTCTTCCTTGAGGCCCCCGTGGGTCTGCTGGTCTTCCCAGGACACTCCCAGCCCCACTGTAGGATATCCAGATCCCTGGCATGCGCACAGGAGGCTATGGGGACAGGAGCCTGCCCCAGGCCCAAGAACCCAGTCATGCCCTCTGCCCGGGGCCCACGCTGCCATGTTGATATGGAGTCCACGAGGATGTGGGCTCTTCCTGGCCTCCCAAATAGAGCCCAGGCAAATACTCCTCTGCTGTCAGCTTTCCTCTGAACACATCTAACCTGGATCCATGCTGAGGTTTCATTCTTGGAGAGGGGAGGCCAGGGCATATGTAACTGTTTCTCTTGGGTTCCCATCTATTTGAATGGAAGGGTGATGTTTTCACTTCTTCTCAGTTAGGGAATTTCTCCATGTCATAATCTACTCCCTTCCAAATAGCTCAAACAAGACACCTGACAGTCAGGCAGGACTTTGTAGAGGAAGGTAACATGGCTAGGAGGAGACACTCAGATGGTTATAGTGGGTGAGTCAGAAAGGGGAAGCTGGGGCAGAAGAGTCCCAGAGGGAGGTTGTAGGAAAGTTGGTTTTGAGTTACCATCCTTTGGCAAACAGAACAGTTCAGGGTAGTATTTGGAGGGCAGGCTTGGAACCTGCCCACTTACTAGCTTTGTGACCTTGGGCAAGCTACATAACCTGCCCAAGGCTCAACTTTCTTATTTGTAAAGTGGGGATCATAATGGCACTTACCTCAGTGATTTGCTGTGTTATAGGAAATAATGCCTGTGAAGGCACAGCAGGCACTGGGCTCAGGCTGATGCACAGCTTGGCTGCCATAACCAAGGCTGTCATAAAACTCTCAAATACTACTGTTGTGAGTACTAAGAGGGAAAACCAGCTGTAAGTACTACCCACATGTAAGTTGTTACTTGTTGTATGATGTAAGTTGGCGAGTTTGGAAGAAGTTGGAGGGTACAACCTCGTCTTCACTGTGAGGCATGCATGAAGTATGAGTGGATATGGACAAGGAACTGGAAGTGGAAAGTGATAGAGAGGGAGTCCCAGAAGAACCGAAAATGAGTCCAGAGAAACAAGAAGAAACCAGTCAAGGTGATGTCAATGGTAAGTGGGAGGGAGGAGGGCCAGCTTAGGGACCTACATGCTTAGGGAGAAGGCAGCAGGATTGAAGCAGAGAAAAGTTGTCATTTTAAAAAGGACAACTCTATATAAAGGTAGGTGTAATCACATGCTGCCTGGCCTTCTGTTGAATGTGATTATTCAAGTTGATAAATCATTCATAAAACTACATTTGTGGGCTCTAAGAATGACATTTGTCTTCCCTGGATTATGTGATAAGAATTTTTTTTGTTTCTTCTTTTGCATTTTATTTATTTATTTGTTTGTTTGTTTGTTCAGAAAGTGCATTATTACAGGGTCTGTCCAGCCATGTGACTCCGTTGGTACCAGAATTCTTGGACCCAGCACGTATCCAAGAGAAGGCATTGGCCCATGAGGTAAACAACATACAGCACATGCCTGCAGAGGAGTCCAGAGGTCCACAGCCCAAGGACATAGTCCCCCCTGTATGGGGCGGTAGCATCTCCAATTCCTCAGCAAAAACCATACAGCCCAAGCAGGCTGACATCCCCAGTTTTTCAGCAAAACCCATCCTGCCCAAGCAGGCTGATACTCCAAGTTTGTCAGCAAGAACAATCCCACCCAAGCAGGCTGACACCCCCAACTCCCCAGAAAAAATTATCCCACTCAAGCAGACTGACATCTTCAATTTCTCAGCAAAACGCCTATCACCGAAGCAGGCTGACACCTCCAGTTTTTTAACAAAAATCATCCCACCTAAGCAGGGTGATACCTCCAATTCCCCAACTAAAACCACCCCATACAAACAGACTGATATCCTCAATTCCCCAGCCAAAACCATCCTACCCAAGGAGGCTGACACCCCCAATTTTTCAGCAAGAACTATCCCCCCCAAGCAGGCTGACACCCCCAATTTTTCAGCAAAAATCATCCCATCCAAGCAGGCTGACACCCTCCATTCTTTAGAAAAAATTATCCCACCCAAGCAAGATGACATCCCCAATTCCTCAGAAAAAATCACCCTGCCAAAGGAAGATGGCACATCTGCTTCTTCAGAAAAGAACATCCCACCCAAGCAGGGTGACACCAATTCCTCAGTAAAATCCATCCTGCCTAAGCAGGGCAATAACCCCAAGTTCTTAGCAAAATCCATTCTGCCCAAAGGGGCCAACACCCCCAAGTTGTCAGCAAAAGCTTTCCAGTCTAAGCAGGTCAACAGCCCCAAGGTCTTAGCAAAAACCATCCGGTCCAAGCACAGCCACACTTCCAAGTCTTCAGAGGAAAGCCTCCTGCCCAGAGAGGGTGACACCAAATCCTCAGAAGATACCATCCACCCCAAGGAGGGTGACATCCTCAAGTCCTCAAAAGAAACCATTCAGTCCAAGGAGGGTGACATTCCCAAGTCGTCAGAAGAAGCCATCCATCCCATAGAAGGCAGTGTCCAGAAGCCATCAGAGACAATGGAACTCTTGGAGGTGGACTTGGTGAAAGTGATCCTGAGCAAGGAGGACTTTGAGTTGGCGCTCAAGGAGGCCGGGGAGAAGCTGGTAGCCGTGGACTTCTCAGCCACCTGGTGTGGGCCTTGCAGGACCATCAGGCCCCTTTTCCAGTCCCTGTCCTTGAAGTATGAGGATGTGGTGTTCCTGGAAGTGGATGCTGATGAGTGTGAGGAGCTGGTGAGAGACCTGGAGATCATTTGCATCCCAACCTTTCAGTTTTATAAAAAAGAAGAAAAGGTGGGAGAATTTTGTGGTGCTGTTAAAGAAAAACTCGAAGCAAGCATTGCAGAATTAAAGTAATTGTGAATTCTGAAAGCAGTGTTAACAGTCAGCTGGTTATAGTTTGTGATTTTTTTATTTATGTAAAGAGATGAGACATAATGAAAATGTATGTCTGAATGACACCTGCTCATAAATGATGAAGTGTTAACTCCACTTTTTCAAAAAGTAGTAAAAGCATGAAAGCATGTTGTGACCATGCTTTCGTTGGTAGGAAAGTGTGATATTAGAATTTCCTTTGGTGGAGATTGGGAGTCTACCTGTCTCCTATTTTTTTGATCATGATTTTTTTGGAACTCACCCTTGAAAATTCAGTTCATTTTGTGTTAGTGGCAACATTGGAAATTCAGACAATTCTTCTGTAGAAGTACATGATTTTAAGATGAGTGGAGACTTCTTTTCTCATTTGGGGTTTCTGATAAGATGCTTTGGGAAATAAAGAATTTGAAAGGTTCACATATCCTACCTAACCTCCTCTAAGTGCGGGGAGTGCTACGGAGGCCTCAGGAAATCCCATGGGCTCACCAAGCCTGCATGGGATTCTTTGGTGGTAGAGTCAAGACCAAAACCATGTTCCCAGATCTCAAGTGCAGCAGGCCTCTTTCTACTAATCATGCCCACAAAATCCGAGACAGACCTCCCAGCTTCTGGTTTCTCATACCAAGAGCTTTACTATTCAAGTCAAAGTCAGGGTGATCTTCAATGCCATTATGACATCAGCTCACTGGTGACAGAGTTTGTACTTTGTCTCCTGGTAACTGGATTTCTGAAACCTGCTCCCACATGTCTCAGAGCCCAGAGGCCCAGGTCTGGGTCACAGATGGTAGCTTGCTCCAGAGTTTTTGTGTTTTAAGAAAATGTGATACACACACATATAACAGCATGTATTTAATGTATACAATTTGATGAATTTGGGCACATGCATACACCCATGACATCATTAACACAGTCGAGGTAATAAACATACCCCTCACCTCCAGAGTTTCCTTGTGTGTCCTCTTTTTTCTTATTGTGGTGGCGGCGGCGGTGGTAAGAGCACTTAACAGGAGATCTAACCTCTTAACCACATTTTAAATGCACAATACTATGTTGTTAATGACAGGCGCTCTGTTGTACAGCAAATCTCTAGAACTTATCCATTCTGGAGAACGGAAACTTCTACCCAGTGAGCAACAACTCCTCATGTCTCCCCCTATTCCTCGTCAGCCACCATCCTGTCTTCTGCTGGTCCAGAGTCTTTTAAAGAACTTGAACCAGTTGTTAACATTTCAAAAAACCAGGATTCCCTTTTAAACCTTGAATTCTAGCTTTTCTTGAAAAATTGTAAAATCTGGCAATCTGGGCTTGGGTTCCCTCAGGAAACCAATCTAATCGTAGAGGCTGAGTGACACTGCTTCCCAATGGTGATGAGGAACCTGTCTGGCTTCTTTTATGTGGCTGAGTTGCAATCCCTATCTAAGTTAACCGCAGGAGGGGGCTGCCCCAGCAACTCCCACTCTGTGCACTATCTCAGTCGCAGACCTTATCTGAGCCATGAAAAATAACCACCTAACAATAGAAACAAAATGCCATGCATACCTAGACTTTTTTCCAAAAACATTTGGAATGACCTACATAAAGTATTAATGATAAGGCTAACAAATTCATGAAAATGAATAAGATGTCAACTGGGGCTCATATAATCACTCTGTCTGAGTGGCACATTTTGTTCTGAGCTTCTTAGCAGTGTGGATGGGGTGGGGGTGAGAAAAGGCAAACTCAATAATACCCAGATTTCATTACCCCAAAGGAGAAAACACTGGAATTTGAAAAATGAGTCAATGATTTCCCATAACTAAATTTTTGAATGAAAATTTTCATCTGGGAACCTCTGGATGAGGTTCTTGACAGTATTTTTTATAAGAAATTCAGAAACAATTCTCATATAGCTATTTCTGATAATAATCGCTCATAAAAGCCAAAGCTATGATCATAAACCACTTTTCAATGAGAGGATTTGGGATTAGGGTGTACAAGCACAAAGCTTTTGATTTTCATATAAAGGGACTTCTATTAATGATCCATATATCTATTCTTTTCTTCTGGTAGAGAGACCTTCCTCTGACTTTTTTCACTCAGATGTGTTCTTGTTTTCCATATTGAACAGGTTGGTTTTAATGTAACTTTATCTGCTCAGACATTTAGGAATTAATTCAACCCCTCTGCTACCAGAGCCCCTTTTGGACAACCTAGCCCTGCAACAATTTAGACTGTGTAATTTGGAGGACCAGGGACCCCCAAATCTAACATTAATGAGTTACACCAACAACTATTTCTGGAACTGTAGTATTGCAGGTTTGTTGTTTATTTTTAATCATAGGTCTTTATGTTTAGGTTACTAAGTGATGACATGGACAATGACCTAAAGAAAACCCTTGAAAATAGTTGTGATAGATTTTCCAGGTGGTTTTAAACCATTCCCAATGCAAATCGAGGGAGGATGGCAGAGCACAACCCTGCAAAGTCAACTCTGCAGGGTCAACACAGTGCAGAGCAAGTGGGGGCTCTCTGACATTCTAATTTATCCCTCCAGATGCAGGGATAAAATCTAAACTACCAGAGAATCAATTCATGTCCTTCAGACTACTCACCTTAAGCATGATTTCTCTGGACTGTTTGGATAATAGTTAAACAGTAACCAGCTCAAAGCTATGTTCTCTGGCACAAAGCTTGAGTATGGATGTTCTGTTTTGCTAATTAAGAATCATGCACTTAAAAAAAATGAACCAAGCAATTGTCATCACCTCTACTCTTGAGCATGAAGGAGAAATAAGAAGCATTTCTAATGAGAAAGAAGATTCCGGATAATCATATTGGCTGTGCGTGATGACAATCTAACTAGAGCCCTAACAAGAATCAGTGGAAAACCTGTTTGCTTTGATAAGAAAACTCAACAACGGCGCCTGGGTAGCTCAGTCAGTTAAGTGTCTGACTCTTTATTTCGGCTCAGGTCATGATCTCAGGGTCATAGCATGGAGGCTGCTTAAGAGTCTCTCTCTCCCTCTCTCTTTGCCCCCCCTCCCCCTGCATGCGTGCTCTCTCTTTCTCTCTCAAAAAAACCAAACCAAACCAAACCAAAACTCAACAAAGTGGCAGTATTCCAAGTTATCTCCAAAAATTCAATAGCTTCCTTTTGATTCAATGATAAGTGACTGGGAATCATTATGGAAAAAGGCCTCATTTACAATAGTGACAAAAAGAAAAATAAAACACCTGGCAATAGTCCTAACAAGAACAGTAAGGATTTTTAGGACTAACTCTGAACACTTTGAGACAATACAAGTAGATTTGAATAAAGTGAGACACAGTCCATTTTCCACATTGGAAAGAAAGATTGAAAAATGTTGAGTCTTTTCACTTGATTAGACTTAATGTGATCCCAACCAATATCTCATTGAGATTGTTGGGAGAACCTGACAAAATACTTAAAAATTCAAGAATAGATAGGAAAAAGTTTTAAGAAGTAATGAAGAGAAATTTGCCCTATCAGATAGTAAAATGTGTAAGTAGTACAGTAATTGTACAGTAAGTGTAGGGATACCAATAGAAGTACTGATGAAGAAAGAAAAGAGAGTAAGGAGACATAATAGTAACCAAAATCAGACTACAGTATATAAGTAGTAATATATTAATAAAGAAATGTTTCAATTTGATCAAATGTGAGTGGGTAATTAAAAAAAAATTGTTAAACATTAGGTTTCTAGGGACACCTGGGTGGCTCAGTCTGCCTTAAGCTCAGGTCATGATCCCCAAGGTCCTGGGATCGAGCCCCACATTGGGCTCCCTGCTCTGCGGGGAGCCCACTTCTCTCTCTCTCTCCCTCTGTCGCTCTTCTTGCTTGTGATCATGCTCTCTCTCTCTCTCTCTGTCAAATAAATAAATAAATAAATCTTGAAAAAACTACTCACATTAGGTTTCTAGGCCTCCATACTTGAAAAATCAGTTTCAGTAGTTGTGGATGGAGTCCAGGAATCTCTCCCCTTTGTTCAAGTTCAGCCACCCTGCCCCCACCACCCCCAACAAGCTCCCATCCTGTGTGCACTGTAGTCCCTAAACATGCTTCCTCTGGACAATTACTCTCCTGCAGAGCATCACTTTAATCTAATGCCCACTCATCTCCCCAGAAACCCACAGCCCTAGCCCATGAGGGTTGTCTTATCCCCAGATTGATCCCCTTCCCACAGCATTTCCTTCCTGAGGCTCAGTTACTCAGTGTGGAAAACCACTGCTAGAGAGAAAGGGCTGCCCCGTCAGTTGGGGGTGAGGTGGGGGGGTCTTTGCTGTCCAGGTTCCATATAAGAGGCTAGGGCTTGAGTGGGTTCAGTCTCCTTTGAAATTTCCCCCTTGGTAGGAATCCTTATTAGCATGCCCCTTATTTTTCTGATAATCCAGAACATTACTGTTGGAACAAACATGTTTCCACAACATAATCCCACCTCAGTGATTAAATTGCCTAACCCCATAAGGACCTTCCTCCCATAGGAACCTCTTCCTGTTCCTATAATTTGCAAGGCTGCCTCTTTTCACATTATTACATGGAGCATCCTTCCTTTGTACTCTCTCTCTCTCTCTCTAAGATTGGTTCCACAGGCCTAACAGGAATAAGAAAATAGGTTCATTGCCGAGTCATGGTTACAGGGTTTTATAAGATAAACTGAGGCATATTAAAATTTTTTATGAGTTTATTTGAGCAAAAATTGATTCCAACAGGGAAGTGCCAAACCGGAAATGGTTAGATGCACTCTGCCAACAAGAGCCAGAGGAAGACTTGGTGTAGAGAAGGTGTGCGAGCAGAGAAAAGACATTATTTGATTGGCTGTAGCTTCAAGCCTAGTTGGCTGTTTGTGATTGGCTGTCTTTAGGTTTTGATTTCTTAACCTTGAGGCATTTACAGGCTTAGATTTGGGTTTGTTTACGGTTCCACCAAGCCTTAGAGCCACCTCAGGCTAAAGTCCTCCTTAATTAATTTAATGAAAACTAGAACTCAGCCCACCGAATTCTAGAGCAGAGGTGTGAGGGTGCTTGTTAAATGCCTCTTAAGAGACTGGACAAGTTGGTTGAGTTTCTGCCTTCCGGCTCAGGTCATTATCCCAGGGTCCTGGGATCGAGCCCCACATCAGGCTCTCTGCTCTGTGGGGAGCCTGCTTCTCCCTCTGCCTGCCGCTCCCCCTGCTTGTGCTCTCTCTCTCATTCTCTCTGTCAAATAAATAAATTAAAAAATGGATGGCCTTCCTTCTCCTCGTCAATGGAAGAGCAGGCGGGAATGAAAAGAGTGGTTTGCTCTTCTGGATTCAATGACCAGGAAAAAAAAAAGGAGTAAAAAGATCAAAATACTAAAAACAGAATGATTCTTATTTTCTGTAAAAATTGAATAAAGTATTGTTGTTGGCTCTCTATGTATGGATGTTTTTTCTTTCGTTCTATTCTTGTTTTTTTGTTTTTGCTGCTTACACAGACAGTGAAAAGAAAAAGCAGTTAATGAAATGCTTTGGAAACCCCAGCTGCTAAAACAGAATCTGGGAGGACTGAAATAAGAAGGAGTAAGCATATGGCCCAAGGTCAAGGATGCTCTGGCCAAGTCTTCAAATGCAGAACTTCGCCTGAGGCTTTGTGTTCTGGTTGAGCATTCTGGGCCTTCCTGGCTTTGTGTTACAAACAGTCTTAGAGACGAAATCCCCTAAGTTCTTCTGCTTGGAGATGAAGTGCCTAAGTGGTTGAGGAAGCCATAGGGAAGGTGGTATATTTGTGTTTTGGTGGCAAGTGACAGAGACGCAACTCAAACCTGGTCCAGCAAATATGGAGAATGTGTTGGATCTTGAAACTGGAAATTCTAAGGGGACAAAGTGTTTCATGGGTACGTGGAGGTTCAAACAACATCAACAAGACACTGATGTTTTCCACCTCTCAACTCAGCTACCCACCACACCCTCTCTAAAAAAAAAAAAAATAAAAGTGTGGGGGTTGGAGCCTGGGTGGCTCAGTTGGTTCAGTGTCTGCCTTCAGCTCAGGTGATGATCTCGGGGCGAGGGGGTGTCCTGGGATCGAGTCCCCTATCGGGATCCTTGCTCAGCGAGGAGCCTGCTTTTCCCTCTGCCCCTCCCTTTGCTCGTGCTCTCTCTTTCTCTCTCTCTCAAATAAATAAATAAATAAAATCTTAAAAAAAATTTTTTTAAATAGTGGCACTTTAACCAGGAGATCCTTTAACACCCACAGTGAAAATAGTCGCCCAGTGCAACAATGACAAATATTGGGATCCAGATAGCAGGGAGCTGGAGAAAGCCCAAGGCTGTAGCTTCAAGGTTTAAGAAAATCAGGATTTTCAAATTCCAGAGTGGAAAAAAAGATGATTTATTTCAAAATGAAAAAGCCGATATTAAAAATGATAAACATGAAGAAGTTAAGGTTGGTAAACACAGGCAGTGATTGAAATGAAGAAAGGCAAATCGTGAGCACTGAAAGAAAACGTGATCATTCTATTATATATTGATTAGAAGTGTATTTCTTTTAAGCACACAAGTTGAGAGTCATCTTCTCTTAGGTTAAGATGGTGATTTCAAATAAGAGGGCGATCTGGCTTGGGGAAGAACAGAGAAGGGCATGGCTGTTCTGCACAGAACTGTTCTGCAGGTCTTCATTGCTATTTTCCCTAAATGCCCCTGAAGGGTCTCTGGACTCTGAGAGCCACCTCACTAGTGGGATTTGAGGAAGGTGGAAAGAAGGACTGCTTCTCTCTTTCATGTCCCAAGAAGGCCACAAAGCCTTGGTGTTTGAAAGGCAAAGCTAAATGCAAGTGTAATGACTCATAGATCAATATCTTTCACAGACATTAATTAGGAAGATACAGAAGGAAGTCACCAGTTTGCTAATGATTCTTAGTTTAGAAATGGCAGATGAGTCTAGCTGCCTCCCAGGGAAGACGTTAAAGAAGATTTCCCTTGGGCACCTGGGTGGCTCAGTCGTTAAGCATCTGCCTTCGGCTCAGGTCATGATCCCAGGTTTCTGGGATCGAGCCCCGCATCGGGTTCCCTGCTTGGCCGGGAGCCTGCTTCTCCCTCTCCCACTCCCCCTGCTTGTGTTCTCTCTCTAGCTGTCTCTCTCTGTCAAATAAATTAAAAAAAAAAAAGATTTCCCTTAAATCAGGCCAGTTAACAATGGCAAGACTATAGTGTGTTGTCGTGCTATCAGAAACAGCGAAATAACTGGAACTGCAACAGTATAGTATAACAATTCAGCATTAATGGATTTTTAACCTCCCTATGTTCATTTCCCTATTAAATTTGATCTCTTTCTATGAGCTCGAAATTGCTTATATGATAAAGATGCTTACTTTCAAATAATCTCTTTTGGCATCTGAGGTTTTTAAAAAAGTATTTATAAATGCAAATTATAATCCTACTTCATTTTGGATTGCAAGTTTCATATATGTATATCGATAGAAAAATGCTAAAATAAACTTGGTAGCTTATCGGTTGGATACCAGCTGCCAACATTCATCCACCTCAGGTCCCATCTATGTACTGACTTTTATCTGTATGTGCTCTAAAACACACACACACACACACACACACGCACACATACTCCAAGATTTATTATGTGAAGTTAAGATACTACATATGTTTATCACTGGTATTCATGTTGAAGGCAGGAAGATAGGTGCCTATGTCAGTAATGAGCTCTATTCACAGCCAATAGGTAAACTGTCTTGAATGTAGGGAATATTCAGAGCCCATAGGCTGTCCTGTGGGAAAACTGCCTAGAGATGCTTGTGAAACTGAAAACTCCTCTGTTTTTAATTAAAATCAATAAACTGATTTTTAATTCTTAGGATTCTTCTATCCTTTATTGACTTGCTCCAACATGAGCTCTTGATAACCCTAGTTTATCCTCTTGGATGGAGATTAGATGCCTTTCCCACGGTCCAAGTGAAGCATGTCCAAATGGCCCCTCTCCAGGAGGAATAGGACTTGAGCTGACCAGCAAGGGAATAGGGAGTTTCTGAAGGTCTAGGGCTGAGAGTAGAGGTCTCTCTTGTCTCAGGCAGGAGAAGTGACTACACAGGTGAAAAGGAAGCACTGAGAATGAGACCCAAGAAACCAGGAGGGGACCACAGAAGTTGCCTCAACCAAAGAGGTGATCGATGGGTGTGGAAGTCAGAATCTGGTTACTGGGCATGGAGACAAGGTGGGCTCAGGTGAGATGACATGCAGAAGGTGTGAGAAGTGGAGAAGGTGGTCACTGGTGAATGCGGCAGAGGTGCAATGCAGAGTTGGGTCCCCTTAACTTCAAGAGCCATGGTGAGAATGGACAAGATCTTAGCATGTGAGTGCCACCCTAGCAAAACACTTACTATGTCTCTTCCAAGTAGATCATTGGGCTACGGCAGAAGTCTAAAATCATATTGCTTATGAAATTTATAGGAACAGTGACCAGATTATGTTTACCAATCTCACTGTAAGTTAGGTAATAGGATGGGTATCCAAAAAGTCTATCTGAAATATGGGATATTTAACCCCATAATGGAATTTGCTATCCCTTGATAAAAGACAAAACAAAGTTTACTAATGTGTGGGAAAAAAATTTGGCAGTTTGGGGTCCTTGACCTGTGGGGTAAGAGCTATCATAGTGGGAAAGACTAGGAATGAGCCTATAAAACTGCCCCCATTCCCCAGGTCAGAATAGTAAATCAGTGCGATATTGCATCACAGAGACTTGTGCCTCTGTTAAAGGCGGAAAGGATATAGGCTAGCGGTCCCTCCTATCACATCTTCATTTGAATAGCCAGTCTGGCACCTGCAGAAAACAGATGGTAGAACACCACAAGCTAAGTCAAGCTGCAGTTCCTTTGCAGTTGCCGGACAGAGCAGTATTGTTGCTAAAGCACATTAATAAGGCTTCAGGTACATACTATGTGGCCAGTGATTTGGCAAATATGTTCTTTTCCATTCTGAAAAAAAAAAAAAACAATTTGTATCCAAGTGGCACAGACAACAACGTTTGTTTACTGTTTTGCTCCAGGGTATTTTGAAATTTTCCATCCTTTGTCATCACATAGTATGAAGAAATAGGAACTGTCTGGACATCCTTTACATCAAGTAACAGTGATCCATTACTTGATGACACCATGTGATCGAGCAGGCCTTGGCAAGATAGTGTAAATTCAGGGACCTGCCATTCAGGAAAGTTTTCAGGGGTCCAGTGATCAGATGTGTGCTGAGATACCTTCTCCAAATTAAAAGATGAACTGTTGCTTTTGCATCCCCTACCAAAAGGAAAGAAACACAGTGCCTGGTGTGTCTCTTTGGTTTCTGGTATAGATAGATAGATATAGATATATAGAGAGGGTATAGAAATATTTATATCTATCTATCTGTATATATATGAATGATTATTCACTGAAACTATAGTTGCTTATTGCAAGATATCTATTCAGGATTATTCAGAGTACTATTCAGGTGTAAAAAAGAGCAAGGAAGCACTCTATGAACTGATATGGAGTAATTTCCAGGATATATTAAGTGAAAAAAAGCAAAGTACAAAAAAGAATATAATATTTAACCCTTCAAGTAAAAATGAAGGTGATCTAAGAAAGTACACATGTATCTGTTCATTATGCCAAGGAGGGAAAAAGAATGTTTTTGACTCTAAGAACCATATCAATGATTCACACTCTCCCAACATAAATAAATAAGGCAAAGAGGAGGGGCAAAATGGAATACAAACAGTAAAAAATGAATTTAATTGTATCTGAGTAAATAATATAACCATAGTGAAGGGAGTGGCAAGGAACGCACTTAGGTAAGTAACCTTGAAAATCAGTATTTTGACTGTATACTGTAAAGTAAGAGACAAAAGGAACTGTACACAAATATTCCACTCTAGTCAGTAAATCTGTTTTTCACAGAGTTATGGGTTAGCAATTCTGAGATTACTCTATATGCATTGTAGGATTGAGCAAATAAGTAAATTTATTGTGGGTAATGAAAGTAAGGTTGCCTACTGTCCTATGACAAAGAAGTTACAAATAAGGGGGAAGAAGGCTAGAATGAACTCTGTGATGTTAGATTGGGATGGCAGGTATCAGTATAAACTCGTTTTTAAGATAGATAGATAGATAGATAGATAGATAGATAGATAGATAGATGATAGATAGATGATAGAAACTAAATACACATGCCTGTATATTTAAGTATATGGATTTCATAGCTTTGTTCATGAAAGGGCCTGGAGACAATGACACTCCAAGTAGCATGAGCACCTCTAGGGGCCAATCTTGGTTTCTAACTACCGTCATCCAATAAAGGAGATCAGGATCCTCAGGGACTTACCAAGGGAAGTATAGGATGATCCTGAAACATCTTGGAGCACTATAAAGTAAAGAAGTGCTCAGAAAATGATGATGGCATGTTGAAAGACACAGGAGCCAATATGAAGGAGCTCCCAATGGCCAAATGTGGGAGAAGGTGAGCAACAACATAAATAATGGTAATAGTGGGTTACAATAAAATAAATTTCTATGAGCCCATTCTTACATAAATAGATGAAGAAATAAAGGAATGATGGAGAAAGGACAGCTGTTCCTTGAAGTAGATTCCAATGAATAAATGTAGAAGGAATGATGGAAACAGATAATCAGTTGTTCCAGGCAAGAATCATTGATGGGTACTAAAATGAGTGAAGGAAAGTTTGATTAGAAACAGGGCATCTGCAGTGTCTCAAAGCATCTCGTTACAAGATAGTAACTTTATCTGGCAGACACCACCTTAATCATGTGAGCAAAGCTATCCAAACCAGAAATAAATTGGCATTGTGTACATCTGATAGAATGCATTGAGAAGAACCAGACATCACTACTGTGATATCCTTCCTAAAAATGCAGAACCTCAATCCAATCAGGAGAAAACATCAGACAAACACCAAATGTTGGGCATTGTAATATAACTGGCCAATACCCTTCAAAAATATCAAGGTCATGAAAGACAAAAAGGACTGAGAAACTGTTCCAGATGAGGGAGAGATCACAACTAAATGCAAGCTGGGGACCTGACTTGTATCCTGGACAAGTCAGAGGACATTAGTGGGGAAATTGGAGAAATTCTAAGAAGGTCTATGGACTAGTTAACAATATTGAATCAATATTGTTTTCCTGTTTTGGGTAATTGTTCTAGGGTTATGTAAGATACTAACTTTAGGGGAAGCTGGGGGAGGGCAAGGCATAAATGGAACTCTCTGAACTCTTTTTGCAACTTTTCTGTGGGTCTAAAATTATTTCTAAGTAAAAATTAGAAAGCAATAAATGTAGACTGAGTACCTTCTGGATCCCAGGCCCTCTTCCAGATGCTGGAGATACAGCAGTGAACAACCTGAGGTCCCTGATCTCAGGGAGCTTACATTAAGTGATAGATCCCAGGTTAATCACTGACCATTTGTAGTAGAGATTATAAGAACACGATTCTTTAGAGATGGAATTATTCCGACTCAAGGTTTACATAATTTATAGTGACTCCCAGCTTCCATCTCAATGGTTTCATAAAAGCGAATGTACAGTCAAGGACCGAGCATTGTTTACCACATTGCCAAACAGTTCTGGAATTTATATATTCCTTTCCAAAATTGCATGGTTACTAAGTCTTCTTGGTGAGCACAGCCTAATTTCAGCTTGATGTATTTCTTCTGAAATTGAATCATTCTGGTAAGATTGATGTGTGGTAAACCACACATTATCTGGATTGTACTTTCTATGTCACTATAAAAACATCAAGAACAATTCATACACAGTAAAATCCCTGGCTCGCACCTGAATTTCGACTTCATTTCCATTCTTTGGCTTTATGGTTCTTCAAAATCTGTGATTCTACTGATTTTCAACCAGATTAAAAATAGGAGAAATTATATCCCAGTTGCTTTGTGCTGAATTTATTTGTCCATGAAGGGTTCGAGCATTTTTATCACATCTGGAAGAAAGTAAAATCATGTGAACCGCCTTTAATTCTAAATAGAGTGCTCAACGTGAGGAAGCAGCTCAATGAATTTCTTCAACAAGTTTCCGTGGCCATGTGATTGCATCTAAATAAAATTAAATCTACATACTTGGCTTCAACTTCTTTCAAACATGTTACAAACTGACAATGACTCCTGAGTAAACCACAAAACAAAAATAGGTGGGGTACCTAGAATATTTACAGTGTGGAACACTTCCCCTATGACATCGTGCTCTCTGCTTGACTGACATATTTCTTGGTACTAACTGTCTAAATGAATGAATCGGTGAAGTCCAGGCACACTTCAGAACTGACTTGAATAAACTGTTTACTCCGTGCCTGCCACCTCCTCTCCACATCACTTGAGCAATGGTTGTGCTGAGTGAACGCCACCTTGATACTGAACTTTTCAGATTCCTGACCGGCAACTGGTGAGGTCTCAGGTCAGGTGTCTACTTAATCACTGGGTCCCCATCCTCCATTCGGCCCCTAGGCTTAAACCACTGGTTTTCCTTAACCTCTGCAACCAGAAAAGTGATTCCCAAATAGATTAATATTTCTATTTTGTAATGTAATGATTAAGAACTTAATATAATCCAGACTTATGTGACAGCACCAGCAGCAAGCTCAATGGGATGCCTAAAGAGAATTTTGGAGGAAGTATTTGTCAGATTGTTCCATTGAGTTTCCAGTGGGACAATTCAATTGCTTGATTTATTATTTTCTTCCCATAAGTTTATGATCCTAGTTATTCCAAGCTCTGTAACTTCTAAAAAAGGAGCAAAAATGGATACTCATGCCTGCCTAGGAATGAACAATTATGAAGTAAATGACAGTAATAGTAAAATTTATTATTTTTTTATTAAAGATTTTATTTATTTATTTGAGAGAGTAAGTGGGAGAGAGCATGAGCGGGGGAGAGGAGTAGAGGGAGAGGGAGAAGCAGACTGCCTGCTGAGCAGGGAGTCCCACATGGGGCTCCATCCCAGGACGCTGGGACCATGACCTGAGCCAAAGGCAGACACTTAACTGATGGAGCCACCCAGGTGCCCCATAATGGTAAAATTTATTGAGCACTTACATGTGCCAGGTATTGTGTTCAGGTATTTATCAGTATTATCTCATTTAGTTTTCACAACAATCTTGTGAGGCAAATGGCTTTATTATCCCCACGTAAATGACTGATACAGAAAGTGAGCCCAGATTTGAGTAAGCCGGAGCTCTGATCACTGAGCTAGTGCTTAAAATGGCCAGACATTTTAAGTAAGGTCAGAAAAGCTATTGAATGCAAGGAGACAGCAAGAACTTGGTGATGGAATGAAATGAGCAACATTTGTGCTAAACAAAAATGTTTTTATTCTTTTATTTTATTGTGGTAAAATATACCTCACATAAGATTTGCCATGTGAACCATTTTTAAGTGTCCAGTTCAGGGGCATTAAGCACATTCACACGGTTTTGCAGCGGTCACCACCATCCATCCATAGAACTTTTTCATCTTCCTGAACGGAAACTGTACCCATCAAACACGAACTCCCCATTTCCCCTCCCTCAGCCCCTGGCCACCACTGTTCTATGTTTTGTCTCTATGATTTTCACCACTTAATGAAATGGGACCTCAAAGAAGTGGAATCACACTGTATTTGTTCTTTTGTGTTTGGCTTATTTCACTTAGCAAAATGCCTTCAAGACTCATTCATATTGTAGCATGGGTCAGAATTTCCTTTTGAAGGCTGGATAATATTCTGCTGTCTGTATATACCCCAAAACAAAAAACATCCTTCAGAAAAAATACATATCGGGGCGCCTGGGTGGCTCAGCAGGCTAAGTGGCTGCCTTTGGGTCAGGTCATGATCCCAGGGTCCTGGGATTGAGCCCCGTGTTCTGCTTCTCCCTCTCCCTTTGCTCTCCGCCTCCCTGCTCGTGCTCTCTCTCTCTCAAATAAGTAAATAAAATCTTTAAAAAGAAAAAAGAAATGTTTTAGTAGAAAATCTTAGAAAGGTGTGAGCGTGTGTATGTGTGTATGTGTGTGTGTGTTTAAATGTACCTGGACATAAAAAATGCCATGATCTTGAAATGGCCAGGTACCTGCAAAGCATTTCCTGACTCTCCAGCACTTAATCACCCCTGTTTACAATTCTTCCACGATTCCTTTCAGTTCCTTCTCTTAAAGCACATCACTTGGATTATGTTTGTTTAAGTCCATTTAGACTGTCAACTTCTCCAGGATTGAAGTTAAGTAGTGGTCTTCTTTGTGTCTGCCCTAGCCTATACCACAGAACTTGGCCCCAAACAAGCCGTCAACCAACACCTGGAATAAAGGAAAACAAAAAATTACTCCCAGTTTAAGTTTAAAGTTTCTCATTAAGAAGATAACATTTGGCTGTGGGTTTAAATGCCCAATAATTTACATATTTATGGTTTATACTTCAAAGGAGATACCAAATTTTGTGAACAATCATATAACAATCAATAAATGCCAAACACTATGCTAAGCACTTTACACAGATTATACCATTTAGTACGCATAGACAATATTAAATATAGGATATATTGTTGCCATTTTATAGACAAGGCCATAGTGTTTAATTGCACAGCTGGGCAAAAAGTGATGGAGTCTGAATTCCGGTCTTTCTGAGGTCCACATCTGTGTTCTTCACCCCATATCTACTCTAGGTTTTGTTAGGGCTATACAAAGAAGCCTGTGTGTTCAGAGACTATGAGAAGTCGGGCAAGGTGTCAAATGTGGATTTTATGTTCACAGGCATCTTTTAATTTCTACTTGTGTGGTTGCCTTTAAGGATAACTGTATTTGTGGGAGAAAACACATTAAGAACTGCTGAGAATCTGGTTGTTTACAGGTGCTCTAATCTTTGCAATCTAGAGAAGGAAAATGGAATGAGCAAGAGAAGAAAACGGTTCAGTAAGCAAGAATGGGTTCGGTGAAAATGTACAATTTTGGAGGCCCAACTATTGATCCAAACAGTCCAAAGATACTTAAATATGTCCCTTCTTCAGCTGCTGACATGGAGTGGGATCTCACGCCTGACAATGAGGGAGACAGATATCCTCAATATATTCCTGATGGAGGTGTGAATTGTTACAACCCTTTGGATAAAAAGTATGCAATATAGTGATGCTTGGGTGGCTCAGTCAGTTAAGCGTCTGCCTTCGGCTCAGGTCATAATCCCAGGTCCTGGGATCAAGCCCTGCATCGGGCTCCCTGCTCAGCAGGGAACCTGCTTCTCCCTCTGCTTGTGCTCTCCCTCTCTCTCTGACAAATAAATAAATACAATCTTTAAAAATAAATAACTAAATATCTTACAATTAACAATAAAGTATGCAATATATATTGAAATAAGAAATATCTTTGATCCAGTGGTCCCACTACTAGAAATCTCCCTATGGAAATAAAAGCATTCTATAATAAAAAAATGCATATAAGGATGTTTATTGTAGTGCTATTGGTTGTGATAAAAGCCTAGAGCAATTTACATGTTCATCAATACGGGAACAAATGGTTCTATAGTAGGGTCATTTATTCTATGGATTTAGCTGTTAAAAGACTGAGTTAGGGGGCGCCTGGGTGGTTCAGGTCATGATCCCAGGACCCTGGGATAGAGCCCCACGTCGGGCTCCCTGCTCAGCGGGGAGCCTGCTTCTCCCTCTCCCACTCCCACTGCTTGTGTTCCCGCTCTTGCTGTGACTCTCTCTGTCAAATAAATAAAGTCTTAAAAAAAAAAAAAAAAGACTGAGTTAGATCTTTGCCAATTGACCGGGCCAGATATTGTTAGTATACTGTAAAGTGAATCAAGCAATGAATGGTCTGGTAATATGTTAGAGTTTGTGTTAAAAAAAACAAACAAACAACAACAGTGAAAAGCCAATTAGCTCTGTTTTTATAAGTATGGATAAGGTTAGAAGGTGATACAGAACTCAGGCAGTTAAACTGGTTACCCAAAGTGGAGTAGAAATTGGGAGGTGTAGGAAGAAACTTTTTGTCCATATGCTTTTTTTGGATAATGTTATTTGTTATAATGGCACAGATCGCTTTTACAGTATAAAAGATTGAGAAAACACATATTCTTCAAATGATTCTTCATAAACAAAGATGATTAATTTTATAGTTTTAACTGCTTTAAATGGTTATAAAAAGAAAAATCCCCAGGATAAGTCTTTTTTTTCTAACTCCTCTTCCAGCGTTGATTTTTTCTGATGAAGCTCCCATCTGCCTTCTGTTGGAATCTATATTTCTCACTGAAGTCTTACAAATGTGCTACAGTAAGCACCACCAAGAAATTCCCATTTACATGGTGTTGCATCCCCGTAATGCTGCCTGGCCTTGTACATCTTTTAGTTAGTTATCAGTCTCCGTCATGTCTCTCTGTTTTAGACAGATCCCTTTGTGTGCAGTGACTCTGCTTCATTCCTGTTTGACCCCCAGCATCCTTGTTACTCCGTCAGGAGAATGGTTTGCAGTCCTTGCCTTCTAGAACAGCTCAGCAGATTTCCACCCTATCCACTTCCTTCCTGATCCACTCTTGGCTTCCCTGATGCCTCACTCTGCAGTACTCTAACATCATAAGTTGAAAGAACATAATGAAGGGAATTATGTGCTTATAACATTGGGGTGAGGGGTGGAGGAGCAGGCTCTAGACTAGGCTCCCCAGGAATGACTCCAGGGCAGGACTGACCTGCTGCACCTGGCCAGCTGCCACCTCTGAGGCTGCACCTCTTGCCTCTGACCCAGGGATCAGGAAGCTGGACCCAAGAAGGGACCACTGCTTCTGCTGACCCCCAACAACTGACTGTCTTTTGATATCCTGGAAGCTAGTAAATGGATGCTGGAATGCTGCCGCAGAAAACCTCAAGTCTCGGGGGTTTTGCCTCAACAGAAAAACAGCCAGAAGGGACAGAAAGCTGGCCTCGGTCTCACGTCTAACTTTTAAGTCTTGTCTGAACAGAATCCTAGCTGCAAAGGAGATACTTCATGTTTGTCTCTCCTGCTTGAATGTAGCCCTATGGGAGCAGAGACCATGTCTATTGGTTCACCACTATACCACCAGCAGCTACCACAGTACCAGGCACACAGTCATGTATAAGGTAACAATGCTGGATCCAGGCACTACCCTAAGCTCTTTGTGTGCATTAACTCATTTAATTCTCAAAACAAACCTCAGATGTAGGTATTATTTTGCTCCCCAGTTTAGATGTAGAACAGGCACAGAGAGGTGAAGTAAGTTTGCTAAGACCGTACAGTAGTAAAGAGGACTGAAACCAGCAGGTCAGACCCAAGGCCTGTACTTACTCAGTATGTTTTACTGCCTCAATGTTTATTGCAAGTATGCCCATTTAAATGTTTACTGAGTTGTATTACACAGAGAATTGATTCTATACAAATTCATAATTACAGAGTACTTTTATAAAGTAAAATTTAACATGTTTAACTATGGAGATGGTTATACTTTGTTACCATTTGTACTGGTAACTTTTTTTTTATCCTTGCCAAACCTATGAGATAATCTGTCCAAAAGTGAATACCATTAGTGATTCAAGTGGGTTGAAGTAATATTCAACTTCATACATCTTAGACTCATAAAAACTTCTTAGTAGCTAGAGAAATATGCTTGAGTATATATATATATATGTATATATATACATTGCATATGCATATATATGTAGATGTGTACTCTATATTTTTGCTAATACTTTAAGAGAACTTTATGTGCTGCATTAATCAACATAAGAAGAGCAAACAATGAACATTAGGCTCCATGTTTGTCCATTCCTAACTTAAATGGTAAACAATACATAAGTCAATTACATTTTAAATTGTCTTAATCACTTTCAGTTGTCATTTCATTGTGGCTTTGGAAAAAGCAAAAATGCACAGGATGGAAGATTGGGCAACTTTTCCCCAAACTTTAGCTCTGTTACTGCCATGAGATGCTCTTATTCCCATATTTAACAACAAAAGTAAAACTTGCTGTTATTTGGCAGTTCTGAGAAGAGTGTGATGATGTTTATAAAGATCTTTGAACTGCTAGAAGAAAGCTAGTAATACCAAAGCATAAGCCTCTTAAATAGTGCACCATTTAATGAGGGATAGATGATTCAAGAGGACTCTGAGTCATTATTAAGGCGATGCTCTAAAATAGTAATAGAGGAATTATTCCAAAGATGTTTTATGTATTTAGACTACCAGAGATTTAAATTCTCATATAGTTCTAAGACTATATGATATTTGAAGCAATACTGAGAAGACAAAAACAGTCAATTTCAAAGGTAATGACTTAAAATGGGCAGAGGTTTCCTCATTATATAGACTGGAAAACTGGGATACGGCCAGTTCAGACTTCCCATGGAATTCATGGTGGTGACTGGGTACCCATTGTCCCATATGGGAGTGACAGGGAACTTCCTCAGCATGCTGTACTTGCTAATTGCTGTTTGCACACTGGAGATTCCCAAATGCTTTCTGGTAAGAGAAATGTCCAGCTAGCTGTGGAGGAGCCAGTTCAGCCAAGGCTAATTTGCCCGTGGATAACAGTTCTTAGGCAAGCAAAAAAATTGCAGTTTGTGACAGCTTTAGGGCTGTCAGTTCACAGCTAAAGATGTGTGAGACACCATCCCGTGGAGTGATTGTCAACCTCAACTTTTTTTTTTGACCTTAAGGCATCTCTTGACAAACATACAGTTTTTGTATTCTCCTTTAAGGATGACTGAAATTTCAAAATAAATTTTGTGAATAAAAATAAATCAAAGGAAAGGTAAATTTAGAATATACTTCTCCAACTATTTAAGCACTCCCATCCTCCTAGGTTTTTCACGGCTTAAGATATATGCTTCTTGTGTAGTACAATCTTCTGCGGATGCTAGGTTAGCTATTCTGGAGATCTATCCCCAGATGGGCCCCGATACATGCATGGATTGTGCTTGAGAACTTGGACTTTGTGTCTACGCTTAGATTACTGTTCATTTGCTCATTTATTTTCAAGACAAACTGCACTGCTCCTTCATGGCAGCAGCCTCAATATGTCCTTTCTTTTGTGGTGCTTCCTAGGGACTTAAATTCACGTAGTACCGTAACAGGCTTACCTACAGCACCTTCATTTGTTTCATTTGATATTCCTGTCCCCGATTACCCTGGCAATCGGTTAAAGATTTGTCAGCACCTTTGCTCACAGGATTTTCCTCATTTGGTTCGGTTTACTACACGCTACCCATAAATGATGCAGATGGAATTCATTTCTAACACCGGAACGTGACAACTGTTTCGGTTTGGGTCTATCCTTAATAAAACCGGAGAACAGACGCCCGCAACTGAACGCTGTAGATTTTGACTTCTATTTCTAGCTTGGTAAGTGTGCCTTGTCAGATTTCCCCAACGGCGGGTTTGCTTCCTAAAGGAGGGGTGTTTCCTCATCTGCTTTTGCATCACTGGATTGAATTCAGGAAGCAGTAGACGTTGGATTGGAATACGACAGAGAATGTTGCCTTACCAATAGAGGGATGGATAGATTTAGAGAACAGATTGACAAATCCCGTCCTGTTTTCCACAGGGTATATTTTATATTTCTAGGCGGGCGACCTCAGGTCAGTTTTCAAAAGTTTTTTTTTTTCTTTTTTCTTTTCAGCGCAGACGAGACGCTTTCTGAGAGCCAAAAATGAGTGTCAGCGCGCCCCACCCCATTCGCTTCCAACGGACCTCATTATCCTTCCCGCCCACAAACAGCCACTACTACAATTCCCAGCAAACATCGCGCAGTGCCGCAAAAGGACCAGGCCCCACTGGCATGCTGGGAATTGTAGTGAGTGAGCCTGACTCCTCTTTCCTTCTATTAGACATTCCCACTTGGAAGACGGTGATGCGCTGCTACAGCAGGCTCTCCAGTTTCGCAGTCGGAGCTAAAAGTGACCGAAGATTGCGCCCTTCTGCCTTGCGGTGCGCACCGCAACGGTGCCACGGAGTTTCGCTCCGCCCTCTGTCCCCACCCGTTCCCTTGACAGCTCGAGCTCCGAGGGGCCGCGAGGCCCTGAGCGCGCAGGCGCAGCAGCCGGCGCGGCGCAGGGCAGGACTCGAGGGCGGGACGAAGCGCTAGGGGCTCCCGGCCGCCGGGGCGCGCACGTAGGCACGCAGAGGCCGTCACGTGGGGTGCCGAGGATCGCAGTGCGCGTGGCCGCGGCGGCTGGTGTGGGGTTGAGTCAGTTGTGAGTCCCAGAGCTGCTGACCCAGGGAGCGGCCCAGTGGCCCGGCCACAGAGCGGCAGGCGTCGGGGGTTCGGGAGCCGTGAGCTGGCCCCATCATAGAGCTCGGTCGAGCCGGCGCCGCCGTCGTCCCCCGCCCCCAGCCAGCAAACCGTCGCCGCGGGCGCGCCCCCGCTCTGCGCTGTCTCTCCTATGGCGTCCGCCTCCGGGGCCATGGCGAAGCACGAGCAGATCCTGGTCCTCGACCCGCCCACAGACCTCAAATTCAAAGGTAGGCAGGGAGAGGGCAGCTGTCCGGGTGGGGCGGGCGGACGGCGTGATTCAGGGTGGGTGGGGGGTCGAGGGAAGGTCGGCGGCGGGCCGCGAGTGCGCGTCCCCTCCCCCACGCCCCGGCACTTTCCATTCTCCGGCGGCGCCCCGCTCCGGCCCTCGGCCTGCCTGCCCCGCGCCCGGCCCTCTCCCTCCCTCCCTCGCCCGCTCGCGGCTCCATGCGCGCGCCGGCTGGGGTGAGGCGGCGGGGCCCGGCCCTGGCGCCGCCGCCGCCGCCGCGGCCGCCATCTTGCTGTCCCGCGGGGGCGCCTCCCGGGTGCTGCCCGTGCTGCTGCCCGCGCCTGGCACTCGTCCTTGGTCCCCGAGGGCCGTCGGGCGTTGTCTGGGAGGGTGTGGGTGGGCGGTGACCTTAGTGCGCTCGGGTTTGCGGCGGGAAGGGGAGTCTGGGGGTGGCGCAAGTGCGTCGGTCGCCGGAGTCGGCTGTCAGCGGCGGTGGGAGGCAAGGCGACGCGGCTGTGCGGCGGCCCTGGACTCGGGTCCGAAAGAGAACCACCCCTCGGCCTTGAGCAGGGGCTGGGTGGAGCCGGCCCTCGGCCCTTGCAGAGGGGGTTGTTGTCTACCTTTTTACCTTGTTTAGAATTTGGCTGTCAGGTCCGAGGAGCGCTAGGGAGGCGGAGAAGCCCATGAAGTTCTCTGGTTACGACTTACCCGGTTGTGTTGGCCCAGACCCAAGCGCGTGCGGGCAGAAAAGCTATGCGTCAGCCCGGGAATTGATAGTAGTAGGTTAATAGTAGACGTCTTCCTGGTCCTCCAGTATGACATTTCAGCTCACCTTTCGCGTAGGGCGGACCTGGTGTTTGCTCTTGTTTAGTCTTTGGCTTAGCTCTTTTGCTGCGGAGCCTTCAGTGTTGGGGACTTTTTGCCTTTACGTTTTACGTTTGCGGGTTAAGAGAAGGCTGACGAGGTGTCACTCAGCTCTGGAGCGCCCTTGGTATACTTATACTTCATAGCAATGCTTGTGATTAATTATTAGTCCGATTTGGTGATCCCTCAGGAATACTAAAGGGCTCTTTGGCCCATTTGGTTGTCATTATGTAGGGTACTTTAGGGAAGAGAGTTAAACTGGCTTTTTAGGAATACCGAAAACGTGTGGAGATCCAAAATGGAAAGCAGATTCCTTCCTGTCTTCATTTAAAGTGTAAAGTGAATCGCCTTTTGGAAGCTTCATTATCTTGTATTTCAATTTCAGCAGTTATGATGAGAGCAGTTTTTGTAAAATGTGTAACCATTCAGTGCTTAAGAGAAATTAAATCCTTTATTGTTGTATAAGATCGAGTCCAAAGGAAAAACAATTGCTTTCTATAGGCAACGTTTTAAATAGTTTTAGGTATTTTAAAATATTGTTTTCTGGTATTGTGAGAGTAATATTGTATAGCTCCTTTGTTTTGCAAGCTTTTTAGTACATTTGCAAATTTCTTTGAATGGAGTGAGCCGCTTGTTCAGTAAGGATTTGGTTTTAAGACAACTCAAATATTTTGAGGGGCACTAAGGGTATTTTATTGTAACAAGTTTATGTGTGTGGCATTTCACATAGTTTTAGCTGAAAGAAAAAAAAACACCTTTGGGGAATCATGAAATTGCCTTAGATAGCCATTATCTTTGGCCGGAGGAATTTAACGTAACCCCTATAATGGGGTGTGTTCTCTTGAGAAGTTAAAAGAACTTTTGCTTTTACTTTTTGACAGGCTGAGTTTACAGAGGAAATTTCCTCTACTGGATAACCATATGTGTATTGCCGTTAGGGACTTAGAAGCCTTTAAAACCAGTTTTAGGCCAGGATATGTCTGCAGAATTTGAAGCTTTCTCCCTAGAAAAGTTGTAATGTTGCCATAGTAAGAGACTAATAATAGTGGAGAAGCAAGCTAAAAAAACAGCTCAGAACCCTACACAATAACATTCCTATGTTTCACTTATTTTAGGTATTGAGTTATTAGTCATGATCATAGAACAGGTTTTTCTTGTGTTATACATGGAAGTAATTCACAAGGACCATTTTTAAAAGTTTGGACATCAATAACCACTTTTTAAAATTGACTTAAAAAGGTATTTCATTGAAAAATTTATAGAGACATATTCAGTTCACTTAGTGAACACTTACTGAAAGCTTTGCGCCATCCCTATATTTAATTAAGATTATTCAGCTGAGTAATTCAGCAGTAATCAGTTTATATTTGGGGATTCAGTGCTAAACAAGGTGGGGGAAAAGATTTAAAGTTTGTAGTTTAATGGGGAAAGCACCCAGTAAAACAGTGAAACATGTTAGGTTTTTATCTTTGCCCTTGAGGAACTCAGAGACTAGTGAGGGAGACCTAAAAGGCATGTCGGTGCTATAATGGAGGCAGAACTGGTACGAAGAAAGAACCCCCCCCCCCAAGTTTCTTGGAAGAGGCTTATTTTCATTTGGGGAGTGGGGGAAAAGGGTTGGGCAAGGGAGTGGTTGTTTACTCAACCATTGATGTAAGAGAACATGTGGCTTATACTTAATGGTTTGCTGTGTGCTTCTGTTCTAGGGTGGGATAATGGGGAGGATTGGGAAACAGGAGGGGTAGGATGAATTAGGAGAGGTGACCTTTGGTGTCATTTGATTCCTTCCTTAACGTTATTTTTCTAGTCAAAGGTAAATAATTTGCTTTGATGGAAACCTCTCTGTATTCCAGTGCACAGTTAAACACTTAAGTGAGGAGACTCATTTAGAATCCACAATCTCCTTATGCTTAGTTTGATGATAATGATATAAAGTCATTTCGTTCTGACTTGCCCTAAATCACTTGTAATTTTTAGTTTAAGTCTGTTAAAGGATAGTTTTCAAAATTCTCTTATCTTTCAGTAGGCTTATTTAAATTCTTTTGAACTCAACATTTGACTAAGATGGTTTCTCCAAGAGTGACTCATTTAATCATTCTGAGAATAGGTAGTGAATTTTTCTGTCATATGCATAACAATGATCTTGATAGAATTATCAACACTTTGCGTATTATGGAGAAACAGATATCAGTCTAATACATTTTTTTTTTAAAGATTTTATTTATTTATTTGACAGAGAGAGACACAGCGAGAGAGGGAACACAAGCAGGGGGAGTGGGAGAGGGAGAAGGGGGCTTCCCGCCGAGCAGGGAGCCCGATGTGGGGCTCGATCCCAGGACCCTGGGATCACGACCTGAGCCGAAGGCAGCTGCTTAACCAACTGAGCCACCCAGGCGCCCCCAGTCTAATACATTTTTATAAATACCTGTTTTACTAAAAATTTTTGTTTTATATAATTGTCAACATATGAAGATTCTTTTATAATGGTGTAATGAATTCTAAAGTAGTTCTTCTGTTGCTTTGATAAAGAAAAAGAGGTAGATATTTTCAAATTCTGTTTAAGCCATGGCAGTAATTTGACCTAGAATTCAGATTTGAAATTTGATATTATATCTGAGAGATGATTTTTTTTGTCCTATTTTTTATTTTTTCCAATTGTATTATACAATTTATTTGTATTATACAATTTATTTTTCCTTCCTGTTAGTAGTTTTGGAGAATAGTTGGAAGAAAGAAATTTAGAAAATGCTTAAATAAACTGTGAACATATTCTTTCTCCTAATAAATAGAGAGAGGAGAGTAGATTAAAACCATTGTGTTGAAGGTGGCCCATAACAGAATCAAGCCAATAAAGAAAATTAAGCTCTCTGAAACAAGAAACTGTGATGTGTCCGCCAGAGCATCTTTGAATAGCGGCATGTTACTAAGAAGTACAAGTGAGGATGTGGAGTTCTACTCTTGGCACGTTTTTAGGTCTTTCAGATCAGCTCCTGTTTCACAGTGGCTTCATCAGATTCCTGGGGTTATTCCCCCCCCCTTTCCTGGGCCACAGACATCTTACTCATTCCTTAAAAGCTTTCGAGTAGCTCTTGATTGCCCCTGGATAAAAGTCCGATTTTATTTATGTAGTTTTTTTTAGTATGGCATTTAAGCCCTTCCAAGATGTGCTGTCTCTTTTAACACCTCTTTATCTGCACACATCCATACTTTCCCCCTGAGAAAGAAAAACCCTTCTCATATCCAAGCTTGTTCTGTTTTTGTTGGTTAAGGTAAAATCCCTGACTCATACTTAGACCAGACCATGTTGCCTCAGATATTTTCCCTTTCATGTTTTCAACCATTGGCTTCTCCCTTTAAACATATAAATACACATAAGTTTTTCATTTTAAAAACAAATAAGGAAACAGAATACTCTTTGACTTCCAACTTCTTCTGGTATATGTCTGTCTCCGTTCCTCATTTCCTTTGCAGTTAGACCTGGAAAAATTGTCCCTGTTCACTGTCCAGTTTCTTACCTCTTGTCCACTGTAGTACTACTTCTGTCCTCACTGCTTATTGATTGCTGATTGAATTGGTCATTTCCAATTCTTATCTCTTTGGCACTTGACATTATTAACAATTTCTCTTTTTAAAAATTCAATTCTTTTGATTTCTGTGTTATTGTCTTCTAATTCTCTTCTTTGCTCTCTTTATTGTCTCATTTGTGGGCTGCTTTTTGTTAATTGCTAATGTTTCTGAGATTCTGATTTGGTTTTATCTCAATTTTCCTTGTTCAGTCTCATTGTTTTGATGACTTCTCTTTCTCTTTCTTGCTCTCTCTTTGTAGATGTTGGTTCACACCCAGATTTGTATTTTAATTGAGACCTTACAGTAGTCAGTTTTAGAATTGCTTATTGACTGGATTTGAATTTTAACTTAGACTTTTTGGGGGAGGAGGACAGAGGGAGAGAGAGAATCTTAAGCAGGCTAGGAGCCCTACACAATGCTTGATTTCACAACCCTGAGGTGATGACCTGAGCCAAAATCAGGAGTCGGACGCTTAACTGTCAGAGCCACCCAGGCACTCCTTAACTCAGAGTTAGGAATGGTGGTGCTGTCAGACACAGCATATCCCAAATGGGTTTTTTACAACCCCAGCCTGCTTGTCTTTCCATATTTTTAATTTTCTGATGGCATCGTGATTACTTATACCAGAAATACTCTGTATATCTACTAATTGAAATCTGCATTTCTACATCCCAAAGATAACTCTTGAATCTCTTTTAAAACAACTGTACTTTTAAATTTATTCGTTTTAATTCATTTAATTATACAATAAAGATTGAGTTTTGCTATATGTAACAAGTGTTGAATAAGTGTTAGAACTACGGTTTTGAATAAAACAATCTTTTTTATTCACGAGGCAATTCTAATGGGAGAGATAGACACCGATCAGGTAATCAGAAGGAACTGTAGCTATGAAAAGGTGTGTAGTGCTATGAAAATGTAAAATAGGAGACTTTGATCTGGACAGGGAAGACACAATTGGATTAAGATTTTCTAAGAATGAGAAGTTTCCTGGGTGAAGAAAAGAAAATGCAGTAGGAGCTGCATGTATTGGCAAAGATCCTGTGGCAGAAGGGAACATGAAACATTTAATGTTACTAAACGTGTTAAAGTAACATCTCATGAGTGTGGAGCTGGTTTGTAGGTTGAGTTAGGAGTTTTGTTTTTATCCTAACCCATTGAGGGCTTTAAAGTGGGGGGGAATGGAGTGATAATCACATATGTATTAAAAAAAACATAATTCTGGTAACAACATGAGGTAATATAAGAGGGGAGATAGAGATGAATTAGGCAGTTGTTTTAGTCCAGGGAAGAAGTGACAACTTGGTCTGAGGTATTGGAGATGTATGTAGAGGGTCAAGCCAGTGAGACTTAGTGGTCTTTTAGATATGCTTATGCAGAGTAGAGGTATGTTGGATGTCTCTAAGATTTCTGGCTTACATAACTGGAGGAATGGTGGTGCTGTGCGCTGAGCTAAAAAAAGAAACACTGGGTATTTGAATGAGGACCACATGTGTTTTACTTGGGGTGTGTGGGAGAGTGGTAAGAGGAGGATCCTGATCTCATTAGGTATGTTAGATGTGTTTAGGTCCTTTCAAGATAATTAATGAAAAGGTAACTAGTAGGTTTTGGTTTTATGGATGTGTTACTGAGGGAGAGGTCTGGACTTTGGGTAATTACTTTATTTCGGGTGATTATCTCTTTTTTTCCCTACTAGTCTATAGACAGGCCTGCGTTTCACTAGTGCCCCCCCTTTTTTTTAGATTTTATTTATTTATTTAACAGACAGCTAGAGAAAGAGCACAAGTAGGCAGAGAGGCAGGCAGAGGAAGAGGGAGAAGCAGGCTCTCCGCTGAGCAGGGAGCCTGATGGTGGGACTCGATCCCAGAACCCTGGGATCATGACCTGAGCTGAAGGCAGCCGCTTAACCGACTGAGCCACCCAGGCACCCCTGTACCCCCCTCTCTTAAGCCTGTCTTCCAAACTGCTAGAACTACCCTTTGTAAAATACAAACCTGATATTATTGCTTGTTTGGTTAAAGAACCTGGCACGTTTTCCCATTATGTAGATGAAAAAGTCCAAAATCCAATGCGTACCTCTTCATTTCTCTTCATAGCTCTGGTTACATGAAACCATTTTCCCACTTTAAGCTGTTGCAAGCCTTTGCACAGGCTCTGTCCAGAATAATGTTCTCCCTCATATCTGTCAGGCAGTCTCCAGTTCAAGAATCCCTTCATTTGTGAATCTTTGACTTTTGCCGTCCACGTTGGTCACCACCTTCCTTCTTCAGGCCACTATTGAAGCTTGTGCTTATCTGTAATATCATATCACCACTTAACCACATTACATAGTATTTATGCTTATATATTTTTTCTTCTCCCAAACGGTAAGGTTAACTACTTGAGGATATACTTGTTTATTTTATTTTTAAGTCCATGGTAACAAGATCTGGCATGGATGATTGCCCAATAAACATTGATTGCGTTGATAGGACTCCGATGATTTCTCCTATAATTCCATGGTTTTCATCTTGGATCTCTTTTCAGTGGGGTTTTTCATCTGCCTTTGCAGGTAGTTGTGTTTTCAAATTTTTTTAGTTCCAGAAAAGGAATAGTAAGGTATTTTGTTAAAAGCTGACTAACCATAGATAAATTTTTTTTATCTTTGTGCTTCACCTTTTTTCCTTCGTGAAGTGTGAAGCAGGACTAGGTGATTTCCTGGATGTTGTTCTGGCCCTAAAGGTTTTGAATATGTGTGACAGCTGAGAACAAAAAGAAAACAGGATATTTCTGTAAGTGGACAAATACATATAAAGAGTTAGGAAAACTGGGTTTGTTCTCGGAGTTTGGTATTTTGTGATTGTTAGTATTGGTAATTTTTTTGTTGATTTCTTGTATTAGTTACTTTTTAGTTTCCTTTATGTAAGACCTTCCTTCATGCAGAGATGTTCTGTGAGGAGAGTCTGTTAGTAAGCACCCTCTTATTTTCTCAGAGGCACTTTCTGCTCCCTTTTTCTTGTGCTTTTGGATATTAGTCTTGACGGACTGCCTGTCAGAGGAGAAGGTGGTTAATGTTAATATAGAATGAATCTTACTTTTTTCTTCAACCTTAAAAAGTTGTTTTAAAAGAAGATTAAATGTAAGAGTGCTATTATTTGCAAAAGCTTGTTTTTAACTGAAATGTGACTCAAATTACTAGATAAAAGGTTTAAAGCTTCTTAGAAAACTTTCAGATATTCATAAAAATATTTTATTGAACTTTTATACTTAAATTTAATAACTTCATATACTTAAATTTAATAATTATAGCATTTTATCATGTTTGTTTATATTTTGTATGTTTGCTGCTGTTTTAAAATAGATTTTGGATATCAAACATTTCAAACCTAAATCCTTGAGCTTGCTTTTCTAATAAACAAAGGGACATTTTCTTTACATAATTATAATGTCATTATCTTAAAACCAAAAATTAATACCATCTGATATTTAATCTATTGAAATTTCCATAATTATACTTCTGTTTTTAGTTGTTCAGTCTTCTGTGTATTGCATTTGGTTGTCATGTATCCAAGTCTTAATTTTAAACACTGCCTCTCCCACCTCTTTTTTTTTTTTTTCCTTCTTATACTATTTGTTGAGAAGATCAGATTGTTGTTCAGTAGAATGTCTAATGTTCTAGATATTTTGAAATGTGTTTCCGGTAAATTTGGATTTAGATTTGAAGGCTTGATTAGATTTAGGTTTCAGTATTTATTGGTAAAAATACTTCATGGATGGAATTCTGTCACATCAGGTATAGATAGTGTCTGGTTATCCCAGTTTTAGTGATGCTGATTTGTGGTAACAGCCTTCATCGAAAAGTTGCGTAGATATGAGCCTGTTTCTGGTAATATGTGCAAGAAAAAAGGTTGGAAAGAAAATGTTAACAGTGAATTAGCTCTGCTTTAGGATTCGGGTGTCTTTTGTTTTTATATTTTTACTTTTCTGTGTTTTCCAAGACTCCACATTGAACATGTGTTGCTTTTTATAAGAGAGGAAAACTTACTTTGTCATTAGTCTTGATACCTTTGGAAGATTAGATCCCAAAGTCTTCATTTGTTCTTCCTGTATTCCTTTTATTTTTAATTGGTAATTTAAGTCTTTTGCAGTCTGAGGTCTTATTTTTTTTAATAGTTGGTCAAGTTATAGGACAGTAAATAGAAAACAGGTCTAATGTTTGCAACCTTCCAGTAAAAAACCAACCTTTCACAAATCAAGTTATATAAAGACAAATAGAAGACCATGTGCATCTGAAAGTAAATCTAATTTATAGCCATCCCATAATAAATTACAAATCATAACTATATAAATGTGTTGTTTCTTTGAGCTCTTACTATGGGCATCAGTTGATGTTCTCTTGTGAGAAGTGTGAGAAGTGAGACTGCTAACATTTTATTTCTCTGAAATGGCTCCTGCAGATAAATTTTTAGGATCCCTCTTCCCCCAGTGTTGATTGGTTCAGTGGTGAGCACCTAACCCAAGGCCAGCCAGTATATATATGCTGATGACTGACCAGCCAGAATTTTGATGCCACCCCTTTAAAAAGCACACTTATAGGTAGATGATAGGTTAGATCTTTAAAGTAGGCTGATTTTTGCCGTGTGTAAGCAGAAGCAACTAGTTGAGAGAGAAGAGGGGGAGAAAAGCTGACTAGAGATCTTGTAGTCCCAAGAATTAGTTTCTCTTGAATGAAACCTCTTTTTTTAAAAAAAGATTTATTTTATTTATTTATTTATTTTTAAGATTTTATTCATTTGACAGAGAATGAGAGAGAGAGAGAGAGAAGCGCGTGTGCACAAGTAGGCAGAGCGGCAGGCAGAGGGAGAGGGAGAAGCAGACTCCCTGCTGAGCAGGGAGCCAAATGCAGGGCTCGATTCCAGGCACCTGGGATCATGACTTGGGCCGAAGGTAGCTGCTTCACTGACTGAGACACCCACGCGCTCCTTATTTTAGAGAGCAAGCGAGAGAGCATGTGCGTGAGTTGGGGGAGGGTCAGAGGGAGAGAATCTCAAGCAGACTCCCTGCTGAGCGGGGCATCAACGCTGCCAGGCTTGATCCCTCCATCCATGAGATATGACCTAAGCAGAAACCAAGAGTTGGACAGCTCAGCCTAAACAACCAGGTGCCCTGCAGCCTCTCGTTTTAAGGCCAGCTACACCTCATTTCCTGTGTCACTGAGATTCCTTATATCTTTATAATAAATTCTTAAGTATGGTTTTGTTCTTCATAATAAATTCGTTGCTTAAACAAGATTAGACTTCATAATTTGTGAAAATATGTTCAACTTTTATTGTCACACATTTCACTTTATGAAAGTAATCTAGATCAATGTCTTAAATTTTTATGGAAAAAAATCCACATAGGTATTTTTGATGACTTACTCGTCATTAATATACCATAGTTCGCTTAGTTGTTTTTTGCTGGCATTTGGAATGTTTTCTATAACTAGAGTAATCATGAACATTTTGTACTATTTTCAAAATATAGATTTAAATGAATGAGTTTAGTTAATGTGTATTTTAGCTTTTTAAGGATTCAGTTACTATTTTAAATAGAGATGTTAATTAAAAAATTGTTAACATGCGAGGACTTTAAAATACTTAGCTTGCAGTATAATTTGATAGGTTTCTTACGGGCCTACATTTTGACAGCTTTTATTTTGTAGCTGTGTACTTCCATATATATCCATCCACACACATATATCCATTTATACGTATTTACTTTAGTACTTGGATAATCTGATGTGAATTGGAGTGACTGCCATATCTTTAGAGGTATAGGGTATCTTTGTTCCTGTTTAGTTGTTTTCTCTCTAAAACCAAATTTACTTTTATAACATTGGGGAAGATGAATCACTTGATCTTATTTTCTGAGTACTGTTCCACTGCCAAAAACTTCACTGACAAAATCCTCAGAAGATGTGTTTTTCTGAAATTCTTTAGTCCCCTCCCAGCATTTTGCAAATAAAAGGCTTTATGAACAAATTAAGCTAATAGGTATACATGTTTAAAAGTCTTTCTGATCATAAAATTCTTGACACTTAAGCATGGAATGCTTAATGTAGTGAATTGAAAAAAGATGGAAAAGTGTAAAGCAAATAAAATTACTCAATGTTACCATCTAGAAATAGCGACTGCTAACATTTGATGTATTTTTATGTCTTCTGTGTATAATTCTATACTTATTTCCTGTATTTTTGTTAATATTGTGATCATTTTCTCATGTTATGAATATCTTCTGATCTAACAAGTTTTAGATCTGTAAATGGTGCTAAAAACTTTTATTTCCATTTCTCCCTAAATATCCATTTTCCGTTTATTTCCTACCGTCCTACTTTTCTAGATTTTAAAAAGTTATCTAAACTCGTAAGATATGGAGCACCTCTATTTTAATAAAGATGTTAAGTATCAGGCATCCTTCATGTTTAGCTTTGAATGGAAATGTTCTTTTTCAAATAATTTTTTAAGTGTGTGTACATCTTATCTTTAGTAGAAGGTTACACAGTGGAAGGATGTAATTTATATAAAGTTACAAATCAGAATGTTCTCTTTCTCTGAAAAGACAATTTATTGTTTATTCTCCCCCTCATGTTTTCAACATTGTTACTGGGATTGTTTAGGTCAGAGTGAACAGCCTGTGCATCAAAAGGTCTAAAAAAGCACTTCTAAAATGTTTACAATGACTTTATACAAAATGTTAATAAAGCTGTGAAAATTTAGGATTGAATTATCTGCCATCTTGTCATAGAGTAGAAGATATTCTTTAATGAAAGCCATAAGCAAGTGAAGTTGATCATAATGTTACATAATTTTAGAGCCCAAATCCTTGGAGGTCATTCTGTCTATTGCTGCTAAAATGCATGGGGTTAGACTGCCCTGAGGAAGTCAAGTGATTTGCTCAGGGTCACTCACCTAGCTAATGGTTTTAGATTTGAAGCCTCTAATTCAGCAAACTATAGCTTTTACAAAAGTCGTAGTACACCATCAGTAACAGACTCTAGCCCCCGCCCCAGGCTTCCAAAGGAATGAAGAAAATAGATGTTTTGATTTTTGACTTAGGTGATTTTCCAGGTGAAGGTAATGGATGAGTATTTAACTATATGATCAAAACACCACTACATTATTTGAAAGCGGCACAGAAGAAATAAGACAGGGTGCCTGCCTATCGGTAACTTGTAACTATGACTTTAAGCCCCATTCTAGATGGGAAAAACTGTGTTTGGTTTTTTTTTTTTTTGAATGACTACACACTACTGTATTAAGTGGATTATGGTCATTTTTCATCTACATTCTGATCATGTATTCATGGTACATTATTAATCTCAGGATCCATATTTTCATAATTAATGTTAGTGAAACTCTATAACAAGATATGTTTAGTATTTTTAAAACCTTGAATAGAATTGACTTTATTTTTCAGAAAGTAGTACTCTGTTTATTTTTACAGATATATTTACACAATATAATAGTTAGTCACTACCTGCTTTGCCAGGGATTTTTATAGCTGCTGGGGATACAGTAGAAAACAGAACAAAGACCCAGTCTTCATGGACCTTACATTCAAGTCTGAGATTTCAGTGTATTTGGAAAAAATAAAAATAAAAAACACAAATAAATTAAGGTGACTTCATTTTTAAAAATTCTGATGAAAATGTTTTAGGGCTTTCTTGGATGTAAAACATATTTTCTACTGTTTATGATATTTCAGGAAATATTCAGTTGACCTGTGAAATACCAAGGATCAAGGGAAATACAATATCCATTTAAAAATCTTTTTCGTATATTAATGATTTGACTGCAGTTTCATGGCTTACGGCTGTAGAAATCTACCTGGAATGCTTATGAATTAGGAAACAACTGTAGCTAGGTAGTTTGCATAAAATACATACAGAATTTATGAGAGTTCAAGCCTGGAGTCACACTGATTTGACTTCCCCACTTTCCACTGCATTCCAGTCTTCCTCTTTAGGATTTTTACTCTTCTGTTTCAGTAAAGGTAGGATGAATGAGTAAAAATGTAATGGTTCACCTAAATGACTTAAGACCCTAGAGTTACAGCATTTGAAACAAAGCATGCATATTTCTGATATTTTTTATTTCGTTACATGTTAATTAAAAAGAATCCACGTGACTCTTCAACCATACTTCCAGTGCTGTTTAGCCAGCAAATAGTATTAAGCAGCTACTATGACTTACAGTCTGTGTTAATTACCCCAGTTCATTCGGGAATGAATTGGCTGCTGCTTCTTAGGGAGCTTATAGTTTAGTTGGATGAGATAAGACATGTACATAGTTAAGTGAGAAGTGCTATGAGAGAGGTATAGATTATGTGCTTTGTGAATTGTGTGGCCGGCCATGTTTCTCCTCCAGTGCTTTGGTTCATTGCACTATCAGCTGTTAATTATTCAGAGGTCACTAACTGAGTCTTTCTCATAGGCAAGAACTCAGAAAGACGTTAAGAACTGAAGGGTCTGAAAATGGAGCGTACTACAATTTTATGAATATTGGTAGAAGATATGAGATTCCTGGGTTTAGAGACAAAAGAATTTTATTATTCATGACAGTGCGTGTAACGTGAGCTTCATTTTTGTGTTGACTTCCTTTGCCCCCTCAAAGGGCAACACACAGGGTTTCAGTTCGGGCAGATGCTACTCACATAGTGGGTTTGCATCATAGCTGAGAAGTCCTTGAGTGTAGGGAATCTGAGTCTTTGCTAATGCGCTGCACGGAAACTTACCTGACCTTTTTTTCCTAGAGGAAGACCTTATCTTTATTATACAGGACAATAAAAAGCCTGCTGTCTCCTCAGGATGGAGGCATTGTTTTCCAAGACTGTTCACTCTTTAAATACATCCTTGACAACGTAATCTGGATGAAAGCCCCAGTGCCTTCACATTGAAAACATGCAGAAATGCTAGAGACCTGTAGAGAACTATCTCCCAACTGGTCTCGGAGTAGCTAACCTAAATGGATGTCTCAGAGTTCATGAATTAATATTTATGTGCATTGCCTGTTTATTCTTTTTTTTTTTTAAAGATTTTATTTATTTATTCATGAGAGACAGAGCGAGAGAGAGAGAGAGAGAAGCAGAGGGAGAAGCAGGCTCCCAAGGAGCAGGGAGCCCGATGCGGGATTGGATCCCAGGACCCTGGGATTGTGACCTGAGCCTAAGGCAGACGCTTAACCATCTGAGCCACCCAGGCACCCTGCCTGTTTATTCTTAAGCTGCATCTCAGAGGCCTTTTTTACTTCCTAAATGCTCTGTGCTATATACTACTGCTTATCCTGAATTAAAATTTGATTCTCTTTAGAGTAAGCAAATAACTCAAATTGATATGCATGCTGAGGTGTTTAGGAGTGGGTGTACTGATGTCTTCAACTTACTTTGCATCAAAAATAAGATGGATGGACAGAGAGATGGATAAATGGGTTGATAGTCTCAAAGTAAATACAACAAAATGTTAATTGTCAAATCTAGGTGATGGATAGATGATTGTTTACAATGATTTCAATTTCTTCGTATGAAAATTTGCAATAAAATGTTGGGGGAAAAGCCAAGCCAATTGCTCTCTTCTATTCTCTCCCCCAACTCAGTTTTCTTTGCAACTAAACTCACCTTGGCATTTCAAGAAAGCTTCATTGGCAATTCTTATCAAAATGTAAATGGATGACAACATTTAAAAAATTTGTTTAGAGTGTCTACTTTTGGCCATTTTAAGCATAATGGGCTTCTGTTTAAAATTGGGGATTTGGAGAATAAGGGTCCCACTTGTAAAAGGAAATCATTGTTCTGCATGCTAGCATTTTAGGTATACAGCCTGAGTATAAAGGGCATTTCATGCAGGAAAAATATTTTTAGGTAAAGGAGGCAGACCAGTTCCACTTGGCACATCCTTCTTGGTGAGCTGCCCTAAACTTTTACTACCTTTTTGAAATTTTAGGTTGCAGGTCTTTTCAAATTCATGTCCAGACTTTTTTTTTTTTTTAATGAGGCCATATTTGTGACTGTTACATTTCTGATTTTTAGAATTTGGGGCAGGGCATAGCATTTTGGCTTACTGGCAATAGCAGTGGTAGTTGGAATTAGGACACAATACTTAATGACAGGAAATGTTATGGCTGCTTAAAAGTGAGACTAAAGGAGGAAACAACCCATGTAATTATAAAAGGTAGGGTTATTTTAATTATAGTTTTTTTTTTTCAGTTAGTACAAGTAAGTGTAACCTGTATCATATGGAATTTTGTTTTATATGGAATACTATTATATATAAACAGTGAAATTTCATGTCTAACCTAGGAAGTATGTATGAAATGGTAGCTGTGATTGGTGACTAGTATACTGTTAGGTAATATTAAAATGGACTATTTCAGTGATTGATTCTAAATGTTAAACTAAGCATTCACATTAGACAACTGACAAGATTTTCCTCAACTAGAGGGGTTAAGTTTTAGAAGTCCTCAAAAAGTACGTTTTTTATATGAATTGCTTCAGATGTTTGCTTTCTCCTCAAAACTGCTTTTCACTTTTTTTCAGGGTTTTAAGGATACATCAAGAATCAGCTTTTCTAAAAAAATTGTTTTGCATAAATGAAAAATATGTACGGTTTATAGAATTACCAAAAAGTTAAATACCCATGTAATCACTACCTAGGACAAGAACTAGAACTTGGCTAATCATTCTAAAAACCTTCTTTGTACCCTCCCAGTTACTGTGTTTCCCGGCAAAGTTGATCCCTATACTGTATGGTAATCTTTCACTTGTTTTTCTTAATGGTTTAACAACCAGGGCTTTGCAAAGGATAAGTTCTCAGTCACGCAGGAGATTACAGATATAATGCAGTGGTTTTTAACTCTATTGGACAGGATACCCCATTTTTAAATTTTGTATTCTTTAATGCCCACTTTATCATATCAAAATAAAATTCATATATAACATTGCCTCCAGCATACAAATTTAAAATTTTAATATAATGTCCTAATTATAAAGGAGAAGAAAAGAAATTTATAATGAAATAAGCATTTCAGTGTAAATATCTGGGCATGACTGTGACAAAAGGGAATGACGTAGCCAGATATTTGTAACCTTCCTAATAACAAGTAAGTTTGGATTTAGGAGAACACAACAGTTACCCGAATAGGGCTGACTGGTTTTCTTTAACATTTTGAAATGAGAGCAAAATAAGAAAATTTATGCATATGGGTAGAATTGTGTGTGTCACCTACAAATGTCTGCTGATACAAGTGTGTTGGGTGATTCAAGTATCATGAGTGGCATTGCTGTTGGTGGAATAATTGTAATGGTAGACTTAACCTTTTCAAGTTTTGGAGGAAAGAAAACAGATTTTTCCTTTTTACACAATATTTCTGGAAAAGAGATTTTCACCAGTATGAATTTCTGGGAGGGGTATCTAAAAATTCCATAGGATGAGGGCATGATACTTCTTTGTATGGGACTGCCCAGGCATTACAGAATGTCTAACATCTTGTTCACCCCCCCCCAACGCCAGTAGCATCACTCACGCAATCCTATTGTCAGAAATACCTGTGAGAGGGCGCCTGGGTGGCTCAGTTGGTTAAGCGACTGCCTTCAGCTCAGGTCATGATCCTGGAGTCCCGGGATCGAGTCCCGCATCAGGCTCCCTGCTCAACGGGGAGTCTGCTTCTCCCTCTGACCCTCTTCCCTCTCATGCTCTCTCTCTCTCATTCTCTCTCTCAAATAAATAAATAAAATCTTTAAAAAAAAAAAAAGATTAAAAAAAAAAGAAATACCTGTGAGAGGTTACACCCTCGGATTTAGGATTTGGTTGTGGTGCTTTTCAATAAATTATGTAACTTTTCCTCTATTTTTGAGGGTCTGTAAAGGTAGATTTTACCGGGTCGTTTTAACCTGGAGGATTCAGGGATCTATGATCTTTTTGTTGTTAGAATTTATTATTACTTATTCTTATTAAGCGCCAGCTTAATACTGCAGAAAATTTCAAATCACCTTTTGACAACCCATTCTTCCCTTTCCCACCCAAATTCTTGATAAAGAGCTCTTGAAGTGAAGACACATTCTTTTCTAAAGAACCATGTACATCTTGCTGTAAAATGCTGCCCACGGCTGTGGAAACAGTGTTTGCCCAGGTTCTTTTTATTGTCCAGGTCCTGAAAGACTCTTGTTTATGAATTGTCTCTTCACAACGCATGCACCCCCCCCCCCACCTGGCCTAACCTCTCTATCTCACCCTTACCCCCCCAAAAAAAGTCCATATAAATTTTTTGTTAATATTTGACTATGTGTGTTATTTTGGGGTATGGTATATAGCTTTCATCAGATTCTCCAGGGGTTCTCTGACCACAAGAGTGGATCAGATGTTTCTTTCCCTGATTTCTTACAACAATTAAATCTGGTTATTCTTTTTTTTTTTTTAATCTGGTTTTTCTTCTGCTAGCGTTCATCATTATGTGCTGAGTTTCCGTTTTAACCTGGAAAATGGGCTCAGACTCTGAGCTGTCCGCTGGGGGAGCAACCCTTACTGAGGTGCTCAGGTAGAGGGACACAGTGGAGCAGAAAATTTCAAATTCAAATGTTAGTTGGGCTTATTTATTTGTTAGGTGGGTAATTTCACATTTTACTGATAAGGTTAATATATTCAGTTAACAACTTTGTTTTAAATTGGTGGGCTTTCTTCTTTAGACCTATTATCTTCATCTTTAGTTTGCATTTTTGTGTCACAACCACAATCTATTAAAGATTTATAAGCTCTCTGAGGCAATATAAATTTTAAGTATTGTTTTAGAATTCATATGTTGATGGAATTTGACACATGGTCGTTTTCTAGATCACTTAAAAGTCTTATTTTACCTTATTTTGGAAAATTGGTATTTTCCTCTAAAATTGAGGTGATTTAAAAAATTGAATTTAAAAAATCTTACATAAATATGTTATAAAAAGTAGGATTGTTCAAAATTAAAGTTTTGTGAAAGGTTTCTTTTGTCATGTTACTAAGAAATTGTTTTTATCCATGCTTGCTGCTAATGTTAGAGTCCTAGTTGAAATACTCCTATAAAAACTTACACATTCTCAGATATCTGTAGTAATTTATGAATTTTGAGAATGTTAAGAAATGGAATCTTTTAAGACTCCCAGTTTCATCAGTAGTTTAAGATATGTCTCTAGCCAATGATATTGTGGGTTCAAGTGGAAAATGGACAGATTGCAATATTCCCCCTTACCTCTCCTATGCTGGTTTTTGGTGGAGTTGTTAATTAGCTGCTTGTTGAAAAATGGAAGCGTTTGGTATTGAAGAAGTAAAGGGGGTAAAATAATACACAAATTGAGTGAGTAATACTACCATATAATTAAAGCAGCCTGTTCAGAAGATCATACTTTGTATATATACTTAAAAAAAACCACATGCATACCTGTTGATTTAAATAGCTAGTTTTCATTAATTATTTTGTAGCTGTGTCTGTCTTTGTTTTCTTCTGATGTTTTCTCATTTCTGTCTTCTTCCTCTTAAGTGTTCCAAATCTTTGTTAGAAAATATTTTACAATTTAAATTTTAAGTGTAGGGTAAGATCGTTTCATTCCTTGGGACTTGAAATAATGATCTCTTAATGTCCTTAACTTTGAAGTCTGTTTTCCTCTGGTTGCATTAGGCAGATCTGTTTGTTTTCATCTCCTGCACTCTTCCTGATGCCTCTTTTCATTTGACTGTATTTGTTGTTCCCCTTCAAGTCTTTGTCTTAGATGATTTTCCAATATTCAACTAAGTGGGAAAATATCTGGTAGAGTTGAAGAATTTTTTCTGTCTGGGCTCTATACTATAAGGTTTGCTTATAGGCATGCTTATTTTTGTTTATTTAAATAAAGATAGTCTCTATAGTGGTTGTCTTTGATTTCACCCTTTTTGCTTTTTAAAAAATACAACTTTTCGATTGATTGCTTTGAAAGCCATTTAAAATTGCTTTTGGGTTAGTTAGGAGTGTGTAGTTAATGCTTCTTTTGGGAAACTTTTAAGTTTATCTTTTGTGCCCAAAGTAAAAGGTATTCATTTTATTGTCTAAATTAATTTATATAATGTCTTACAGGCTTCTCTTCAGCCAGGATAAAAAATGGCTTTTTTTTCTTTCTTTTACCCTCTTTTTAAAAAAAATGAGGTTATACTAGTTTAGGACTAACTTAATTCAGGTAGGAGTAGATTACCTTTCTGGGTTCTTTGTTTTGTAATCTCATGTTGGGGTATATCACCAAAGTTTAGAAACCTTGTATCTAGAACATTTCACTTAGTGCTCTTAATAAACACTTAACAAATATGTGAGTGAATGAACAAATGAGTGAATGAATCAAACCTAATTGAGGTGTCAAGCAAGAACACTACTGTGTAGTGTCTTTAGATGTAGAGATTTTTGCAGTTTGGTTGGTAAAATGGATTTGAAGACTTGCACTGGTTTGCAGACCACTGGAAAAAATCTTATCTTTTCAATAATGTGGTAAAAGCACACTAGAATATAATTGTGGGCTTACTTCATAAATCAAAACTTTCAAAATAACTTTTTATTTGATAGAAATAATACATGTTCATATAGAAATTTTATAAAATATAGTAAGGAATGAAGAAGAAAAAGTTATTTGTAAGTCTACCACCTGGAAAAAAGTACTGTTAGCTTTTTGATACAGTTAGGTGCACAGACTTCAATATATACTTTAAATGAAAGGGTATATACATTCAGTTTTGAATTTTGCTTTATATGTGTGAATCCAATTAACATTTTTTTCTGTTTTTGTTTTTTAAACCTTACAGGCCCCTTCACAGATGTAGTCACTACAAATCTTAAGTTGCGAAATCCATCTGATAGAAAAGTGTGTTTCAAAGTGAAGACTACAGCACCTCGTCGGTACTGTGTGAGGCCCAACAGTGGAATTATTGACCCGGGGTTGACTGTGACTGTTTCAGGTAGCAAATCGTGTTCTGAATTTGAACAGTATTGAATTCTGACCTTTTTATGGTTATGTTGAATTTGGTTTTAATTAGCAGGGTTTCATTTGGAGAGAGGAAAATAGTTTTTAAGTTATTCTGGCTTGCCTTTAGTCATGTCCTTCTGTTATCTTTTACTACATGCAGCTGTTGCAGAGCGTTTATCACCCTTATCTTGTGGTTGAGGGTGTCTGTGGTCAATTTATAAACAATAATTGTCATTTTAAAATGTTTATATCCTTTATTTCTACCGCTCAGTACCACATTCTTTGCCCTTATTTATCTTTGAAATATTACATCATTTTTGTGATTGATCATTCTTTTCAGATCTCTGGCTCTTGTTACATATTGTGTTCAGCTATACAAGTATTATTCTAAGTCTTAAAAATGTACAATGCCTCTTTTTTGCTGATTGTATCAAATTAGATGAGTGTTTCTACCATTCATTATAAATGCCAAAGCTTAGTTTTTTGGTTCCCTTTTGTGTTTACTTGTAGTCCAAGGAGTATCCTTGGTTCCCTCCATGTATGGATTGCTTACTCCTGCTGTGGAGTCTGTGCCGTTGCTATAGTTAATGCTCTCTATAAACTTCCTTTCTTCTATCAGACTTCCCAAGACAGTACTCCTTAACAATATTATCTGACATAGTTAAGAAATAGGAAGCAAGTATGAGAACGTATCTTAATTGTGGGAGAACTTCTTAGGCTTCGCACAGAGACAATTTACTCTTACTTTCTAGCAGTAGTTCTCACCTCCCACTCTGTGTCCTGATAACAGGTGGAGCAGGAACACGTGTGGACCTCTCTCAGCTCAGAATCTCTAGGGGCATGGCCTAGCCATGTATGTGTTTTAAAAACCAAAACATGCTTTGGTGATCCTGATAAGTAATCCTAAGATACTAATTCTGTATCAGTTTCCTGGTTTTTAAATCTACAGCAGATTAAAAACACCAAATTATACAAAGAGTGAGAGCCTACAGCAAGCCCATGGAGAGTACTTAGAAGTAGAACTTGACTGCAAAGGTAGCGAAGGACTTACTGTAGAGTTCTGCGACACTGTAGGTACAGCCAAAAACTCAGAGCTAGTAGGCCCTAGAAGAGATGTTTTTGGTGAGTCTTGTGATATGGTGGCCTGGGAGGAATGTGTTTGTGTTTGTCCAAGTTCATGGAAAAGATGGATGGGAAAGAAGATAAAGCAATGAGTACACGCATTCTGGAAATTGGTCTCTAAATCTTTAAGCCTTTTAGCTAAGTTGGAAGAAAATAGAATTATTTCTATCCGTGTGGTTAAAAATAGTTTCTTGATGCATCTAGTTTTATCCTTAGGAATCTGTAAAACTATTCAGAATGACTTTTTTTGGAGGATTCTGAATTGCTGAAGTTTTACTGTATTATTATTTCTTAAGAAAAGTTTGAATTGCACAGGTCACTTACATGTGGGTTTTTTTCGGTATAAAGATAGTATAGTACTGTAAGTGTGTTTTCTCTTACGATTTTTAAAATTTTCATTTATTTTCTAAAGATTTTATTTATTAGAGAGTGTGCACATGCGCTGGGGGTGGGAGAGGGGTTGCAGGAAAGGGAAAAGCAGACTCCCAACTGAGCAGGGAACTCGACCGGGATCATGACCTGAGCTGAAAGCAGACACTTAACTGGATTGAGCTACTCTGGCGCATCTCTCTCTCTCTCTCTCTCTCTCTCGTTTTTAAAGATTTATTTATTTATTGGAGAGCGCGTGCCTGAGCAAGGGAGGGAGAGAATCTCAAGCAGACACCCTGCTGAGTGCAGAGCCTAATGCAGGGCTTGATCTCAAGACCCTGAGATCATGACCTGGGCTGAAACCAAGATGCTCTACCAACTGAGCCACCCTCTCGTGATTTTTTTTTTTTTTAAAGATTTATTTATTTGAGAGAGTGTGCGTGTGAGTGGGGAGAGGGGCAGAGGGAGAGGGAGAGAAGCAGACTCCCTGCTGTGCCTGGAGCCCAACACGGGGCTCAATCTCATGACCCTCAGATCACACTTGAGCCAAAATCAAGAAGATTTGGACATCCAACCGAGTGAGTCACCCAGATGCCCCTCTTAATGATTTTCTTAATAACGTTTTCTTTTCCCTAGCTTACTTTATTGTAAGAATACAGTACATAATACAGTATAGAAAATATGTTAATGCCATGGTTTATGTTATTGGTAGGGCTTCTGGTCAGCAATAGGCTATTAGTACTTAAGTTTTTGGGGAGCCAAAAGTTTTATGTGGATTTTCAACTGCATGGGGGCTTGGCATCCCAAGTCCCTATGTCGTTCAAGGGTCAACCTGTACTTACCAAAACACTTTGTCTTCCATAAATCCCTTTTGTTGAGCATCTGACATATTAAAAACTTCAGATACACTACTGTTTACATAGCGTGCCCTCAGATTCTTCTCCAATTAGAATTTAGCTCTTCAATTTTTAGTGTATTGCCTTTCCTTATAAGGAGCCCCTCAAACTGTACTTCCTTCTTCTAGCAACTTTTCCTTGATTGACTCTGTATTACATACTCATTTCTTTTTTCCTTTTTCCACTTAGTTTTGTGGGTTCTTTCAATTTGACATATTTATATATATTTTTAAGATTGTTTAATTCTTATATGGTCTGCAATAACAGAATATAATTGTCATAAAGTCACAGTCATGTTTTAAGTTTTCTTTTTATTCAGTTCCTCCTGATAAACCTACAGTGATTGCTCAGTTGAAGGGCATTAATGAACGTATACTGTGCTTTATGTGGATCCTGAGGCATTTATCCGGTGCTTTTTTTTCTGCTATGTATTTGTCCCTTGAAAAATTTTTTTAGCCATGATGGGAGTTACAGACATCTCAGATACACTTAGAATATGATTTTCTTATGTAGTTGTTATATTTCACATTTGCTTAATTGCATTTGTCTTTTTGAAATCGTTGATGTACATGTACAGAAGATATATCTTAGAAATAATTTACACATTAGCAGGGGAATAATTTGTACAATACCATATATATATTTTGTGTAACTGTGGATTTGTTCTTATAGTCTTTGTAATATAAATTGAATAAAAGTTTCACATCACCTCTAGTTATAAGGAATCCCTAAAAATCCTCTTAAAGGCTACTGAAAATCTTGAGTGCTTAGAAAAATTTGAATACATTATTAGGATGCTAGAAAATTTCTGGAAATAATGAGAGTATGCCTTTTCCTTGTTACTTTGTTTTCTTAGAATCAGATTTAAACAGATTGATAAACTTCTTGAATGGTGTTTATTTAAAATCTATTTTTGAAAAATTAGCTTTATTAGAACACTAAAATATGGTAGTGAGTTTTGAAGTTAACTTTTAAATTCTCCTTTACGTATCCCAGCTGTCTAATTCTAAAAGATAATATCACTAAATACCAAATGAAGCCTTATATTTATAACTGGTTTTAATAGACAATTTACTAGATTTTAATCTGAGTTTACAGGTATTATAATAGTTGGCAACATTTTGAAAATTTTCCCAAACTTGAATTTAGAGGGGACAGTCATAGATTTATATTTATTTTTTAAGTAGCTGTTTATTTTGTGGGCTGTTAAAATAGTTGGAAACCATAAAGTTGATTCTGGATCCTTAATATAAGTAATCCAGGATTAGTTTTCTTGAACCCGTCCTGGTTTTCCTTAAATTTGTGTATTAGTTAATAAAACAATAGGGATGATAAGCAGATGCAGGAGACACAAAGTCATATTTCCTTTTTTCTTATTTAGTAATGCTACAGCCTTTTGACTATGATCCCAATGAGAAGAGTAAACACAAGTTTATGGTACAGACAATTTTTGCTCCACCAAACACTTCAGATATGGAAGCTGTGGTAAGTATAGAAGTGGAACAGAATTTATTTTGGGGGATGTTGTTTAAACCGTGGGTTTTGTATAGTTCTTATTTGAGAAAGCTAATTTTTAATTTAAAAATATGTAAATTTGTTAATTATAAATAAACCTGACTTAATTTCAAGAATGAAAGAATTTTGAAATAGTATTTCTTAGAAACCATTTAGAAATGCTACTATTAGGAAGAAAGTTCTTCAATCTCTAGAGATGTTAGTGTGATTTTTAACAGATGGTGATAGTATGTTTCTTGAGGTGGTATTGCCAGATAACCGTGGCAGGGTGATCAGTATGGAGTGCTGCACTGCGTCCTGTCTGAGCCACAGACCACCCCTGCTCCAAACAGCTGCGGTGTCCCCTGAGGTGAAACCCGTTAGTTGTCCCTTGAGGTGCGAAACCCATTTGTCACAATCATACTTTCTCTATCTCATGTTGGTTTTGTTTGTTTTTAGTGGAAAGAGGCAAAACCTGATGAATTAATGGATTCTAAATTGAGATGTGTATTTGAAATGCCCAATGAAAATGATAAATTGGTAAGTAGGAAAATGTGAGAAGATTGGAAGCTATGAAGTTCTCATTTACTTAGATTAATTTCGCTTCTGTTTTTGGCCTTTTTGGGTTGTGTGATGATGCTATTCCACATTTTAAGACTTAGTGGTTATTTAGGTTTAAAAAAATCTCTATAGCTTTTTTCATTTTAGAACATTTTGTGCACTCAAGAAGAAAAATACTTTAAATACAGTCTTCATGATGGAGAAGAACCATTTAATTCTCCCAAATTTTTGCCACTTTTAAATCAGTTCAAGTTCTTTAGAATGAGACACACATCTGCATAAATATAATTAAATAATAGACATAAAACCACTTTTTGACAACTGTGTACCAGCAGCCTGGGGATAAAAGATTTAATTTACATGGACAAGCAGTTTATTCCAAGTTTGGCTATTCCCGGGTATTTTGTTCACTGTTGATTTTGGTCAAAATCCATCTGATTTTATTTCTCAGTAAATAGTTTTTATGTTGCTTTTTGATTAGTATGAGGCACAAACAATTTGGAGGACTAAGGTATATATGTGTGTAGTTTAGAAAGTCCTTTGTGAATGTATAAAATGAGTTGTCACTTTCCCTATTCCCCTTTTGAAATGCAGATTTTAATCTTTTTCTATGGTTTGTTGGAGGGACTTGAAAAAGCTAAGTAAGATTTTTCTTTTGGTGACTTAATATATAAAATTATACGTGTAACTAGAAATGGTGAGTACAGTTAGGTTATATTCTGACATGACTGTTGTCTTGATCTGGAAGCCATTTGCCCTATTGAAAGGGAAATTCGCCCATTAGATAAATACCTGGGCTCAACTATTGTCTTACTCTTTTAGGATAAGCTGAAATGAAAGAGTCCCTGAGTGGTAATTATTTATGGTGTCTTTTAATCCCCTTTTAAAGGGATGTTGAGATATTTGCCAAAAATAAAAAATGTGAATGCATATATTCTTACTAGAAATAGAAAGTGATCGTTCACTGGCATGTTGATGCTTCCCATTTGGAGTTTACTTTCTCTTTTGCTTGTGCTGCCAGAAAGCTAATAGCTTGCATAGCCCCCCCCTTTTTTTTGCATAGCTCTTTGTTGGAACTGAGAAAATGTAATTGCATGTTGTCTCGGTTGACTAATTTTTATTTTCCAGTTTTATTGAGATATAGTTGACATACAGCACTGTGTAAGTTCAAGGTGTACAACGTAATGGTTTAACATACATATATTGTAAAATGATTACCATAAGTTTAGTTAACAACCATTATGCCATTTAGATACAAAATAAGAAAAATGTTTTTTTTTCCTTGTGTTGAGAACTCTTAGGATTTACTGTCTTAACTTTCAAATATACCATACCACCTGTGTTAGGTATAGTCATCATGTTGTACATATATTCCCCAGGACTTAATTTGTGTCATAATTGGAAGTATTATATACCTTTTGACCACCTTCAGCCAGTTCCCCCATGTTCTTTCCCCGTCTCTGATAACCGCAGATCTGATCTTCTTCCATAGATTTGTTTTTATTTTTTGTTTTTAGATTCCGCATATAAGTGAGATCATACAGTATTTGTCTTTCTCTGACTTACTTAGAGTAGTGCCCTTGGGGTTCATCCATACTGTCACAGATGATAGGATTTCCTTCCTTTTTGTGGCTGAATAATAACTCCATTTTCTTTATATATATACACACCACAACTTCTGTTGTTTCTGTGTCTTGGTTATTATAAACAGTGCTGCAGTGAACATGGGGATGCAGATAACCTCTTTGATGTAGTGTTTTCATTTTCTTTGGATATATTCCCTGAAGTAAAATTGAGTAGAAACACATCTGGATATTTTCTCACTTAGAGTTATGTCATCTTTTACAGTTCTTTAATAAACATAGAGCTGACTGTCTTTCATCTGGACTTCTGTTATACTCTGTATAGCAGACAATTTGAGATTATAGTCTGAGAAGGGTTCACCCACGTACTTGATATTGTTGGTTATAAGAGTACAAAACCAAACCAGAAGTTGATGGAAATGATATGGCTATGATAGTTGCGCCTAGCCATGTTAAGCACCCCATAGAGGAGAGTAGCAGGTATACCTACATATAGGTAGGCAACATAGTAATCCAAGAAAGCGGGTTTGGGTCTGCTAAAGGGCTTGAATAAATACTGAATAGAGTTTCTGGAGTCCTATACCATGGAGCATGAACAGAAATAGTTTGGCCCTGGAACCTTTTCAGAGCAGGTATTATTAGTAACCCAAAGTCTGTTCAGTATGATTTCAGAGTACTCCAGTGACTGATTTCTGAGCCTAGATGAACTAGCTACAGAATGTATTTCCGTTAATTGAACTACTTGGGCTTATGGTCTAGTTACTACCTCATTAAATGGTAAGGAGTAAGTGTTAAAGATAATGATTTTTTAAAACATTTTATTTGGAAGAACTTTAAACACTTAGTAATCATCTCACATACTGTTTTAAGGCAAATCCAGATGTAATATACTTTTATCTGGAATTGTTTTGGTATATATTACTCAAAGATAAGAACTTTGAAAAGAAAAGAATTAATGACAGTACTATCATTAAGCCTTTTATTTTTAATTTAATTTAATTTAATTTATATTCAATTAATTAACATATAGTGTATCATTAGTTTCAGAAGTTAAAGTTCAGTGATTCATCAGTTGTATATAACACCCAGTGCTCATTCATGTCCCTTCGCCCATTACCCAGTTACCCCATCCCTCTACCCTCCTTCCCTCCAGCAACCCTCAGTTTGTTTCCTATGGTTAAGAGTCTGTTTTGGTTTGTTTCCCTCTCTGATTTCGTCTTGTTTTATTTTTCCCTCCCTTCCTCTATGCTCCTCTGTTTTGTTTCTTAAATCCCACATATGGGTCAACTCATATGATAATTATCTTTGTCTGATTGACTTTTTTCGCTTAGCATAATACCCTCTAGTTCCATCCATGTTGTTGCAAATGGCAAGGTTTTTTTTTTTTTTGATGGCTGAGTAATAGTCCATTGTGTGTGTGTGTGTGTGTGTGTGTGTGTGTGTGTGTGTGTGTGTATGTGTATGTATATGTAAGTATATATACCACATCTTCTTTATCCATCCATCAATAGACATCTGGGCTCTTTCGATAGTTTGGCTATTGTAGACGTTGCTGCTATAAACATTGGGGTGCAGGTGCCCCTTCTGATCCCTACATTTGTATCTTTGGGGTAAATACTCAGTAGTGCAATTGCTGGGTCGTATGGAAGCTCTATTTTCAGCTTTTTGAGAAACCTCCATACTGTTTTCCAGAGTGGCTGTACCATCTTGCATTCCAGCAGCAGTGTAAGAGAGGGTTCCCCTTTCTCTGCATCCATGCCAACAAGCCTTTAAAAGCTTATAATATCATTAATACCAAAGTGTTCAGGCAGATTCAGATTTGTCTCACAAATGTCATTTAAAAATTTTTTTGCAGTTTGTTTGAATTGCGATCAGAATAAAGTCCACATACTGCTTATTGGATGATATGTTTCCTGAATCTCTTCTTAATCTATAGATTCCCTTTCTGTTTTTCTCTCGCAGATTTTTATTTAACAGACTGGCTATGTCCTGTAGACTTTCCCTGTAGAATAGATTTTGCTGCTTACATCCTTGTGGTGGTGTTGAACTTCTCTTGTTTTGTGTATTCTAAAGTTGGATCTAGAGGTTTGATTAGATTTTGATTTATTTTCACTGGAGGCAGGGGAGAGACACTGCTTTGGAGGTGGTGATATATTCTCTCAATATATAATGTCTGGTTGTTTTTATTTGTGAAGTTAGTGATCATTGGTGTGCAATGTGTGAATGAGTGGTTCTCATCCAGGGGTAATTTTGCCCTTGAGGGTACGTTTGTCAATGTCTGGGGACATTTTTGGTTGTGAGAACTAGGAGGGAGGGGTCCTAAAGGCATCTGGTTAGTAGAGGCCAGGGATACTGCTTTGCATCGGCAGTGCATAAGACAATCCTCCCAACAAAGAATTATCTGGCCCAAACATCAATAAGGTCAAAATTGAGAAACTGTAGTATAGATTCATTAATTTATTTAGGGTTTCATAATGTTATTTTGTCATTCCTACTTCCACTTTATTATAATATTTGTGTAGAGAGAAATTGAGCTTATGTTAACCACCCCAGCCCACACTCTTAACTCCTGCTCCCAGGTCCTCCTATCCCGTCTTGCCCCAAAAAGAAGTAGATAGACATTTAATTTAATTACATTAGGTGAGTGTATCTTACCTATTTGAGGATCTGGATCTTTTTAGGTAATGCTGTTAGTGTTTAGGCATTTACATGTTCTTAAGAATAGTGGAAAAGAGTATGTTACTATTTTGTTGATTTCTTTCAAGTTTTCAGGACCTTGAAATATATAAACATGATTGAAGTTTTCTGGTTGTCAGGGTAAAAAAGATACCAGGTCTAGAAGTATAATGATTGAGTTCTTTTTTTTTAAAATCTTTATAATTTAAAGAAATCTTTTTTTGGCAAAACTATTCTGGCTTATTTTCAACCCTCATTAGAGTGGGCATCTTTTTGGGAAATAATTCTTTGATTTGCATCATAGATGGAGTGACCTAGGATTCCAGGAACCCCCCCCTTTTTTTTAAATAAATGGAGGTACTACTAATAATTATTCCAGGACAGCAAGCGTTAACTAATACTGTTCTTAAGCATACTAAAATTTGTGGTCACCCTAGTCCTAGGGAAACAGCAGGTCTTTGGATATATTTCAGTAAATTAATGGCCCATAGAGTCTTTCGTTGAGTTGTGTTCAGCACTAGTAACAAGTGCCATTCAGCATGTTCCCTGGATTGTTGATAGCTAGAGGCAGATGATAACTAAAGTGTTGACTGCTTTATTTTTGCAAAGTTGGGTTCTTGGAATTAATAGCTCTTTTTAGTTATTATCAACTCTGTATCATGAGATCTAATGTCTAGTGGTAGTGTTTTCAGGACTGAATGTGGTTTTAATTAACTTGTTATTTTATGGTGTTTTATCACCTATTTAATTCTTTGTGTTCAATTAAAAAATTTTTTTGTTTTTTTTTTGAGGCCTCCAATTCTACTTGAAAATTTCCAGATTTCTTAAATGTATCGCATTTCATTTATGCCCTCCATCCTAATGTGTGTTAATGACATATTTTCTAGGAAAAAAATACCAGTTTATCTTAAGACTGATGGGTTGTCAAGAACAAGGAATTTCAGTGGTTTTATGTATACAAAGAACTTTTATGATTAAGTATACATTGTTTTGTGTTGAGACAAGGAACAGATTGGGGACAGTGCATTATTAAGTGAGATGGAGTTCTCATAGTTGTATACATTGACCTGAGTATCACTAAGTATTATTTCAAAGTGTGTATCGGCATTTTGGTATCCTCTTATTTTCACCTGTATTAAAGGAATTTGAGAAGGTAGGAAGAGAATTATGGAGATACTGATATACTAGAATGTTATATGCATCTTTACTGGTCCTGGGAGAGAGAGAGAGAGAGAGAGAGGTGTGTGTGTGAGAGAGAGAGAGAGAGGGGTGTGTGTGTGTGTGTGTTTGTGTATGTATGCGTGTGTGTGTGTTTGGGGGTGGGTGTTGTCGAGTACAGAAGAGGTTTATAAAATACTCTATTTTTGTGAACCTCAAGAGGAAAAAATTCATTTAACTTAAAATTGTTAAGGTTGAGTATTACCAAAGGTAAGAAAATATGAAGTGCTTGTTTTTCAGATATTGACAAGCGTTGATAGCAACAGAAATTAAGAGCTGCAAAGTTAGAAGGTGTTCATTTTAGGACAACATGAGGCGAGCACTAATTTAATAAGATTTATACCTTTAATTAGCATAATACAAATTGATCATAGCTGATTTTGTTTGAGAAATAATATAAAAAGCTACAGAAACTTTTGTACTTTTTGCTTGAACATAGTTATTATCAGTCTTATATCTTATATATAATACATTTTTATAGAGTAAAATGCGAATGTCTTAGAACCTAATGATTTCTGTGTTAGTCATTCCCAGTACCATGCAGGAGAAATCAGTTTGATGCGAATCTGAGAATATGTTTCCCATGCCACCTCAGGGTATAACTCTACCAGGGACTGCTCCGGCTGTCACTTCATTGAGCAGCATCAACAACACAGTTCCAACAACTGGCAGTTATAATACGAAGAATGACCCCAGGGAGCTCAATGTGTTCAAACAGGAGAAGCAGAAGGTTTGTTTTAGGGAGCTAACAGCTATAGGAGTTTACTAGTGTTACTGGTTATGTTAATGTAGTTACCTAGCACATACATGGTATTATGAGTATATTATATGAAGTAGGTAGAATTGAAATTTTCAGCTGTTTAAAAATACAGTAGAACCACAGATCACTTAAAAATAATGCACAGAAACTGTTCTCTGTTCTAAAAAAGCAAATTGAGCACTTAATAAAATCTCAGTAGTGAGCAGGACAAATCTAAGTGTGAACATTGTTATGAAGTTGGTACAATTTTTTCTATCATTGAAATTTCCTAAAAAAGGAGTTAGGAGCTTATTTGAATAAACTAGCAGGTATAGCAGTAAAGGTAGGGGCTGGCAAACATTGATCTCCAGGCAAGTATTTGTTCATATATATTAAAAAGATAAATGAAATTATTATTTAATGTTTTGTTATTAAACACAAATAATGGTAACCCCTCTTTAACGGTCATTATTATTTACAGTGCCCCAGAGTAGGAGAATATGTGGGTAAACCCTAAAGATCTTAGGTCATAGTTGAACTTGTTTGTGTGTGTGTGTGTGTGTATGTATGTATACACGTGTGTACTTAACGTTCACTTAAATAAGATGACAGCATGTCATCAATAAGATAACGGTGACTTCTGGGTGATGTAATGGTTGCTGTATGATTCCCTTTACCATTTTTTGCTTACTAGAAACTTCAGGAACCCCATAGTTTGAACAGGTTGCTTATACTTTGATTTGGCTTTGCAGAGAAAAAAATTTGATCCTTTATCTAAATTTGTCTGATACTTCTTTTGATTTTGTGATTTTAGTTACTTATTTCTGGGAATCATGATTCTGCAGAAACAGTAAATTGGTTTTTTAGAGTGAAAATAAGTCTCCAGTAACCTTGTTTTTCAAATACTGTCTCTTCCCAGGTCAAGGCCTTAATTATGCCTATAACAATATTATGCCACAGCCCTTAGTTTTAGTCTTAATTTACTTTATAGACATTAAAAAATGTTTTTTTGAAGATCGTATTTTTAGGTAATTCCCTAACGTGGGGCTTGAACTCAAAACCCTAAGATCAAAAGTAGTATGCTCCACCGACTGAGCCAGCCAGGTGCCCCCCCCCCTTTTATATTCATTTATGTACCTCTACTCATTATAGTCACAGGAATGTAGCCTCATACTTATGTTCTTTAGCTCAGGGCTTGTCTTTCTCAAGGCTTTACTGCAAAAACCTATTTTGCCTTGCGCCTTCTGTTTCCAATCCCTTGTTCTGTTTTTCTAATTACCCCCAATAGGGATAATTTAGAATATTGGAATTGAAATTCTGAAGGTTGTTAAAAAGAAATACAGAAGTAAGTTCAGTTCATGGATGGAAAGGGATTTTTGCAGATAGGCTAAAAAATATAAAATAGTGGAAAATGTACAAGTTGTGGCATATTTTTTTGTCTTGATCATGGCCTTGACCTTCCCATTTATTCTAGCTTCAGTGTTAAATATAATGTTAATATAATGTTACTATTCATCAGTTTCCTAAGAGTCACAGCATGTTGAATCCCTTTAGTTTGCTTGTTTCATGGTTCTCAGAACAACCAGTCTCCTCTTTCTGGACCAGTCTGAAGCAACTCTCAAGGAACGAGCTGTTTTCCTGGAGCCAAACCTCAGTAATGGAGCTCCTGAATGGAAGTATATAAAGTCATAGCAGCCTTAGTGTTCCCATTAGGCTCTTGTAGATGGTTACTACATGAATGACTCAGCCCCTGCCTAATTCCCCCTTTTAAACCCCCAATAAAGTTAGGTTATATATGCTTATACTTTAAATATACACAAATAAATTCGATTTCATTACATCTGCTATGTATGTTGACTGGTTTTTAGGGGGCCTAAATAGTGCTTGACAAGAAGTATATTCCAAGTAACTTGTTTTCATGTCTTAACTTGACTCACTGTTGGTCTATTTAAGCTCCATTATACCATTTGCATTCTAGCCTTTATGTTTATGCTCCACAAATTGGTTATGACATTTCTTTTCCTTTTTGTTATAAAGAATATAACATTAAGAAAAATTTCAGTGAAAAAGAAAAATCTAATTCTGCCAACCATAAGAAGATACTCATTGACATGTTACTTAAAATCCCAAAGAGTGGGAGGCTACCCGTCAAATGTGTAAAAAGAGTGAGATGTTTAAGTAATTTTTTTAGGCACAGAATAATGACATATAGTGTCATTTAAAATGATAATTAAAAGATGTATATATAAGTGGATAAAGATAAAAATGTTACAGTGTATGCTGATTTTATAAAATGTGCATATGAGAAAATATTGAAAGATAATAAGTAATGGTTGGGTTGGGTTGATGAGCTTGGTAGTTTCCTCTCCCTCTGATAATTCTGAATTTCTGGAATTTCAAGAATTTATTTAAAACTGAGGAGTTTGATGATTCCTCATTTTAATTTTTTTCTCTTCACTTGTTGGCCTCATGTATCTCCTCTTGATTTTTTAGTCAACTTTCTGGTTTTGAGTATATGTTTTTTTTCCAATTCTCAATCAGAACCTGAGGATTCCTTAGTTGCCATATTGTTGATTGTTGGCTTTCATCTTTATAGAGGAAGGCAATGAACTGCCCTCTTTTCGAATTTGGATTTGTTCTAGGTTGAAATTGGAGCACACTTGAAAAATCATTTTGATATGAATTCTAATTACTGTTAAGGAAAAGATTAAGAAAGAATACTGATGGAGAGCAAAATATATTTGAAACATATTTTTACTGATAGAGATGGAATTGGTCAGGATGGGAAGATAGGGTGGAAAAACAAGAAAGCAAGAGGACATCTCAGAGAAGGAAGTTGGAAGTAGGCTTCTTAAAAACCCTTCACAGCTGAGAAGCTTCTGAAGAAAAATGAAAAAATCTGAATGTTGACAGTCAAATAATGTAGTGTTATACATTAGAACCTCATTATAACATTACTGATTTTTACATGGGTGTAGGCATAGTGATCAAATCACATTCCCTTCATAAGAAATACTAGTTTTGCCCCTTGAAAACAATTATTTACACTTAATATAAATTTGGGACCTGGGATGGTGTGGTAGATGTGTAACCTATAATTAAATCTTATTGAGTACTGTGGAATGCCATAAAGTTGATTTTGGATATGTTTTTGTTAGAAGTTTATATCTGAATAAAGCAGTTTTAAAAAAAAATCTAACATTTAATTTCCAGCAAGTAAAATTTTAGTTAAAGAGATGACTTGTTGCACTAATACTGTTACGGTGTAGGTGATAGTATAAATGACATTAAGGTAAAGGAGATTGAGGCACTTTAGACCACAGGCCCCAGGGCCCTGCCCTAGATATTTATCTATATTGGGTGAGTGTTGGTGAGATTTACAGTTTTAGGGCTCAGAGTTTTAAAAGTGTCTTAGTACTACTGTGATTCCATATGGAATTTCATGAGTTAAAGTAAACAGTGTTGGTGATAATTTGAAAGAATTATTTATGTTTAAGAATGTGGAATTGCCTCCTCTTTTTTTTTTAACCATATGTTTGTGTTCATTATCTCCTCTTCTGTGTTTAAGAAGTTAGGTTTTAAGTGTTTTTCTTAGGTAGTCTCGTAATTTCATTGGAATTATTACTATAATATCTCCCCACCCCTGCAGAATCTCATTTGAATTGCAGAATCAGAGCACCGAAAATGACCTTCATATTTGGATTTTGGTTGGTGTCAGTCATTCAGCATACTTTCTTTGAATAGCTACTCTTGGCCAAAGTGCTGGGTTTAGGGGTAAATACAAAAAGAAATGACTCTTGCTCTCCCAGTCTTTGAAGTATTGTAGGAAAGAACGTCAAAAATACGTTATTATGATATATGATAAGTGCTGTGGTGGAGGTAAGTGTGAAGGGTTTTGGGAGTAGAGGAGGGAGTGGGCTGCTTATTTTGACTTCTCTTACTGCTGACCTTTCTTGATTTAGTCCTAAAATTGTTCACAGATGACGGTAACGTTTGGTATTTAAAAAAAGTTCTTATTAATGAAATCACAACCTCAAAAATTTCTGTTTAAATGATTTTTTGGAAAAGAAAGGTATATGGAGTTTCAACTTGAATTTGTTTAAAATCTGTAAGGAGATTTGGTCAGTTAAAAAGTGCCACTATCTTTGTAATACAGAATGATCTGGAACCTAGCAAAACTGTTCCACTGAATGCCTCTAAACAAGATGGACCCATGCCAAAACCACATAGTGTTTCACTCAACGATACTGAAACAAGGAAACTCATGGAAGAATGTAAAAGACTTCAGGGAGAAATGATGAAACTATCAGAAGAAAATCGACACCTGAGAGTAAGTTGTTTTTGAAAATAAGTTGATTTATATGAAGGCGTAAGATACGTGAATATTATTAGGCCATGTTATCCATCAGTTTTTAAATTTATCCTTGGTCATTTCTTTTCATTTTTCTTAATTTCATTATGTCTTAGCCTTTGCTCCCCACTCTTGCCTCTAGTTTTACCAAGACTTCTCATTGCCTGCAAGTTCTTTTCCTAGTAGATGCCCTAGTTATTTGTGATCTGGCCTGTGGCATTGCTGGCTTCCTCTCTTGTTTGTAACAGCCTTTACATTCTGTGCCCTAGTCATAGAATTGCCTCAAATGGTGCTGTCCCATATATAGTAGGGACATATGTGGCTGTTGAGCACTTGAAATGTGGTTAGTTTGAAGTGAGATGTGTTGTGAGTGTAAAACATTGAATGATTTCTTAGACTTAGTACAAAAAAATACCTCTTTTTTGTATTACTACATAATGAAATAATATTTTGGTTATATTGGATTGAATTTTATTAACAATTTTACCCTTTTCTTTTTATCTTTTTAATGTGCTATTAGAAAATTTAAAATACGTAGGTGGCTCACATTTGAAGCTTATATTTATATTGGACAGTGTTGTACTAGAGTATCCTGAAGAGGCCTCTCTGTTAATCTCTTTTTTGCTTTAGCTTGAGTTCTTCCTTCTGACTGGATCACCCTGAAATCCCATCCCTACCCTTACAAGCGCATTATGCATGCGTGATTATCTCTTGGTCCTTGGTTCTTGTCATCTTTTCAGTATAACCTTTTCTAGGACTTCTCCCAGAAGAAAAGAAATATGGTTTTGGAATGCTATCTCCTTTGTTTCCATGAAACCTCGGTCATCTTACTGCTCCTGTTTGTTGGAGGTCTTTCTCCCTCTAGTGGGCGGTAGTTCTCTGGGGGCAGGGTCCTGTGCTCATTCATCTTTGCATTCATAGCACATGCATATAGTAGTCATTCATATATTTGGATGAATAAATGGATGAACTGGTGAATGAGGACTAATTTGAATATGTGTGGGTGTATTAATAATTTGCCTTTGACAAGTAATTATTTCAAGACCTGAATACCTTTAAATTGCCGTCAAAGTCGATGATACAAAAATGTACATATGTAAATAAGCTAAATTAAGGGACTGAATCTACATTTGATTCTTCCATCTGTTAAATGTATATAAGAACTACATATACTCTGAATCAGAGGCACTGTATCTTAAATTGATCTGTGTTGAAATAATTGTTTATCTCTTCCTATCTCACAGTACCCCTCAGAGGCCCCCACACCTCTTGGGGTAGTGGAAGGATTATATTCATTTCACACCTATATCCACACATCATAGATTTTTAAGGATGCTGTTTTTGTTACCTTTACTTTATCTGCTGTGACTTCAATGGCACAGTTCTGTTCTTTGATGAAAGATGGGCTCCTTAGCATGCTCATTACATTTATTCAAAAAGCCACTGTTTGTCTCTTGGCGGAGGAGGGAAGTGGAAATGGTAGGAAGGATATGAGTAGGGCAGGGCTGGAGACTAGGAAGAGTGGACAGGGAGAGAGGTGAGATTTGGGTGCTGGTCTCTCCTTTTTATTTATTTATTGGCTGATGTTTTGTAGGAGATGTTATTTGAAAACATGTTCTGTTTAAAAGATAAAACAAAAAAACCTTGAAGACCATTGGCTTATAGAATCAATTTCAGGCCCTTTATTAACATTTCATACATAAGACCCATCATAATTTGTCACTGTTCCTTTTTATTCCTCTAGTCCTGTGGTTCTTAATCCAGGCTGTGCATCTGAATCTCCTAGTGAGCTTTTTAAAAATACAGGTCCTCCCCAGACCTGTTAAATCAGAATCACTAGGAAGATTGTTTAAAGTTCTTGATGGGATTGAGAATAATTTTTTCTCACACAGGACTAATGAACGTAAGACTAAAAAACCCCACCAACCCTCAGAAATTCCAGTAATTGCAAATAAAAGAGTATGACCTGAGGTGGACTCTTCCTTCATTTGGCATTAGTAACCATACTAGAGGAATCAGTGTGAGAAAATAAAAATGAGCTTGCACTAAGGAAGTAAAAATCTGCCCTGTCATTCATCTGGTTGGGATGATGGACACAGATAAAGCCAGTTGTCTAGGTATCAGTATTTTTCCTGAGATCACACTGTGGCTGGTAAAGTGTGATAACGACCTCCTATTTTGAGTGACTATTGCTTTCTTACTGAGAAACCTTGTCCCCTAAAATCATACTGTCAAAAGTTGCTGTGTAAAATCGTACCAGTAAGAACCAAGCAGCCCACTCTTGTCTAGAGGATCTGAGTCACTTTGACACAGAGAAGCAGCCTCCCTTTCCAGTCCAGTGGCATAGCCTCAGATGGGGGTGGGGGGCAGTTCTGTATACAACATTCCTAGCTGTTGTAGTTTGTTGTTCCTGAAGAAGCAGGATTCGGTGTCTCCTTGGCAGTCAAGACCCAGTGCTGACCCTTCTACACACGGACCTCCTGCTTTGAGCTTAATCAAAACACTTGCTACTTAAATTTACCCTGAAATTTCCCCTTCCTCCAAATCCTGTAAAATTCCTCTTTTCCTTCGGCCAGATACTCCCTGTGCCTCTGCTGTGTGGGTACCCTGGTTGCACATGTCTGTAAACCTGTCAGACCACCGCTTTGCTCCTGGTGGTCTTTGGTAACCCGTGTAAAAATACCGAGGGCCACCACAGAAATAAGTGCATGCACAGAACTCTTCCTTACTTGTATTAATAGATTTTAGTGGCGTTTTTTTCCTTCTGTATAAATACAGCAATATCTGATTTTTCACTTTTTTAGGAGTACATTTTTCAGCTCTAGATTTTAAAACAGGCATTATTGAGGTATAATTTATATTCCACTAAGGCACCCATTGTGAGTGTACAATTCAGTCATTTCTAGTAAATGTGTAGACTTGGGCAGCCATTACTAGACTCCAGTGTTAAAATGTTTCCATCACCCTAGAGTCTTTTTTTTTTTTTTTTTAAAGATTTTATTTATTTGACAGAGACGCACCGAGAGAAGGAACACAAGCAAGGGGAGTGGGAGAGGGAGAAGCAGGCTCCCCACTGAGCAGGAAACCCGATGCGGGACTCGATCCCAGGACTCTGGGACCATGACCTGAGCCGAAGGCAGACGCTTAAATGACTGAGCCACCCAGGCGCCCCTAGAAAGTCTTCTTAATGCTGGGTAGCAGTTAGTCCCTACTCCCATTGTAGCCACATGCACACTGACCTGCTTTCTGGCCATAGATCTGTAGCTTGGCAGTTGTACTGGATGCATATTTGTTTTTAAAACCTCTTTGTGCATATATTTTTTTCAGGATGAAGGCTTAAGGCTCAGAAAGGTAGCACATTCGGATAAACCTGGATCAACCTCAGCTGCATCCTTCAGAGATAATGTCGCCAGTCCTCTTCCTTCCCTTCTTGTCGTAATTGCAGCCATTTTCATCGGGTTCTTTCTAGGGAAGTTCATCTTGTAGAGTGAAGCATGCAGAGTGCTATTTCTTTTTTTTTCTCTTGACCAGAAAAAGATTTGTTTACCTACCATTTCATTGGTAGTATGGCCCACGGTGACCATTTTTTTTTGTGTGTACAGCGTCATATAGGCTTTGCCTTTAATGATCTCTTACGGTTAGAAAACACAATAAAACAAACTGTTCGGCTCCTGGACAAATTGTATATTACCAGATCATCACTAGCAGATGTCAGTTGCACATTCAGTCCTTTATGAAATTCATAAATAAAGAATTGTTCTTTCTTTGTGGTTTTAATAAGAGTTCAAGAATTGTTCAGAGTCTTGTAAATGTTATTTTAATAATCCCTTTAAATTTTATCTGTTGCTGTTACCTCTTGAAATATGATTTATTTAGATTGCTAATCCCACTCATTCAGGAAATGCCAAGAGGTATTCTGTGGGGAAATGGTGCCTCTTACAGTGTAAATTTTCTCCTTTACCTTTGCTAATATCATGGCAGAATTTTTCTTATCCCTTGTGAGGCAGTTGTTGACTGAGTTTTTCATCCTTACAATCCTGTCCCATGGTATTTAACATAAAAAAAAAAATAAAACTGTTAACAGATTCTTGCTCGATAGCTTGTTTGTGTGTCGTGTCATTAGGCGGGGATACCAGCGAGTCCATTGTATGGTAATTGGAAATTTATGATGCTTAATTTTATCTTGCATTGAAACCCTTTCAGATATTGCAATATTTGTAGTTAAGAGTCCTCATTCTATTAAGGAAAGAGATTGATAAAATTTTAAGCTACTTTTGGTATTTTGGAGGATCACAATCAGTTTGTCTTCAAGATAATATAAAATAAGGATGTCCCATGAGAATAAAAAGACTAATATTTCCGTTTATATGTATGCGTTGTTGCTCTGTTGCGTTTGAGTTACCCCATTCTTAACAAGTTCTTGTATCTTCACAAGGAAGTCTAATTTTCCTTGGTTCTAGTCCAGTGCTTTTTAACCAGCCTAAGAACTCCTTTTATTTTAGAACATTTCATAGTAGTAGTTTAAAAGTAGGTGTTTTTCCTGTCCAATCTGACGTTCAAAGTAAATTTCTGTTATGGAAATTTGGAATTAGTAAGTCTTGGAAATTTTCTTTGTGGAAAATGACTTTATCCTTTGCAAATCTGCCTATTAATGTGAAACACATTTTCAGTATAAATATGCATTTTAGAGTCTCATTCTTTCTTGCAGTTAGTCTTACGTCTTCATTTATTTCACTTGTATTAGCATAGAAAAGTTTGGAACCAGAGACAATATATTCAGTTTTTCTACTAAGTGCAGTCCAATACAAGTGACTCTTGATTCCTGAAAATAGGTGTTAATTTTGTAAAAGATGCACTTCTTTTTGAAAGGGAAACTAGACTTTGGGACTTGATGCGGTGCAGTGAAGTGTGTTAAGCCCAGGTCTCTGTATACATTTTATAAACCAGTGAAATGTTCCCCTAAAGTATTTTGGTTGCCTTTTCATTTCGAGTATGTTTTGAATTTGTCAGGCCACATGTAGTGTGTTATTGTGCTCTGTGGTATCTTATAAAACCTCTTGCCTTGTGTGCAGAAGTTAATAAAAGCAAGCAAGTAATGCCTGTCCCATTACTAGCATGCTGTTACAGGTAATGTTTTCACTGTTGTTCCAACGCTTTACAGTCATTGTAAAATTTCCCTCCCTTTCTGATAACTGGGAAAGCATGTGGAAAAAACATCTTGCATTTTGTCCCATAAATGCAGAATCATTCATTCCTTGGCTTAAAGCTCTCCATATAAGTCAGCATTATTGGTGATAAGTATCAAGCTTGCTATTTTCATGGCTATAATTTTTTGAAAGTTTGAGTTCTCAAGAATTTAGCAAAATCCCGTTGTATGGGAATGCTCCTTAGAACTCGTTTATTTCAGCCCCTTTGTTTTATAGTTGAGTCTGAGGCCTTTCTGAGAATTAAGGGAACTTGCCCTGTGTCTCACAGGTAGGTAGAGGCAGAGCTGTTCTCCTGACTCTAGTTTAGTGTCTTTTTTGGTCACTTCATAGAAAACAAATTTGTCCTAATTTGACATGACTGAAATTATGAACATAAGATGCTATCTAATAAATGTATGTGAAATTTCGTATCCTAAGATTGTATTACAGGCTACTGTTGAATAGTCTCATGTATGTTTGGCTTTAGTGTTTAGGTTAGAGATCTCCCTGCCCCCCCATATTGGTAATAAATACTATGAAATACAATGTATTTTCAGATAGGCATTTTACAAAATGCATTATGCAAAGGTTGGTTTGGGGGTAGATTGTAGTCTGGGCAGTATCTGCAAAATAATGGGCTTTTTAACTGCTTTACACACTGGGAGATACTCTGTATAGGAGACCTAATTTCTGTTCTTTTAATTGCTGTATCAAATGTCAGATTATTTTACTACCAACAGTTACTTTGAAAGAGTCCAACTGTATTGACTGATAATATATGGATTAAATTGTTTGTCTTCATTTCTTATATGTTTAGAAATTTTTGCTTTGTCTGCCTGCTTACTTGTGTATGTAAGCATGAGGGAAATATACTGTTGCTAATACTGAAATCACAGTCAAGTAATGAAGGCCTTAAGTTCATATGTGACGCTAAATGCACTACTTTATTTCATTCTATAACTAATGTACCTTAACTTTGCCCATTCTTGTGCATACAAGAAACAGATTTAAGAATTGTATTCTGAGTGTGTGGTTTGTTACCTTTAAAAAAAGAAATGACACTTGGAAAAAAGTATCAAATTCAAAAGTTCTGGTCAAAGAAAAACAGTATTTTTACTTTCTCCAAGTCTCTTAGTTCAGAAGTTCTCCTAAAATTGAGATTATCTGCTGTGGGGATTATTTTTGGATTTTAATCTCTCAAAATGCACCACTTTGAAAAGAAGTTTTATCAGTAAGATTAAAAAAAAAGTTCTTAATAGGTTATATCCCCAAATTGTGATCTTCTGCCACTTTAAAAACATTGAAGTGAGTTTTTCCTAGAGCTTTGCACATTCCTATTTGGTGATTTTGGTGTGTGCATAGATTTTTTAAAAAATTCACCTTTATGAAGTTAGGGAAAGATCAATGTTTACCGTATGGAAAAAACAACAAAATAAGAAGGTAAATAAATGATCTTTATTTTCTAGCTTTCAGAGGAAATCAAACTATTGCGTGAATAAATAAACTGTTTAAAAATGTGGTGAAGTGTCATTTTCCTTTCCAAGAAACAAAAAAAGGAATTTGATTTCAACAGATTATGATGGTTTGTGTTTATGTTAAGTAGTAGTAATCAGTCACTCACTAGTACTTGAGTTCTGATGCAGATAGTCTTTTGCTTAGTGACCTAGATGTAAAGTACTGTTGTTTTTTTTTTAAGATTTTATTTATTTGACAGAGACAGCAAGAGAGTACAAGCAGGGGGAGCGGCAGGCAGAGGGAGAGGGAGATGCAGACTCCCTGCTGAGCAGGGAGCCCGACGCAGGACTTGATCCCAGGACCCTGGGATCGATGACCTGAGCCAAAGGCAGACACTTATAACCATCTGAGCCACCCAGGCGCCCCTGTAAAGTACTTTTTCTTGGGAAGTGGGAACAGCTGGGTTTTTCAGTTCCACATTTGATAGCTCATTGTTAGAAGCCATGCTTCTGGAGGGTTCTGTGCAGGAACACTGTGGCCTCTTGGGAATGCTCAGCCTGATGGGCATTGGTGTGAAGAAGTTTGAACATTCATCTTTAAAAGAAAGGAAATTTTATCTTCCTCATTTCTGATTGTAGGAATAATAATATGTTCATTTTAGGGAATTTGGAAAAAAATTATAAAAAGATAAAAAGTAATGGCAAATCATGCCATCCAGCAGTATCAGTTTGTATGAACATGTGATTTATTTCCCTATATTATGCTTTTTAAGCATAATTGTACATACAACTTTGTATCCTATATTTTTCACTTAATCATTTCTCTCTGATACATTGAAAACCAAGTAGAAGTGGTTGCCAGATTGCTTTATGTTTACAATCACTTTCTTGACCATAAGGTTATGAACATTTTATGTATAACAGAAAGCTCGATTGGTCAGGTATTTCCCTTTCTGGTTAGGCACATCCTCCTAATTACCTCGTTTCTTTTGTTTTAGAACTCTGTTTCTTGTTTTCCAGTTGCTCCTTTACATAACACCCATCTTTTCTTTTTCTTTTCACATTTTTATTTAGATTCTAGTTAATATATAGCATATTATTCAGTAGAAGAATTTCGTAATTTATCACTTAAATATACCCAATGCCCAGTGCTCATCATAACAAATGCCCTTAATGCCCATCAGCCATTTAGGCCATTCCCCACCCACCTCCATCAACCCTTTGTTCGTTGTCATTGAGAGTCTCTTAACGGTTTGCTTCCCTCTTCTTTGTTTTCTTTTCTCCCTTCCCATATGTTCATCTGTTTTGTTTCTTAAATTTCACGTGAGTGAAATCGTAGTATTTGTCTTTCTCTCGACTTACTTTGCTTGGCATAATACATTGTAGCTCCATTCACATCATTGCAAATGCAAGATTTCATTCTTTTTGATGGCTGAATAATATTCCTGTGTGTGTGTGTGTGTGTGTGTGTGTGTGTGTGTGTGTGTGTGTGTATAATGTAATATATGTATGTATATTACATACATATGTACATATCTATACATGCGCACATACACCCCACATCATCTTTATTCATTCATCAGTTGATATTTGGGCTCTTTCTATAGTTTGGGTTATTGTTGATAATGCTGTAGACATCTGGGGGCATGTACCCCTTTGAATCTGTATTTTTGTATTCTTTGGGTGAATACCTAGTAGTGCAGTTGCTGGGTTGTAAGGTAATTCTGTCTTTAAGTTTGAGGAACCTCCAGAGTGGCTGGGGAAGTTTGCATTCCCACCAATAGTGTAAGAGGTATATAACCCCCATCTTGAAAGGAGGTGCAGGGAACTATGAAGAACTCTGTTTTTAGCATTGGTATTCAACTACAGTAGTACATTAACTCATGTGAGGAGCTTAAAAAAATAGATACTGATGCTTGAATAACACCTCCAGAAATACTGACTTAATTGGTTGGGAGTGGAGACCTGGCATGGTCATCTGTTTTAAGCTCCAGTCATTTTAATTTGCAGCCAGACAACTGTTTCATAAGCTTTTAAATGCCAAAACCAGATACATACTATGTTTAAGTAAGATTTAAGTCTTGCGATATAGGGCAATTGTATTTTCAGGATTCTTTGTATATTAATCTTAAGTTGCAGGGGGGTCTGGGTGGCTCGGTTAAGTGTCCCAACTCTTTTTAAATAATTTTTTATTAGTCACCATACAGTACATCATTAGTTTTTGATGTAGTGTCCAACCCTTGATTTGGGCTCAGGTCATGATCTCAGGGTTGTAAGATTGAGCCCCGCATGGGGTTCCATGCTGGGCGTGGAGCCTGCTTGATTCTCTCTCTCCCTCTGCCCCTCCCATCCCACTTTTCTTAAAAAAAAAAAAAAAGTTGCAGGAGTCGCCTTTAGGTATTGCTTAAAGCGAGAGCTGTCTTTGTAGTACAAAGTTAGGATTGTAAAACGCCAGCAAATGTTTTGTAAATATATGTGGGCTGTCTGCAAAGTTGATTTGAGAAATTTTATGGGATTCAGTTTTAATTACCACTTTGCTGATACCCCAAGTTATTATCTTTGCTCACTAAGAAATTGATTCTACCTGTCCTATATTTCTCAAAGTATGAGATGGTTTTCAAGGTGCCTATGAATAAGTGCCAGGTCCTTTATGTCAACTCATTAAATCCTCACTCAGATCCTATGAAGTAGGCACTGTTCTTATCTCCATGTGTGCTGGGGCAGACAAGTTTACAGAGGTTTACACAGCTTTAACAGGGCAGGAGTTCGATCCCGACGGTCTGGTCTTAGAGCCCATGCTTTTAACCATTGCAATTTAGAAAGAAAGGGAAGGACTTGTACCCTGGTCCAAGTCCAATATTGTCTCCACAGAAAAATTCGTATGGTAATTATGTAATGCCTTTGATCCCTTTCTAAAGGCTGTCCTTATATTTGTGAAAACGTTTGATCTTAAATATTCAAAGACTTTTTTTCCCTGCCTTTATCTCCCAAAGAAGTACAGAGAAAACATCTGCCCATTAACAATCTCAACTTGTGAACAAAATCAATAGGAACGTTACTAAACAATTTATTAATGCATTAAAGAAGGAGGCTATAGAATTTATAGTTTATGTAACCAAGGCTGGAGAACAGTATGACTTCACTCTTCTATATGGTCCTTTAAGATTAAAAAAATTAAAAAAAAGATTTAACCATTACTTCAGTATCTGAATTTTGATAAATTGTATAAATTCTTGATGCTGTTCAAGGAACAAAGAGTGTCAAGTAATACAGATATTTAAGACTTGAGGAAAATCCAAATTTTTTTGAGGGTGAGAAGTTATTGACACCCAAGTTCTAAAGTGTGTTGCAATTGCAAGTGACTGAAATCTATTTTACATTACCTGAGCAATAAGAATTACTTATTTTAGTATGTTTTGTGTTTTAGGAAGTAGAGATTTGTTAGGAGTTATATAAAGATGTTAATACAGTTTTTTTGGGGGGGGCGAACTTGCTCTTTCTATTTTAATTGAAAGTATATCCTTAAATGTGTAATATGTAGATAAATATATGACGGTGTGTATCATGCTATTTTGAATTAAATTTAGGGAAATAATTTCGCTTGAGAAATTCAACTTAAAGATAAACTTGTGAGAATCAAAGGAAAATTTTGTTGCAAAGTGTTTGGATGCTTTTTGTTTACTATCAAGCAAGTTTTACGATATTATTGAAATAAAATTTAGATTTTCGTTTAGAGGTGCCTGGCTGGCTCAGTTGGAAGAGTGTGTGACTCTTGGTCCTGGGGTCATGAGTTCGAGCCCCATGTGGGGTGTAGAGATTACTTAAATAAAACTTAACAATAGATTTTCTTTTAAAAGTTTACTGATCATATTCAGTGTATCAAGTAAGTGAATTATCTCCCCAAGGGAAAAATGCTCTTGCACTTTGAGACTCCCATGGAATTTGTCATTTGGGGGATTTCATTATATATGTTTTAAGAAATGATTTCTTAGCAAGATTTTACACTGTGATGAGGAAATGTCTTAAGAATTTTAACATTAATTGGGCAAAGTGGTTCCTTTGTAAAAGAAGTCGTGGGTGGAATGGGAATTTCAGGGAGATAAGTATATTGGAATATACACTAAGTGCTTAAAACCTGTGTGTTCATTATAATGTTTGCATAGCAATGTGGTAAGGGGACGGCTCCTATTACTGAGAAGAAATCTGTGCATTTAGTTGAGGTAGAAAATGGTATAAATGTTTCCAACACTTACTCGAATATGTAAGTAATCCTTTCCATCCAGTACTTGATCTCTTAACTCCAGAAACGTATATTGCAGATGCCAGTAGATAATGAGATTTTATGTTTGCCTAATTTGTCCCCATGTCATAGTAGTGTGGGGATGGGAGGGGCAGTTGTGGCTGCAGAATGGTGTTGTCTTTGCTCATTTGTTCTCATTTTATTGTTTTTATTACAAAGTTTTCCCCAGGTTTTTTTATTTAGGTCTTTTGGTTTCTTTTAAGGAGCAAGTCATGAAAAATAGTAACTGAAGTCTCCTTTATATCCTTCTCTGAGCACATTTTCCTTGGTCACACCACTAGCCTGAACTGTGTATCATTCTTGTCCACGCATAAGATTTTACTACACATGTAATAATCAGTTATGGAGTGTAGTTTGCATGTTTTAAAATGTGACTTAAGTGTTTTTTTACTCAGAATATTACTTCTCTAGCTCTGCCCTCACCTAAAATTTCTTATTTGGAAGTGGCCACACTTTGAAGTAGTATATCCTTTGTGTATCTGTGTTCCACGAATGAACACACCATTTCCTCCTCTGCTCTATCAACTTGGATCTGTTGTAGCGATGTTCTCTGTTGCTGCCGATGCTGCAATTGAAATTATGACCCAAATACCCACCCGAGGCCTTGCCACAGCTCCTGAAGCCGTTTCTTTCACGGTGGTGGTTCTAGGACTGCTGTATGAAGGCTGGCCAGAGCACAGCCCTAAACAGCCGCTTGCTGTGTGTGACTGTGTGTATGTCCATTTGCACACATAGGTTTGGTAGTAAGGAAGATAAGTCTGAGGGAAGATAGGAGGTGCTCAAGTACCCATGTAGGAACACATGACTGCATCTTTGCTGTTCATGGGTTCCCACGTGTGCTTGCAGACCGCATACGTGCACATGAGTGTTGGTATGGAGGTGGTTTCTTGCGCACATTCTTCAAACAGAAAAATGTCCCATAAAAATCTGCAATTCCTACTTTTCAAAAATCAAAGATTTGGAGCCCAGGACTTACCATGTGCAGTAATTTGCTGGAACCAAGTAGCAGTTTTATCTCCAGTTCCCATCACTACTTGTTTTCATACTGTTTCACTTACTAGTGACCTGCACGATCTGTATTCGTCTGAATATGGGACTCTTGGTTTAGATACCACCTAATACTGAGTACTTCCCCTGTCCTGCACACTGGTGGGAGTTGGGGTGGGATGAACAGTGGGATCTGCGGGGGTGGGGTGGGAATCCTATTGTCAGAGGACAAAAGACTTAGACACTTGTACCTAGTCAATAGGTGATTGGGCCCAGAATGCCCAAAATATGGTCAATTGAAACATAGGCATAAAGTTTGAGGAACAGTAAAAACTATTTTTGTGGAGTATCTAATGTATGTCCGGTACTTGACCCCATCTCCTCTTCGGAATATCTTTTAAACTTTTTAACAGAGAAGAACTTGGAGAAATGAACTTGTTCATTTTGTGGTAAAGCCAAGTATATTTCCCGAGCTTGGGCCCCTCACTGTGCCATACTGCCTTTGAAAAAGGGGAGTGATACTGTGAAATTGACTTCATGACATTCATTAAAAGACAGCTTACTTTGGGGATGCCTGGGTGGCTCAGTCGGTTAAGCGTCTGCCTTTGGCTCAGGTCATGATCCCAGGGTCCTGGGATCGAGTCCCACATCGGGCTCCCTGCTCAGCGGGGAGCCTGCTTCTCCCTCTGCCTGCCACTCCCCCTGCTTGTGCTCTTTCTGTCTCTCTCTCTCTCTCTCTGACAAATAAAATCTTAAAAAAAAAAAAAAGCTTACTTTGGTCTTGGTCACTCAGTTGGAAGTATAAAGTAAAAAATTGTTTCTGCTTTTGAAAATCTTGGCAAATAAACTTAGAGCTTATACACTGCACTAGTGGTTAGAGGTAGGGTGTGGCTGCAGTAAGGTTTCAGTAATTAAGGTAATTCGGAATTCAGACTCTTTATAGCTGGCCTTTCAACCAGTTAATCTAGATTGATAGCTTTGTAAATGGTATTTATAGCATTATAGTTTGAAATATTAAGCATGAGTAGCTTGGGAAGGAAGCCTATCAAAGTGATTAGGAGCATGGGGTCTGGAGTGATGCTGCAAAGGTTATAATTTTGGTTTGGTCACTTTCCTAGTTAAGACCTTGGGCATTTTATTTCTCTGCCTCAGCTGTCTCTAAGTCATGTCACCATGCCTACATCACTGGGTGCGAAGGGGATTGAAGAGGTGCAGCTCCTGGAGCGGTGTGGCACAAAGCTCAGCAAATGTTAGCAATTACTGTTTCTATACACATGAGGTAGAAAATTGGGCAGTTGTCTGATTAGTTGGGTTAAAAAAGTGAGATATCCAGTGGGTATTGGACTGGTTATTAACCAGTTCTGCAGTTGAAGGCATAGCTGATCGTATACATGCCTTTTATCGAGCATCTGTAGAGAGCAGCAGGAGAAACTGGGTTTCCGAGGATAGACAAACTTGGATTTGGATCTCTGCTCTGCCCTTGACAGGATGTGTGCTTTTGAACAAAATGATGGAACCTTTCCAAAGTGCAGCCTTGTTGCTAGTGATGTCCGATTTTCACATTGCTCTTGTAACCTTGTAGGGTTGTGGGGAGGACTGTAAGACATTTTAAAGAACCTAGCGTAGTTTCTGGTACATAATAAACATTGAAAATGCATTTTTACTCTGTCCTTTAATCCTGTATTGAAAAGATACGTCAAGAATTTAAGTTTTAATAGCTGCTTGATGGTAATGGATGATCTTGAGTTAGAAAATGTAAAACCACTTCAAAATATAAAGAAGGAAGCTATTCTTGCAGGTAAGCAGCCTATGGGCATTAAGTGTGATGTGCATTTGTTTTTTGGGTTTCTTTTCTCTGAATATGAAGGTAACATTGATTAAGGAAGCTTGGAAATTCTAGAAAAATATATAGTAGGAAAAAAATCAGGATCCCACTCCCCAGAGACAACTTATGAATAGCTTTTCAAATGTCTCAGTGGGTATTAAATATATATAATGTTATATTTAGTGTAAATACATATTAATAGTATCAAGACATGTATGCTTTTGTAAACCAATTAGCAATTAATTGAATTCACTTCTTACTGGGAAACAGGTTTTGAAATTGTCGCATAGTACGAAAAACCCCCAATACACCCTTCAGAGGCAGATTCATCAGTTGTTGGCATTTTGCCCCATTTCCTTCAATATTTGTTCTCTCTCCACACGAGTACATACACATTTTATATGTGCACACACTATGCATTCCTGATGTATAGCATACATGTATACACATATATGTGCATTCACAAATGTGCCTATATACCCATGATTTACTTTCTCTTGAAACCAAGACTAAGGTGCAGGTGGCATATGGCATGCATATATTACCCCTAACCCTTTCAGCGTGGGAGAGGGAGAAGCAGGCTTCCCGCTGAGCAGGGAGCCCGATGCGGGGCTCGATCCCAGGACCCTGGGATCATGACCTGAGCCGAAGGCAGACACTTAATGACTGAGCCACCCAGGCGCCCCTAAAACAGGGATTTTTAAAAAAGTGCATTGATAACCCACTTCATAAGTTTGTTCTTTGAATTTAATGAGTTAATATATGTAGAGTGCTGAAGGACGTGGCTGGCTCATAATTAACACCGTAGGTGCTAGGCATCATTATCCATCTAGATCTCCAGGGGAGAATCTGTGTCTTGCCTTTCCCAGCATCTGGAGGCTGCCTGCATGCCTGGGCTGGTGGAGCCCAGCCAGCAACCACATTGTGCTGACCTCTGCTTTCACACCATGCCGCCTCCTCTTGCTACGACCCTCTTGCCTCCCTCTTACAGACCCTGTGATGACAGTGCCCACCTGGATAACCCAGGATAATCTCTTCATCTCAAGACCTTTTACTCAGTCACATCTGCAAAGGCCCTTTCTGTGAGGTAACATGTCCACGTGTTCCAGGAATTAGGATGCTGGCATCTTTGGGGCCACTATTCTGCTGCCCACAGGGACCATCATGTCCTCACTCTCAGTCCGAGCTCTTTGGGTTGGATCCCACCTCCAGCAGAGGGGAAGTAGAAGATCTTGATCTAAGCCAGTTGGCATATCCCACTGGTTCAGAGAGAAGTGTGACACAGCCAATGGAATAAAACAAAACTGCACCCCTTAAATGGATCTCAGTTTCTTCTGGTTCAATCAATCCCTTTCAGATTAGTTCAGTCTTTCTCGTATTCAACTCAAGGTTCCAGTCATTTCCAACACTATTGTCATCTCGAAGACGTGGGTTTGGATTTAGACCGGTGCTGCTGGTGGTCTCAGCAACATTCTGCCCCTTCCTGTTTCATTCTGACCTTACGGTGTCCTACAAGACTCTGCAGTCTCCCCCACCCTGACTTGCCTCTCTAGACTCACTTCCTGCTCCTTCCTTCAATCCGTCATGCTGGTCTGTGGGTATTTGTAGAACACTCCAGCATATTCCAGGCATAGAGACCGACCTTGTTGCCTCTGCACGAATGCATCTCCCTCTGTGTCTCGTGGCTTACCCTCCCTTCTCTCAGGCTTTCACTCCTGAGACCTCCTCAGGCTTCTCCAGCTAAAACTCTACCACCCTGCTCCTTCCATGCTCTGTTCCCGTGTGTCCCTCACTCCCATTGAATATGCCACATCCTTGATCTGTTTTATTGCCTGTTCCTCCACCAGAATGAAAATTCTATAAGAACAGGGATTTTATGTGTTTTCATTCACTGCTGCGTCCCAGTGCCTAGAACTGACTGGCATATAGTAGGTGCTCTGTAAATCTTTGTTGGTGGGAGGGTGGCAGGGAGGCAAAGGGAGGGTGCCATCATGCATGTACACAGTTTAACAATGTAAAATGCATTCTTTCTATGGGATTTAGTTAAAAGAAAACCCCACCCTGCCTCAGTCTGACCCCATCCCTCACCTTTCGAATCTGCAAAGAGCTTCAGAATTCACCGTGTGTAATCAACAAACTTCCTCTAGGGATGGCTGTTGGCCACCAGACTCTTACAGAAGCCTCGATAGCGAATGCAGAAGAAACTTCAGAGCCAGGAGGAGGGGTGGTTTCCTTCCTCATTTTCACACTTGTTCTAAATTTCTCTTGCAAAAGTAGCTACCATTTCTAGTGCACTCCATCCATGCCCACTTGCCTCCTTGCTGTGCTGTTCTCTGCTTATGGCCTTGTGGTGTCCCATTCTTATAACATGGTGGCTTCTGGCTCCAGGTCCTCCTCTCCACCCTGCTCTTGTCGCTTCCAGGGACTCCATGGGCTGGGCTTCTAGTTTCTGACCTCTCCTCCGTGGTGGCTCTGTCCTCACCCCTCTGCCACCCACTCTCCAGTCTTCCTGCAGGTTGTCACCACAAGGACAGAAATACCTCAGGGATCTTGACCACAGATACACCATTTTGCAACCATGGCTTTCTCTCCTTTCATCTTAGTTGCAGAAATATCCTTTCTGGCCATTATCCCCCACTAAAAATAGTCTAGTTTTTTTTTCTGGCTTCCTCATTCAGATTTGGTTCCACTGTCCATGATTAAAATCATGCTTAGACAATATTCTTAACTGTATTGCTCACCATCCCTATCTAGCAAACACCAGCCCTCTCTGGGTTCATAGGGAACCATCTAGCACCAGGGAAGGTTCTAGAAAATACAGAGGCTTTGAGGTGGCTCGGGCATCCCCTTCATTTTAATTGAGGGCCCTTCCAGTACTGCATTCAAGATGAGTATGTGGGTATAAAACCAAACAACTTTGTCTTTAGGAAGTGAATCCATGCTGACCTCTTAATGATTGTTGGGACCCCAGGAACTGGGTTGAGACTCTTCCAGAAAGGTATTGGTATGCCCATTAGTAAACCTTCTGGGAAGTGGTTATTTGGAAATGAGGTGAGCCTTGGGGAAGGAGGGATTTCCTGTGCTCTTCGGTCCCTGATCCAAGAACAGGAAGGCAGCGGCAGCTTGTGTGGTGGGGGATTAGCCTCTACTCTTGTGGAGCTTGGTTTCTTCCCACCAGGGAAGAATGGCAGGGCAGGCCTCTGGGGGGGGGGGGTCTTTCCAGCCTAAGGGGATGTGTGAGTTCTGGTCCCACTCAAGCAATGGGAGGAACATGAGGAGAGCAGGGCCCCCCTCCCTGTCCAAGGGGTGTGTGGCTCAGGTGAAAACCTCTCAACTCAGCCACCAGAATTCATGGGGTAGAATGGCTGCTAGGGTGTAAATTTGAAGAGTAGATTGTGAAAAGCTGGCAGTTTTCCCGGGAGAAACCCTCAAGCTTCATCCTTTGTCCTGTGAGGAGTCGCTGGTAAATCTCAGGCTACTTGGGAAGGGCAGTGGAGCTGAGCTGAGCTGAGGTGCCAAGACCAGCAAGCAGGGACTGGCTTTCAGGGAAGAGCCGGAGGGTTCCATGTGTCTTGCTGTCCCAGGAGGTGGCAACAGGTGAAGTCGGGGGACTGGGAACTGGGGAGATCACCTCTTAGTGTCCTTGTACCTACTGAGGGGGGAAGCCCCAGGGAAAGCCACGCGGTGCTTGGTGCTTGACTCCTTAATCATGTTATGAAGATATGTGTCCTTAATTTGAGAATTGGGTCAAATTTATACAACAATTAGAGTTATCTATAAATGGTATTGGTTTCAAATAGAAATCATCTTGTCAAGTTCTTTTAGGATTGATCATAAAGCTTCCTGAGGAAGAGAAGTCACTGGCTGACCCCCAAGAATGACCTCATGGTAGACCTTCCAGGACACTTCAGGGAATGCACATCTTCTCTTCCACCATCACATGGAAGGAGTAGCTTGGCGTTCTCCATCCATGAGATGTTGGCTATTGTGCTACATCACTTTTTCTTAGGAATTCTCCTTAATATTTCAACCCCAATATTTTAACTGTTATGATGTGTTTGAAAAAGGAATCACAAGCACTCACTAGATTCAAGTAGCACCTATGCTTGGAGCTTCTCCTATGCTCTCTAAAACAAGGTAACTACATCTCCAAAGCCTTCCTGATTTTATATTGGCTAAATGGCACTACTGAATTTCAAGGTAAGCAATGGAAGGCTCTTGGAAGTTCTGATGTGTCTCTCTGCACCTTGGGCAACTGAGGTGAACTCATATGGGGTTCTAGATTGTCATTGGGGGTGGGGCTATGTTCCACAGAAGGAGCTGGGCTAATGGCTTTTCTAAGAAGATTTGGCATTCGAAGTAATTTTGTTTTAATTTGGCACCTTCAACACCCTGTCCCTCAAACCCTTTCATTTTCCCTGAAGTTAAACAATAACCACCCAAAACATTTTCACTTTTTAAATAGTAAATCAAAGGCTAGGGAACTCTCAAAATGAATTGTTGCAAAATTTGATCTTGCCACCAGGTGGCAATGTGGTCTTGTGTCTTGAGGCTTTCTGCACCATGGAAAACCCAAGTTGGCTTATCCCATCTGTACTGTTAGGTGAATTCCTTTTAAAAAATCTACATCTTAAACAAAATCAAACTATTATGTTTTTATTCAGATTTTAATTACCAACTGAAGGAAGTGTTTGTCTTGATTCTAAGGATAAATATAAAGCTGCTTGCCCCTCCTTGGAACATATCAGATAGTTGATATAAAGTTTGTTTTTCCATTATGAAATAATGAGATAATTATAGTAATAATGTGGTTGAACCCTTTAATCTTTGATTAAAAGATACTATAGAATAATATCTTTAATTTCATTATTAACTTTCTTTTGTGTGACTTATTTGGTTGCAGGTATTAATTTTTTATAATGTCTTATAATTGCATAAGGTGTTACCTGTTTATCTAGTCCTTCACTCAGATGTTGAATAGCTTTTTGATTTAACGATTGAATTTATTAAATTCTGGCTTCCGTATATATCTTCCCTCCCTCCCCAGGTTAACATGTAAATGGCTGTCCTATGTGCCAATTGTCAAATGGAAACTCTGGCCAAGGGAAGAGCAAAGCTTGAATAAGGGCTTAAAACTAACAGTAACTTAAAAAGCAAAAACTACAAAATTTTTTATTTTAAGGAAGTTAATATATAATTGTCTTTGAATTTACTATTTTGGAACTCTAATGAGAGTAATCTCATTAAGTTTATTACCTTTGAAACCCAAATTACCTTTAGCTTTTCTCTGTTCCCAAGCGGGCATTGTATATGCATCTGGTTTTGTACACACCTGTTTGGAATAGATCTTACTGAATACAACTGGTGCCTGTGCTCCAGCATACTACCCTAGCTAAGAGTCAAGGACGAAGAAGACAGCTTTGATGAGAATCCTCATCCTTGAGTGCCTGAACTGCGTCTGGCAAAAGGACGCCCAGTCTAGGTGCTAGCCCGTGGGGGTAGAGGAAGGCTTGAGTGCACAGGTTAGCAATAAAGTAGGTGAATTAAGGGTGGATCTTTGGCTGTCAATTTACTTACATCAGCCCATGCAGTCCTTCTAACCAACCAATATCCTTCCCCTTGCACAGAGGAGAAAACGGTTTACCAGATGTGGTAGGCAGAATAATGGCCCCTAAAGGTGTCTACATCCTAATCCCTGGAAACTGTGGATATATTATGGTACATCGCAAAGGGGTTAAGGTAGCAAATGGAATAAGGTTGCTAAGCAGCTGACTTTAAAATAGATCATCCAGATTATTGGTGGGCCCATGGTAATCACAGGTCCTCACCACTGGGAGAGGGTGAACTAGGGAGATGGTAGCATGTGAGGGCCTCTGCCCAAGGTTGCTGACCTGAAGGTGGAGGAGGAGGCTATAGTCCAAGGAATGAGGAGGCATCTAGAATCTAGAAAAGGCAAAGAAACAGGTTTCTCTCTAGAGCCTCCAGAAGGGATACCACCCTACTGACAACTTGATTTTAATCCAGTGAGACCTATTTTGGATTTCTGACCTCCAGACTGGTCAGACAATAAATGTGAATTGCGTTAAGCCACTGCATTTGTGGTGAATTGTTACAGCAACTACAGGAAACTATATACTATACAGTAATATGTAGTTATATAGTATAGCTTACACATGTGGTGTAGGCTGATTCCGGTGATATGGCTCAGAGGACTGAGAAATGTAATATTGTTGTTTTATGGATAAAGTGATAGTCCTCACCATCCCCCTAGGTTGAAGATGGGGGGTGGTTCACTTTTAGTTCTGTTCTATTTGAAATTTAGTCTTAATCCAATAACTAAAAAAATCCTTCCAGGCAATGCTGTTTTTTTTTTTAATTGAGTTACAGTTGACATACAATATTATATTAGTTTCAGGTGCACAACATAGTGATTCAAACTCCATACATTACTCAGTGCTCACCATGACAAGTGTAGTCACCATCTGTCACCATACAAGTTAGTACAATATTATCAGCTATATTCCCCATGCTCTATATTACATTCTTGTGTCTTACTATTTTATAACTGGAAGTTTGTACCTCTTGAGCCCCTTTACCCACTCCCCCACCCTAGCCCTCCCTCCTCATTGGCAACCACCAGTCTGTTCTCTGTATTAATGAGTATGAGTTTTGTTTTTTTTTTTTTGGTTTTTAGATTCTACATATAAGTGAAATCATGCAGTATTTCTTTCTCTGTCTTACTGCACTTAGAATAATACTCTCAAGGTCCCTCCATGTTGTAACAAATTACAAGATTTCATTCTTTTTTATGGCTGAGTAATATTCCATTGCAAGTATATGTACCACATTTTCTTTATCCATTCATCCATCTATGGACACTTAGGTTGTTTCCATATCTTGGCTGTTGTAAATAATGGTGCATTGAACATGGAGGTGCATATGTCTTTTCTAATTAGTGTTTTTGTTTTCTTTGTATAGATACCCAGTACTGAAATTGCTGAATCAAATGGTATTTCTATTTTTAAATCTTTTGAGGAACTTCCATACTGTTTACAGAGTGGCTGCATCAATTTACATATCCACCAACAGTGCACAAGGGGTCCTTTTTCTCCACATCCTTACCAACATCTGTTATTCCTTGTCTTTTGATAATGGCCATTCTGACAGATATGAGGTCTCATTGTGGTTTTGGTTTGCATTTCCCTGATGATCATTGATGCTGAGCATCTTTACATTTGCCTTTTGTCCATCAGTATGTCTTCTTTGGAAAAATGTCTATTCAGATCTTCTGCCCATTTTTAAATCTGATTTTTTTGGTTATTGATTTGTATGAGTTCTTTATATATTTTGTATATTAACCACTTATCTAATATATCATTTGCAAATACCTTCTCCCATTCAGTGGGTTGCTTTTTCATTTTGTTGTTGGTCTCCTTTGCTCTGCAGGGCTTTTTAGATTGATGTAGTCCCATTTGTTTATTTCTGCTTTTGTTTTCCATGCATTTGGAATCAGATCCAGAAAATGTTGCTAGACTGATGTCAAGGAGCTTTATACTTTCTTCTAGGAATTTTATGGTTTCAGGGTCTTAGATTCAAGTCTTTAATCCATGTTGAGTTTATTTTTGTGTATTGTGTAAGATAAGTGGTCCACTCTCATTCTTTTGCATGTAGCCATCCAGTTCCCCAATACCATTTGTTGAAGAGACTGTCTTTTTCCGCACTGCATGTTCTTGCCTCCTTTGTCATAGATTAATTGACCATATAGGTGCGGGTTTATATCTGGGCTCTATATTTGCTTCCATTGATCTATGTGTTTTTTTATGCCAACACCATATGATTTTGATTACTATAGCTTTGTAGTATAGTTTGAAGTCAGGAAGTATGATTCTTCACTGTTTTTTTCTCAAGATTGTTTTGGCTATTTGGAGTCTTTTGTGGTTCCATAAATTTTAAAATTATTTATTCTAGTTCTGTGAAAAATGCCATTGGAATTTTGATAGGGATTGCACTGACTCTATAGATTACTTTGTCTGGTTTTGGTATCAGGGTAATCCTGGCTTGAAAATGAGTTTGGAGGCATTCCCTCCTCTTCAATTTTTTTTGAAGAGATTGAGAAGGATGGGTATTTATCTTTGAATGCTTGGTAGAATTCACCAGTGAAGCTGTCTGGTTCTGGACTTTTATTTCTTGGGAGGTTTTTCATTACTGATTCAATCTCCTTACTAGTAATTGGTCTATTCAGATTTTCTAATCTCTTCATGATTCAGTCTTGGGAGATTTTAAATTTCTAGGAATTTTGTCCATTTCTTCTAGGTTGTCTGGTGTGTTGGCAGAGTTGTTCATAGTAGCCTCTTAGGAGTCTTGTATTTATGTGGTATCAGTTGTAACTTCTCTTTCATTTCTGATTTTATTTGCTTGTGCCCTCTTTTTTTCTTGATGAGTCTGGCTAAAGTTTTGTTTATTCTGTTTACCTTTCCAAAGAAACAGCTCTTAGCTTCTTTAATCTGTTCTATTGCCTTTTTAGTCTCTAATCTATCTATCTATCTATCTATCTATCTATCTATCTATCTATCTATCTATCATCTATCTTTGAGAGAGAGAGAGAGAGTGTGTGAGAGTGGTGGGGGGAGGGGCAGAGAGAGAGGGAGAATCTTAAGTAGGCTCCATGCTCAGGATGGAGCCCAACACGGGGCTCGATTTCATGACCCTGAGATCATGACCTGAGCTGAAATCAAAAGTTGGATGCTTAACTGACTGAGCCACCCAGGCACCCTTATTTCATTTATTTCTGCTCTGATCTTTATTATATCCTTCCTTCTTCTCACTTTGAGCTTCATTTAGTCCTCTTCTTCTAGTTCCTTTAGGTGTAAAGGTAAATTGTTTATTTGAGATTTCTCTTGTTTCTTGCAGTAGGCCTGTACTGCTATGAACTCCCAGAGCCACTTTTGCTGCATCCCATAGATTCTGGTATGTTATATTTCTATTTTGTTTTTTTTATCTCTAGGCATAATTTTTATTTATCCTGTGATTTCTTCTATGACCTAGTGTTTGTCCAGCAATATGTTGTTCGCTATCCAAATATTTGTAGTTTTTTCCAGTGTTTTCCTTGTAATTGACTTATAGTGTCATTACCACTGTGGTCAGAAAAGACGCTTGACATAATTTCAATCTCCTTAAATTTGAGATTTGTTTTGTGGCCTCACATGTGATCTGTCCTGGGGAATATTCCTTGTGCACTTGGAAAGAATGTAAATTCTGCTGCTTTTGGATGAAATATTCTGTATATATCTTTTAATCCATCTGGTCTAATGTATTGTTTAAGGATGTTTCTTATTAATCCATAAGGAAAGTCAGTCAATCTGAATGACCTATTTGTTGATGTAAGTTGGGTGGTAAAGTCTCTACTATTATTGTATTGCTATCAATTTCTCCCTTTAGGTCTGTTAATATTTGCTTTATATATTTTGGTGCACCTGTGTCGGTTATGTATATATTTATAAATGTCCTCTATCTTCTTGCTGGATTTTATGATAGCTTTTGTTTTCAAGTCTATTTTGTGTGATATCAGTATAGCTACGCAAGTTTTCTTTGGGTTTCCATTTGCATGGAATGTCTTACTCTGTCCCTTCACTTTCAGTGTGTGTATCCTTATCTCTGAAGTGAATGTCCTGTGGGCATTATTATATAGGTGTCTTTTTTTTTTTTTTAATCTATTCAGCCACATTATGTCTTTTGGTTGGAGAGTTTACATTTACATTTAAACTAATTATTGATAAGTATGTATGTATTGCCATCTTGTTAACTGTTTTCTGGCTGTTTCTCCTGAGTTTGGTAAGGATCTTTATCATTACTTTGAATTCTTTATCAGGTAGGTTACTTATTTTCATATCATTAAAGTCTTTCTTTGAGGTTTTATCTTATTTTTTCTTTTCATTTGGAACATATTTCTTTGTTTCCTCATTTTGCTTGATTCTCTGTGTTTGTATTTATTAGGCAAAACAACTGCCTGTTTCAGTCTTGAAGGAGTGGTCTTGTGTAGGTCATGAAACTTCTTGTTCAACCTAGCCCTAGCTCTTGGTTATCTCTTGAGCCTTTGTGAAATTGTCTAAATTGCCTGATTTATTCTTGATATGTCCCCATTGTTGAGTGTGTGCCAAGACCCATCTTGATGTGGTCTTTTTATCCTGTGTTGTGAGGAAGCAGTTCATCTGGTTTTCAGAGGGAAATAATCCACATGTAACTATAGATTTGGTGTGTCCGTGGGAGGAGTTGAGTTCAAGATCTTTCTAAATCACCATCTTGTGGAAGTCTCTATAATGCTGTGTTTTTGTTTTTAGTAATTGTTCACTTTTTATTTCTTCTTTGGTCACCTGCTCTATTCTGATATATATATATATAGAGAGAGAGTGTGGTGATTTGGTGGCATGGGGTAAGGGGTTCCTGGTTCCTGGGGAACTTTGGGGCCTTGATAGGTGGGGCCTTGGTGGAGCTGCTGCTCTGTATTGGTTACCTGTAGGCAGGCCCAGTCTGCGCCTTCATGGAGAACCTGCACACTAGGCTTCTCCCCAGCTCTGCACATTTTTTCCTCTAGAGAATCTGCCCACCATCTACAGATGCTGCTCCAGCCAGAACCACAGCTCCCATGATCTGAGAAGGCCCTGCTCTCTGACTGTTGGGCTATCCCAAGTTGTCCTGGGTCTCTCAAGTAGCCTTTCAGAGGGTCTCAGAGCCCATTGGCCTTCTGTTCCCTCACTGCCGAGCCCTGTGCTCTGAGGTGTAGTCTGAACTTGTGTCCTCTTTTCCACCCCCAACTCCTAGTCTAGTCATAATGATGAGACTTGATTTGAGTTCTCCAACCTTAGTCCTTTATAAACTAAAGAAAATTGTAATACACTTCCAGTAGGTAAGCCTGTTTTCTTTCTTTCTTTTTTTTTTTTTTTTAGGTTTTTAAAAAATTATTTTTTAAAAGTTAACATGTGCATAAAAGGAAACTGGACAACACAAGAAGCAAAGAACAAAGTCATCCATAATCACAAGCAGTTTACAGTCTGACTTCTAGGTCCCATGTGTGTATCTACATAAGTAAGCATTTTAATGTAATTAAGATCGTACAGTTATGTATCATGCTTTTTTATCACCATGAATATTTATCATTTCAAAGTCCCCAAACTTTGAGTATTTTGATAACCAGGAATACACTACACCAACTCCATCTTCCGGGCCCGTTTGGGCCTCTGTCCACTGTTCTCCGTAGAAGGTGAGGTTTCATCCAATGGGGACGGATAGGTCATCCCAGAGCCGATCTGTGGGGCTCCAAGGCCCAAGGATGGTTGAGCTTGCGTCCATGCAGATCCGCCTTCTCAGGCCCTCGGAGGCCCCAACGGCCGTCCGTGGCATTCGAGTGGCCGCCATTCTTCTTGCCCCGCCACACCCAACGTCCAAAGGCGCCGCGTGCCCGCTGGCTGGGCGAGGGCTGCGTGCAGGGCCCACACAGTTGGGCTAGGGGAGTGGGCAGCCGGCGAGATCTGGGCTCCGAGAGGCCGCCGCCATCGGCGCCAAGGTGGGGGTGGGAGTGGGGGTGGGGAGAGCCTGGCGGCTGCTTCACAGTCTGCGCCTGGCCGGTGGACAGCTGTGGCGAGGGCGCTGGGTCTCTGCGGGTCAGAGCCCGTGACTTGTCCCCGGGCCTCCCAAGGCACCTGCCGGCCTGAGGCTGGGGGGCCTGGAGGGCCCCGGGACAGACTGCCGCGCTGCGCTTCTCACCTCGCTCTCTGCCGGAACTCGGTAAGCCTGTTTTCCAGGCCTTTTGTCCTGATAACGGGCCAAATACTTGCCTTTTCTTGTTCCAGGGCAGTAAATATGGAATCTACAGAGGAACATGCTTTAAAGGAGGCTATTTAAATGGAGACTTTGAGAATTGCTATAAATATCTCTATGGCACAATGTTTTGTGTTGGTCTCAGCCTATCCATAGTAATGCTATTGGCTAGGAATGCCTAAGGCCCTCGCTTGGGCCAGTACTACTTGTGGTGAGATCCTATAGACATTTCCTCAACCAGAGCCAATATTATGGCCGGACCGGCTCTGTGTTCAAGATGCACCTAAGCAACAACCATCAGGGAACTTGGATAAAACAAATTTTATTATCACAAGTCCTGGAAGGTACATGGTACACCTGGGGCCATACAATAAGGTCGTGGTTCAGAGAGAGAAGGAGAGAGTGTAGAGCTGAAGTTCTGGCTTTGCTGGGGTCAAGGAAGGGATGCTTAAGGTTACTTGGGTTTACTACTTATTGGCAAATTTAAAATGTAAGAAGAACAGGAATTTAAGCACTGGAAGGAGAAAGTGGGGTCACTCAAGTGACCAGTCAGTTTTCTAGGTCAGTTTTCTACGTTTCCCAGGGCTTCTGGAAAGGGGAACTTCATGGGTGGGACAGCCTAGGCCTTCATCTAGTTGTGTAGCTGGTGATGTGTTTATTTGAGATGGATGTCTTTGAAGTGGGTGCCTTAATAATCAAAAATTAATTGTCAGATGCTTAACCTACACAGAGGCTGAACTGGGATTGGAGACTGGTTATCTGTTCTCAAAGAGAAGGGTTCTCACACCCTATAATGCCTGGGAAGGTGGACAGAGGCTGGAAAGTCTCTGGGTAAGGAAAGCTGGTCCTATGGCCAGCATCTGGAGGAGAAGGATGGTGTTTCCCTCCTGTAATTAAAGTGGCCTCTTTCCCTTCTCCTGGCATGGTTTACTAGGAAGAAGGGGATTACCAGCATTCTCTAGAAGTGGTTGTTCTGCTGAAGGCTGTGTGCATTAGAGAGCAAGGGCAAGGGCTGAGGTGCCATTGGGAATGTCTGCTTCTCATTAGGTTGTGTAGGGGAGAGAGGGGCTAGGTAGAGTTCATTAGCATCATTAGATAGTTTATCCTAAGAATGAAGAAATGCATTTCCTTGACCTACCTCAATGGAAAGGAATGAAGCCTCAGGTCATTTTCAATTCAAAAAATCTGATTTTAACTTTTGGAGAATAGTTTTATGTTTATTCCTTAACATACCATTTCTAATAAAGTTCTTTGACTTCTAAGAGAACATTTTTTATGGACCATAAAGAATAAAGCAATCTTTGTGGTGTCCAAACAATGTGTCACAAATTCAGCCTGGAAGCATCTGTGCAGATCAAACAAACAAACCAAAAAAAAAAAAAAACCTCACTGTACAGACTTTTAGAGAATAAAATGTAACTTTTAAGAAGATGTTTACTTGTCAGAATAAAGGTATTTTGGAAATCCAAAAAGGCATTACAATTAATTTTTACAAAGTTAGGATAATGGATTTCATGTGTAATTAGTCTTGCTGGAGTGGCCACATTACCACTTGCCTACCCAATATCCATTCTCTCTGTCTGTTTCACTGACAGAACCCTGCTAAAAAATGACATTTCTTGGCCTCTTTCATAGTTGGGTGGAGAGCTATGTGATACTGTTCTGAATAATCAGAAGTAAGTGGAAGACTGCTGGGAATTTCTGGGTTGTTTAACTTCCTTATTTTGGCTTCCACTACTTTTTCCTTTTATTATTTTCCCTTTTCCTCCAGAATAAAACGTGACTTTAGTTGGCTTTACCTCTAGGAGTCATCTTGAGACCATGATACAAAGACTGAGAGGATCACAGGACTGTCAGCCCTGACATTTGAGCTGCTGAAGTAATGCCAATTGGCCTACTCCTGGATTTCATGTACATGAGGAGAATAATGCTAATTTATTTAACTGACTTGTGGCCAAATTTTCTGTATTTCTAATTTATATATGACAATCCACGAATACAAATATACTTCCTTTATTTTTCCTATTAAAACACTTCTGCTGCCATGCCCCCATATTTTTAGGAAGCCCAGGCTCTTCCTCTGTGGGTCTTCTCTCCTGTTATCCTCCCCACCCCTCTCAACTGGCCAAGGATATCCATTCTGCTTCCAGACAGAAAGCAGGTGACAGAAACTGGAAAACGCAATTGCCCACCAGCAGAGTCTGTTGCTCATTGCATGATGTTGTTGTTGTTGAAAAGTGTTCCTCATCAGTCTGATGCTTCTTACCTGCCTTTGCTACAGCCTTTTCTTTTAAAAAATTTATCTGAAAATGTCATTATTTCACCTATGTTCTTGAAGGATATTTTTGCTCAGTATATGCTACCAAGTGTATAGTGATTTTCTTTCAGTTCTTTAAAAATATCATTTCATTGTCTTTAGTTTCTACTGTTTCTGTAAGAAGAAATCAGCCATCAGTTTATTTATTGCCTCTTTAAGGGAATTTATCTATTTATCCATACCTCAGACTTCTCTAAGGCCTTCTCATTGTCTTTGGTTTTTAGCAGTTTTATGGTGATGTGGTGAGGGATGGGTGTTTTTGGTTGTTGCTGTTGTTTGTTTATTCTGTTTGGGGTTTGAAAGACTTCTTGACTTTGTGACTTAATATTTTTTAATCTGTTTTGGAAGGTTTGGAAATTATCTCTTCAAATATGCCTGTACCCAAATTCTTCCTTCTCCCCTAATGAGTTTCATTTATTTGTATGTTAAACTTCTTATTGTACATCCTATATATTTTATCCTCTCTTTAGTGTTTTACTTCTTTTGTTTTCCTGTGCTTTATTTTTGGATATTTTCCTCTGATCTGCCTTCTACATTACCATTTCTCTCTTCAGCTATGTCAGTCTGTGGTTGAACCTACATACTGAGTTTTTGATTTTGATGGCTGCATTTTTCAGTTCTAGTATTTCCTTTTTAAAGCAATTTCTAGTTCTTTGACAAAATTCAAAATTTTTTCTTTTATCTCCTGGCACATATTAAGGATAACTATTTTAAATTCTGTGACTTATGCCTCAATTACCTGGAGTCCAAAGGGTAAATTCCCCCCCCCTTTTTTTTTTTTTTTTGGTTTTCTTGTTTTCTAGGACGTTTGGTTGTTTTAAGTTTAATGCTAGACATTGTATATAAAAAAAGGTTAAATATTTGAACCCTAGAATGATTTTATCATCTTACAAAGAGGATACAAATCAATATAATCCTAGTGCATTCTGCATAGTTAGAATCACCAGAGAGTTTTAAAAACTACTGCTATTTGGACTCCACGCTCACAGATTATGACTCAGTTGGTCTGGAGTTGGGTTTGGACATCAATATTTTGCAACTGCTCCCTGAATGATTCTAATGAGTACCAGGATTGAGATCTGCCCTAACATAAAATATGATAAAGATAGTACAAAAGGGGAAAATAAAAGATTAACCACTTAATCTCACTTGTGAATATAGCTGCAAAAATATTAACATATAAAATTCAGCTTTGTCAAAAAATAATGAACTCTGACTAAATAGATTTCATTGCAACAACACATGAATGATTCCCTCAGAGAAAGTTTATGAGCAAAATTTATTACATTATGTTTCCTATGGAGAAAACTCAGAGAACATATCAATAGATGTTGAAATTTTAACAACCAAATAAAAACTTTTTAATAGAAATGGAAAGAAATTACTGAAATGTAATAACGTCTATTTGGTAGATACTCATAATGCATACCAATATCTGGTTTCTGTCTCCTTCCAGGCATATAGAAGGCTCTAGTTCCCAGTCTCCTTGCAGCTCACTCAGTGGAGTCATACGATTACTTTTGGTTTATAGACTGTGCTCTATCTTGGGAGGGTGGGTGTGACAACACTGTGCTCTCTTCTTCCACTGTGGTGATGCAAGAGGCTTTGCATTATAATGGGAGAACAATAGGATTGAAACAGCCTACTTTTTGCCAGTTCATAGAGAACAGAATGCCTGGAGGTTGTCCAAACCCACAACTGGCTTTATGGGAATGAGAAATAAATGTGTTAACCTACTGGGACTTTGGAGTTGTTGCTACCAAAGCATAACCTCTCTTGACTGAGGTTGTTGGAAAACTTTTCCTGCAATGGACCAGAGAGTAAATATTTTAGATAATACAGGTCATATGGTTTCTGTCACAACTATTCCACACTTCTGTTGAACAAAAAAGCAACCATAGGTAATACACAAATGAAAAAGCATGGCTGTGTTTCAGTAAAACTTTTTAAAAATGGTTGGCAAATTTGGCCCATGGATCATAGTTTGCTGATATCTTGACTAATACTTTTGCCTACTTATATCTTATAAATAAAATTCTAAACAATAAAATCCTAAACCATTTCAATTACAAATAGGAACAAGCAGGATTGTCCACCATTGCCACTCAAGAATACTACTTTAGAGGGTGTAGTTAATACAATATAATGTGAAATTAAAATAATTGGTGTACATACTGGAAAATAAGAATTTTTCTTTTTTTTTGCTGTTAATGTAATAATAAACCCAGCAAATCTAAGGAACCCTAGTAAAAATGATTGGGATTTATAAGACAATTTGGTAAGATGAATGAATAAGATAACATAGAAAAGTCAATTACTTTATCATATATATCACATATATCATATGTCATATATGTATATGTATACATGTATGTATGTGTGTGTGTGTGTGTGTGTGTGTGTATGTATCCCCAATAGCAAAATCCTTACATCACAATGAAATGGGAGGTATTCATAATAATGGTAAAAATTACACAATAAAATGATTAAGAGTAAATTTAACAAGAAAGATACAGTATTTGTATGAACAAGAACAGAATATGAACAAATGGAAAGATATCCCATAATGGAAAGATTTAGTATCGTAAGAATGTCAGTTTTTTCAAATGACCATATATTAGAATGCATTATAAATCAACAAAAATTACGGTGTCAGGTATGGGAAGGAGGGAGGAGGGAAAAAGAACAAAAACAAGACAAACAAAACAAAACACACAAAAAACCCAATAAACGAACAAAATCCAGAGATATATAAAAAGGATTTCCTTCATACACCATTATGTAGGATATAATCCAATTAGGTAAAGTTACATGTGTGTGGTTATAGGTGTGCATACATGTATGCATAAAGGTTTGTATGAAGAAATGATTGCCAAATTGTTAATGATGTTTCTCTCAGGATAGTGGACCTTTTTTTTTTTTAAGATTTTATTTATTTGACAGGGAGAGAGAGAGGGAACATAAGCAGGGGGAGTGGGAGAGGGAGAAGCAGGCTTCCTGCCGAGCAGGGAGCCCGATGCGGGGCTCGATCCTAGGACCCTGGGATCATGACCTGAGCTGAGGGCAGACGCTTAACGACTGAGCCACCCAGGTGCCCCAGGATAGTGGACTTCTAAGTGAATTTTTCTTTTTTCCTTGTAGTTTTAGGTGTTACTAATGTATTGATGATGTGTTGTTCACTAATAAGAAAAAATAAAAGGTTTTAAAATTATAAACAAAAAGACCTCACCAAAACAACAAAAGAAATGAAACCATAAAGATGCCATATATATTTTTACACACGGATGGCAGAAATCATGCTTTACTACAAAGCCCTCATAGTGCAAGTACTACTCATCAGTCAGTTATAGTGCTGTGTTCCCCCCTGGATTGGGTGACTTTAGTAGTGAAACAAGGTAAGGAATTGTATGGAGCAGCTGTAAGAATATGCTCTAGGCTAGGGTGCCTGAGAAGGTAGATAGTGCAAGAGATGCTGGTATTTGATTTCCCCAGGGCCATAGAATTGCTAAATCTTCGTGCAAGTGGGCAGTTCAAGACCCAGCCCTGGTAAGTCTTCCAGAGGGAAAACTGTTCACCTCTCACCTCTCGGGAAGTCTTGCCGGTGGCAGGGGTACCTAGCAGAGAGGGGTGTGAGTGAGGATCGGTGGAGGTAGTGTGGTCGATGACAGTGGGTGGTGATGTAGTTGCAGCCAGTTCTCCTAAACTAGAAGACAGAAATTCTCACACTTCTGTCACTACTTTTTCATGGCAAGTTCAAATTTTTAAAATTCAAAACGTTAAAACGTTAGAGATTTAAAGTTGTGCAATTTTTTTTTCATGGATAAAGCATGTTGAATTCAGCTCTCAGCATATAATTCAATTCAGTAAGCATTTGTTGAAAAATTAATATTTTAATTAATTTAAAAATTAATATCATATTTAACTTAATGCTTCCATGTGTCACTCCCTTCATGAAAATTGCCACTCATTCTTTCTATGATATTAAATCCCAGTTTCACTCTCTGCTTTCAAAAGCTCTCCATAGTCACGCAACCACCATCTGTACAATTTTATTCTTCAATGGAAATTTTCTGTGTGAGGCAGTCTTGATTTTCTTTCATTCTTAGATGTTTATGCTTATGCTCATTTCTGTATCTTTCCATAGTGATTCTTCCATTCTGACAGCACAGTGGGTGAGGGCAAAGTCTTGGGGTCAGTGGGCTTGGGGTCAAATCTAGCACTTTCTGTGTGAACATGAACAACATGCCCAGCCTCTGTAAACCTCTGTTTTCTCATCTTTAAAATAAGTCTCCATTAATAATTACTTCACTGGGTTGCTAGAAAGATTAAATGTGCAGTTTATAAAGCACTTAACCCAGAGCCCGACACTCAGTAATTCTAGGTGACTTGCAATGCATCATCTTTGCAAGAGATTTTCTAGGAAATATAAGCTGTTTTTTGGTGGTGTTAGGGTAGGAACTAGGTATTGCTGGATTATTTTCCAAGAACATCCATGCCTGACAGCAGTCTAACTATGTTCCCATTTGTCTACATTCTTGCCAGTGCTTGCTACTACTGTCAGATCAGGCCTGCCCAGGGCAAGAGTACACATCCCCATATACTAAAGATCTACCTATTTAAAAGGTAGGAGTTAAGATATTAAGCATCTAAGTAAAACTTGAACATCTATTCTTCCTCTGATGGATATGGCTTCATATTGACTTGGAGAACGAGGTTTGAACTTAGAATTTTCAGACTCCTTGGCGTTCTTTGTTATGACGTGACAGCATGGAGGATTGAGGGTGTCCTTGGCCTCTTCCTATCCCCTTCTCCAGCCCCCAGCTCCATCCTGTACTGCCAAAGGCCTTGCATGCCTGCCCACACCCCTAGGGTACGTGAGGCCTAGGGATGTGTGGTCCCTTTGCAGGAGGACAGTCCCAGGGAAGAGCCCTGTGCAGGCCCTAGAGGCAGACTTCTTTGGGTAGGGTAGGGCTCTGGTCACCCCAAGGTGGGGGCCTAGGGTCTGGTGAGCACATCTGCTGGCCCCATGGACTTTTCTCCGATGAGCTTGAGGAGGCCATGGTGGGTCCTCAGAGCTGTGATGCAGGGCAGACTTAGGGTTTTTGTCCATCGGAGGGTGTAGAACAGTAGCTCATTGTTTTCATTTGAATAATTCTGATTATTATGAGGTTGAGAACTTTTTCATATACATATGGAATTTTTCTACTGAGTTGATGTTTTCCTTGGACAGAGTTTCTCTATGTTTTCAATACATACAAATACTTCATCTCTTAATAAGTGTTGTCATTTTTTCCCCCTCAGACTGGACTTTGTCTTTTGACAAACATTTTAAAGTTTGATGATGTCAGATTTATCATTTTTTTCCTTGTGAGTTTTGTTTAAGAAATCGTCTCATTATTCTAAGGTGTAAAAATATTATTCTGTTTTTTTCTAAAGATTTTGTTCACATCTGGGTCTTTATCTGGAATTTATCTAAGGCCTTTACATGAATTTTCACATTTAATCCTTGCAGCAATCTGTGAGTTAGGCACTCTGGTTTCCTAGTGGTCAGATGATTGGAAGGGGTTGAATGACTTTCCCAATTTCACACAGCTGATCAGGGCAGAGCCATGACGGGAGATGCCCTCCATTCTTCCCGGTGCGAGGTGATATGTCATTGTGATGTTGATTTGCATTTCCCTGATGATGGGTGATGATGAGTACTTTTTCATGTACCTGTTGGCCATCTGTATGTCTTCTTTGGGAAACTGTCTACTTTTAATTGATTTTTTTTCTCTTGAGTTGTATGAGTTCCTTATAGATTTTATTTTATTTTTTAAGATTTTATCTATTTATCAATTTTAGAGAGAGAGAGAGCACTAGTGGGAGGAGGGACAGAGGGGGAGGGAGAGGGAGACAGAATCTGAAGCAGACTCGGCACTAAGCTCAGAACCCCACGCGGGGCTCGATCCCTCCACCGTGAGATCACGGCCTGAGCTGAAACCAAGACTTGGACTCTCAACCTACTGAGCCACCCAGGTGCCCCTCCTTATATATTTTAGATTACAGATTTTAGATTTTAGATATTGGCCCCTTATCACATACATGATTTGCAAATACTTTCTTCTCTTCTGTAGCTTGCCCTTTCATTTTCTTGACGGTTTACTTTGCTGTGTTTATTTTTGCTTTTGTTGCTCTAGTATTTCAAATAAGCATAAAGGACTCTGTTTAATTAATATTGAGAGAGCAAGGAAATTGAGAGTTCAAGCTGCCCTCTATGGCATGGTTTTCTAGGCCATGACCGGCTGCATAGTCTTAGGAGCTCAACTGTTATAAACGACTGGAGCACAAATACGGAAGCATGCTGGTCCTGCGCTCCTGGAGCTGTGGAAGGGACATGCGCGGTGGGACGTCAAGGCAGTGCACCTGCTCCTGTCCCGGAGGCTCGGTTCACTGCTGTCACTGGCTAAATGATGCTGGTACACGAGCCCACCTCTTCTTAGGCCTGCCAGTGCTCCCCTGAGAAGCCCCCTGAATGTACACCCAGATGCTTTTACAAGAAAACTAATTAGGTTTTTTCCCTACAAAAGAAGCATATGTTGAAGTTTATGAAACTTCTGAGGTCCCAAATAAGCAGCCTTCTTGGTGTCATTTATCAAAATGCCACAGTTTTTCATTTTTTATGGTGGTACTGCGGCTTAATTAAAGCCCGACAATCAATTAAATCAAGTCAACGTAATCTGCTGAGCTTTGTCTAAACCAGGTTGAGAGCCTGAGACAACAGCAATTGTATATGATGCAGTCATGGCCTTCAAGGAAAGGACTGTCTGAGAGCAGCAAAGTGAATCTTCAGGGAGAGCATAGTTGTCAGGGGGAACCAAGCTGTGCAAGGCTGGGCTGAGGACAGCAGGGGTTCTGGAAGGAAGGTCTGTGGGGGCCATTGCTACTTCGTAAGGCTTCACGGAAGGGGGAGATTGAGCCTGGCCTGAAGGGAGCAGTGGGTAGGGGAAGGAAGGAGCGAGGGCATTGGCGGCAGGGCGGTTAGCCTGGGGAAGCGCAAGGAGGTGGGAGACAGTTTGGTACAAGTTGTTCACAATGGGGATTCGGGGTCCCTCAGAGGGCATACTGTGGTGAGTGTGCAAAACCAACTCCTGTCAACAGAGGGCAACAATCCCACCCACTGTGGAGTGGGAGGACCAGGGAAGAGGCTGTGGGAGTGTTGTGGGACCTCGGGATGGGACTAGGGGAGGATCACTCCCCACTCACAGTCAAACCTGTCGTGGGCAGCTCAGGAGCTGGGGCAGCGAGGGCTGCCACCAAGGCCTGTCTCTGCCATTCCACTGCAAGCGGCTCAGCAAAGAGTCGGGGTGATTTGGAGCAAGTTTCTGAATCTCCTGCCTCGGTTTTCTCATCTGTATATTGGGGATAATGATACATCATGGGGAGTGTGAGTGCTCAGCACATTGCCTGACACAAATATTTGTGCAGGGTGTGTGTGTATGAATTATGTTAGATATGTCCATTTATATTTATAATATACTCCAGGCCCACCAACATGGGCCCTGACATGGAGTTCCTGACGCGAGTGAACGAGGTGGTTGGTCACTTCTTCCAATCCCCATAAGTCACCCTCCAAGTGGAGAAGCGAGGGTAGTTCCTCCATAATTTAATGTCATTAAATTATATAATCAATATAATGTGTAATCAAATATATATTATATAATATATAATTATATAAATACATAATTAAATTATAATCATATAATTAAATCATAATAAATTAATAAATAATTAAATTATATAATATAACCATGACTTTATATAATGTTCTATATTATAACATGTGACTATATATTTACAAATGTATAAAATATATTTATTATAATATATAATTTATGTTATATATAATATATGATTATATTATTTATATTCACATACAACTATATGCATTGTAAAGTTTATATTTTATAAAACATTTTATAATTTATAATGCATTTTTATTTATTGATTTTATTTATAAAATTAGATGTATATTGATACATCACATATAAATAATAACTATATTTATATCTATAATTATTTACAGAAATTATAAAATACACTTATAATGATCCCAAAACTCATGGCTTGTCTCAGGTTCCTTTTTCTTACAAAACCTGTACTTGGGCAGAACAAGCAGATGAGGACTTGTGTGCAGGTGGGTAAGAAAACGGAGCTCCTTCCGTGTGCTGTGCTCGTTTCCAGTGTCTGTGCCTTCCCCTCGTGTCATCACCTGTGGCCAAGGCCACGGGAGCCAAGCTGCCTCCCATCACTGCCACCCCCACTTTGTTAAGAGCAGCCCGAGGCCTGGCCAGGTCTTCTCCCCTCCAGTCCTGTGCCTGCGCCAGGGTACCCTGCCACTTGTGAGCCCAGCAGGATTTCAGTGGACCTTCTTCATCACCTCGGGCTCTAACTACAGACTCGTGGCTCCATTTCTTCGACAAGATTTATCTCCTGAGTTTGCTCTTTAGGAACTCAGCCCCCCCGCCCCCGGAACTGGGATGAGGTGGGCCAGTGAGATGTGGGCGCTGTGCTGATGGCCAGGTGTGTGTCGTGTCACCACCAGGCTGGAGCCCTGCCCGAGGAGTGACTTTAGGGACAAGCCAGCGCCCCTAGGAGCCCGACGCGAGCTCCCTCCACCACACGGGGCTGGCTCGCGTTTTGGCCAAGCGTGTTTTCTATCAGAAGGATGCCAGCATGGGAATGTTCTGTCTAGAATTGTCTAGACTACTGCCACTGTCATTTTGTTGACTTAGTTAATGACATCAAGCTACTGTTGTGTTATTTCTGCCACTTTTTATATACCATACAGCTTATTAAACACAGGGAGGAAACCCCCCGCCTTTCACCCCCATTCCCGATCTTTACAACCCGGGTGCCCACTGTTTGTCTCTGAGTGTGCAGGGCATTTAGAGCTGCAGGAGCGCAGACAGACACATTGCCAGGGGCCACTTGGGTTTTGTCTCCGAGCAAACAAAACCCTGGAGTGCAAACACAGGACTTTTGTTCTCGTGGACACCGTTCCCGGGCATGAAAAGCACGCCGGCTCCTTCCTTCGCCACCTTTTGCCAGGCGTGACTTGGCCTCCTCCCGTGGCCAATCTGCTTTCCTCGCCTCATTCCCTGGCCTTGGCCACAGAGGGGCCTTAACCTCCCCGGGGGGAGACGACCCTGGGCTCTATTCCCCAGGGACAGGGCTGCTTTGAAGTGTGTGGTCTTGAAACCCACTCGCCCACGATAAGTAACAGCGTCCCCACAACACCTACCCATCAATGTGGTTTTTTCTGCATGTAAGTTGTTGAGAATAGTCAAGGTGAAAGCTCATCACAATTCTGAAGAAATTACTTCTTAGAAACTTTCTTGTCCTCCTAATTGGCAGGAAGCGAGTCTGGAACCTGCAGTAGGAGTAGAGACCCAGCCCTCCCCGGACCCCGGTGCTCCCACCCTGCAGAGCGCTTGTCTCGTCAACAACGCTCTCTTCCTGCCTGCCCCAGATTCTGGCTGCTGATTTAATTCGATGAGAGCCTGATTTGCCCTTTTGCCCTCACCTCAGATATGTGTAGTAATATAAAATGGCTTCCTTTATGGGTCTCTTGCTATTGCATCTCAGCACAATAGTCAGGGTCTGACGTGCCAGAAACGCAGAACAGATTTCTAAACGCTGCGATCAGAGAATGCGCAAACACCACAGAGCGTCTTGTTCTCTTTGAAGGTTCAAAATATCAATCAAAATACTGTAGCCAATGACCCTTGGTAGGCTGGTCAAGGAAATGCAACCCGACCCACCAACTGTCCCCAGGCAGTTAGGAAACAGATTGCAGTCAGGGTTGGAGGCACAGGAGGGTGAAAAGGGGAAATTGTCCCTGGCAGTCAGTCCGGGGCCTTCCCACGTCTGCGCACTCATTGTGAGGTTTCTCTGAGGTTTCTCTGTATTTCTTAAACATGGCTTTTAAATGGGAGTTTGTGATTTTGTAACACCCTGAATTAATTTACAGGCCTTTTGAAGCCAGAGCAGTTGTGGGGTGAGGGGGAGCATTGGCCTCCCCTCTGGGGAGAGTGAGGCAGAGCTGACCGGGGACTCTTCCCCGGGGCGGGGGGAGGAGGGGACTTACAGACCTTCGACTTGGGGAGTAGCCTTGATTTCAGGCTTCCTGTGTTGTCTTTTCAACTGCTTTCCCCCATTTTGGTTTGGAAAGTCACCTTTATACCACTTCCCCTTGATTTCAGTAATCTCTTCCCAAGTGTCTAGGGCACACCTGTTACCTCAGCTTTTCTGTCAGAAAAACTCGCACTGAAGTGCTGGAGGCCCCCTGAGCTGTCTGCTTGGGGTGGAGGACAGTGTTGGGGTTTGGAAAGGCAGCAACATGGGCCCTGACATGGAGTTCCTGACGCGAGTGAACGAGGTGGTTGGTCACTTCTTCCAATCCCCATAAGTCACCCTCCAAGTGGAGAAGCGAGGGTAGTTCCTCCATGTCACCATCCCCTGTCTCTTTGGCCAACTTTCTTTTTGTGACGGAAAAAAAAAAGAATACTACTTATTTAGCATACGAAGTACCATGCACTATTCTAAACATTTCATGGAAATAGTAACTCATTTAATCTGTACAACAACACCATGGGGTAGGTATTCTGTTTTTTTAATCCTGATTTGACAAATGAGGAAACTGAGGCACAGGGTGGTTTGTAGCTTGGCTTAATGATACAAGCATGAGATCGTTGGTGGTTACATATCTCTCTGTGGTGATGTTCTGAGCCAGTTCCCAACAAATCCACCATGTCCGTCCTCCCTGAGCTGACACAGCTGTCCCAGCCCACCTGAGCTTGCTGGGTTACTTACATTTCAGGACTCATTTCAGTCAGCTGCTTCATTTCACTTCAAGGTCATGTCTTTTCCTTCAGAATGGAATCCATTCCAGGGTACTGTGCGGAGGAGGCTGCCCTGCAAGGTGACTTGACCCATGCAAACAGAAGGTCATTCATTCTAAAGCGTTCACTCAGCTCCGGGGAAGGTGAGCTGGGAGGTCACCATAAGGTCAGCCTCATTTCGGGTCTGCTAAATTCACAGACCTCGAATTCCACAAAGATTCTGAAAGCTTATGAAATAAAAAGCCAATCAGCCCATTGTTCTTCAGCTTCTTCAAAATCTGGAATATCCACCAATCTGATCTGTTTGGAGAAATACATAATCAAAGCCCAACTAAGCATATTAAAAAAAAAAGGTTTTGAGTTTCTTACTGAAGGACAACCCTGGAGATGCTCAGGGGAAAGCCGAGCATACAGCTGAAGGGAATCTGGGGCGGTTTGGTGGGAGGCCATGCCATGGCGCTGCACTGCTTTATGCAGTCATTACTGCTTGCCTGGTGGCTCTGAATTGGTCTGGTTCTCAGTAGGACCCTCATACGTATGTGTCACTAGAGAGTAGATGATGGGATGAATGAAGTGTACCAAGTCTGTAAGGGAGCGTAACCAGGGTCTGGCTCTCAGAACACTGCAGGCCGGAGGCCATGAGGCCCACCTTCTTCCACCCTGGCCGGGGGCTATAGGAATTGCCCCCTTTCAGTTATGTTAACATCTCTAACTGTTCCCGAATTTCTGATCCCCCTTCCTCCCTTCTCATTCCCAGAAGAAACAGAAACTGCAGGAGAGAACTTTCTGCTACCAAATCAATAATCTTCCTTCTTCTCCTGTTCTCCTCAGGGCCTGCTGCTGTGGAGGTGGGGCAGCTCCTCTCCCCTCTCATCCCCACAGGGACTTCTCCCTGTGATGGATGATTCCTCCCCACCTATGTCTTCCAGCTCCTACTACGGGCTCCTTCCTGCCGGCATTCACACATGCTCAGGTCTCCTTTATAAGTTCAACAAAACTACCTCCTGACCTACATTCTTACACCGCCCCCTGCAGCTGCTGGCTCCTTCTCTTTATGGCCAAACTTCTTGAGAGCTCGTTGGCTCTCCTGGCCTCTCATTCATTCCAGATTCTGTTGTCACCAGCATAGCTCTCAGCAAGGCCACCAATGACCATCTTGTGGCTATGGAACCGATGACACGCTGGTCATCTCCGCCTTTCCTGAAACACTTCCTCAGCTTTTATGACACGGGGGACCCTCTTCTGGTTTTTCCTCCCATCAGTCTCCTTGGCAGCTGCCTTCCTTAGCTCTCCCCTTTATGTTGAGCTTTTTTTGGGTTATGTCCTGGTTTCTCCTCTCTTCCTGTCCAACATGCTCCGCAGATTGATTGTCTCCTCCCATGGTTTGAAGAGTTACCAGTGTCCTCCGACAACTCAGATCTAAATGTCTAGTGTAGTTGTTGGTGCTGAGCTCCTGGTGTGCACAATCCACCCCAGTGCTCATTTCCACGAGGGTGTGTATGGATACCTCAAACTCAGCATGTCCAAAATGGAGCCCTTTATTCTTCATCCATAACCCACGCCTCCTTGACTGCTTCCTGTCTCAAGTGAGGGGGACCATTGTCCACCCAGTGGCTCGAGCCAGAGCCCCGGGACTCACCCTTAACTTCTACATCTTTCTTGACTCCCCACCATCCAATCAATCACCACACTGTATGAATTCTATGTCCCAAATACTTCTTGAGTTTGTGCCTGTCTCCCCTCACCCACGGTGGCCCCCACATCCGGGCCACCTTCAGCTCTCACACAGGTCATGGTGTCTGCCTTCTGGGTGGCTCTATGTTAAGTATTGCTATTTTTCCATCTGTTCTCCAAACTGCATCTAGAGCGATCTTTTAAAAATGCACGTTATCAAGTCACTCCTCTGTTGAAAACTTCCAGTGGATTCCACGCATTTAGGAAGAAGTCCAAACGTCTTAATGCATGTGGATTTTCATGTCTTGGCCCCGACTCCTTCCACTCCCATCTCCTGCCCCTGCTTATCTGTGGCAGACTTTTACCTTCTTCAAGGAATAAAATGTGGGGCCGTCTAAATCCTCCTCTGTCCATGGCGATTTGACCAACCGCACGCAGAGTGATCGCCTCCCTGTGCATTCCCAGGGTCTTTGCCGGGCTCCAGGGGCAGACCGGGAATGTCACCTTCCCCTCCGAAGCCTGTGGTGAGTCTTTGTGGTTGCAAGACCTCTGGAGTCTTGCCCTGAGGCTTACCGGTTTTATTGTCACCTTCACTTCTTAACTAAGAGAGAGGGAGGGGACAAGGGTGGTGGATGCTTCAGTATTTAAAATCCCTAAACCCAACAAAATTTATGTGGACATTGTAATTATGACTATGCTGAATTAATGAACTCTATCCTCTCCTTTTTTGGTTGGAAGAACATAACGATCCCAATGAAAGGAAACAGATGTCGTTGCTTTGAGCATTTCCAAAGGCAACTGCAGTAAAATATGAAACATCACCGTCTAAAAGCCTGCTGTGTCACGGAGATGTGCTGATATTGTCAGCTGTGTGTGAGTGGAGTTGGTGCCTCTGGCCAACCCGGCCCCCACATCAGAGGAATAACAACGACAAAGTCATGGAAATGTTAAGGGAAAAACTCAAACTGCGCTCTGAAGTGCGCTCGGCTTTCCTTTTAACCAAAAGCCACGTAAAAGAAGTGAGTCCAAAGGAGGACTTGTGGGCTGGTCATTAAAAGTGATTTATGAACCCAGGAGGAGGAAAGAGGCTCATCAGGAAGAACGATCTTTGGTGATCAATGTCTAAGCCTGGTTAGCAGACGAGAACTCTGGTTCACCCTGATGGTGAACGAGAGCCAGCACGTGTTCCAGCGAGGGCCGCTGCTCACGCTCACTGCACGCAGAGCATCTGCCCATGACCCTCCTGTCTGACCTTCTGTGTTCAGGGCCGTCTGGCCGCTGCCTGGTGGCTTGGATGTCCTAGGATGTCCTCTGCCAGTGCGTTGGGGAAGGGGAGACTTTTTCCTTCTCCCAAGCCGGGCAGGGGTCAGTGGATATCCTTTTACCCCCTTACAAGCTTGCTTTCCTACAAAATGTCAGAGCTTGTGTATTTCTGTCCATTTTTTGAAGAAGTGCCGGACTCCTATTGGTGACTAGCCTCTCCCTCTTCTTTTCTCTTCCTTCTTTGTCTCCCGCTTCATTCTTCTTCCTCCCTTCCTACCAGTGCAATTTAGAGGCCTGAAATCAGAAATGAAGGGGAAGCCTGCCCTTAACCCCTGCAGCGGGAGAACTCAGTGATGGTGCTGGTCCCTTTTGATGGCAGAAGCCAGTGGGCGCGCCCGCTCATGGCGGGTGAGTCTGTGGACGCGCCGGTCTGTGCGGGAGATCGCTTGCTGATTTGGGGGCTCCCCACCAGCCTCACCGAGCCCTGGAGGGTGGTGGCTCCACTGCCATTGTCACCCGAGCAAGTTGCTTTGGTAGATGCCTTCATTCTTTCAAGCTGCCTGGATACTAAGGGGCTTGAATTAATAATTGACTAAAATTAATAGGCCGGTAATTGTCTAAGTGAAATGCGGTCTGGTCTTCATTCAGTTTGATGGTTCTTGTCCCCCTGCTGGATTTTTTGTTGTTGGTTCTGAGGCAACATTAAAAGGCTGTGGATGGGTGTGCCCTGGGTGATTTGTGGTTTAGCCGTCTACTTTTAAATGAAAATACCCGGCAAACAAAAGGCCCAGCTCCTAGGTCCAGAAAATGATTTGCAGAAGTCTAGGGTGGGTGACGGGATTTAGCAGGAATGGGGATAAAGCAGGCTAAAGGTTGGTTGAGAATAAAGTTAATATTCAGTATGGGTGTGTTGTGCCTGCCAAGAATATGAGCCTCACTGTGTTAATAAAAGTATAGATTTAGAAGGAGAGGTGCGATCGTCTGGTTCTGGCCTTGTCGAACCACCCGTGGCAGACGTCTGGGTTCTGCGAGGGGCACCTCTCCTTGAAGGGGGCATATTGGAAGGGGGCATGCTGAAAGGAGGAGAACCAGATCCACGTGGGCACCCCAACCATGCCATGTGGGAAATGGGGGAAGTGTGGGGGGCACGTATCTCGGTGGAGAGAGCTGAAGGGCCAGTGGACTGTTTGGGGACTGTCCCCATGTGGCCAGGCCAGGACACCAAGGGGCACTACCTCCATGTGAGGGACCCCACCAGCAGAACTCTTCAGGGGGACCGAGTTTTGGGTAATGGTGAGGCCCCTGTTATGGGAGTACTGCATAATCCCCCCCCATTGGTAAGCATGAGAAAGAAGTCTGTCTAACCACGAGATTCTATGATTTTCAAATGGACAAATCTGTATTTTTTAAGTTTAAGTGAAATTTGATAGGTGGGCCGAGGGGAATCAAGGTCCTGCATCATTCTAAGGAGCTGCTTGGACCAGCCGTAGTGGGATTTCAGCTCTCCCTCTGCCTCAGAGCCTATGCCCTGATTTGACTCCTGATATACCCCTGCAGTCTTGATGAGCCTGCGGCCGACCTGCCTGCCAAGGAGTGTGGCATCTCCTCCTGCCTCCTTCACTCTGTCCACTTTACTCCTGAGGAGGGGCTGACTTGCTGGGAGCAGATGATTACTTACTCATAGGCTTTGTTGGACATCAAACAATCGGTACTAACAGGATTCAGTACATTTCCCTCCTTTGACTTTACCATCCAAAGCCAGAGACGGGGAGAGCATCTGAACTGACTTGGGGAGAACAGGGTGGCCATACTTCCTTCTTGGCTGACACCGTGGAGAGAAATCCAAGTAGTCTCCAAGAAATCTAACGACCAGGATAGAATTAAAAACCCAGTCATTCCAAGTTTCTGATCTGGGGCCAGAACGCAGGCCATTTAAACCCTGTAGGCAAATGCTCCTGCCTTTGCTTCTTGCAAGAGAAATGGAGGGTCAGTGCTGGTGCCCTGGCAGGGACCAGGGCAGACAATTTAAGGACATCTCCGAAGGTGGTGTTTTCTTAAGGCTACAAGAAAAAGAAGGGACAGGGGAATAGCTGTTTACCTTTCCCCATCCTGTTTAAAACAGGGAGGCAGAATTGCCTAGTGGGGGGAAATGGAAGATTGAATCAGATAACCGTTCTTCACGCTGATCCAGCACTTACCCTAATGTCAAAGGCACAGCTCCCCCTCCATGATGGACAGCGGGTCTCGCTTTACTATGTATGGCACTGTGGCTCTTGGCAGCTCTTGGAATGCCCACGAGAGACCTGGGTCTGCTTCTGCCATCTGAAAGCAACACGTCGTGCTTGCTTCTTAGCTGCCTTTCTTGCTCACTAGTGATCCCATTTGGACAGAACAGAGACTTCCAGAAAGGTTCTGCCGACTTCAGCTGGCTTGGCCTAGCTACCAGCTCATGGACCACATCCATCTGAAAACTCTCACTGTGGAGTCACTTTCGGGGCTGACATTTTGAACTGGGGCTTTCCAGGCTGGCCCTGGGTTTGGCCAGCCAGTGAGGGGGACCGTGGAAATGGGGCTGGGGTCCCAGAGGCAGCTCTTCTCACGGTCCTTCTACAGGACAACGAAGCTAAGGGGCGGTGGGCCTCGTGCGTGCATGTGCATGTGTTGGGGTGGATTGGACATGGCAGGGAGAGGAAACATGGGAGAGATAAATGGTGAAGAAGAACCTGGGAAACATTGAACTAGATTTATTCTGACAGTGTGTGGGCCTACAGCCGTAACATAAATCACTTTCCTACAGAGGAATTCACTTCCTGAGCTTTGCACAACTTCATAAGCTTGGCATGTGTGTGAGAACAGAACCTAGCAATCTGAGAAGGGAAAATGACGGTTTGCACAAATGTGGTTGGAAACCACAACTGGTGATTTTGTCAGCACAAGGGGCTCCTGGGACTGGGGCCCGGCATGGCAGCGAGCTGAGAGCGCTTCGGCGCTCACTTCCAGTATTTCCAGGATGGAATCTGAAAGAGCAGAGTTAAAAAAAATGTTTTGTCCTAGCCACATGGCCTTGAACTCTGGGTTAAGGAGGAAATTAAAGGGGATTTTGGATCTGAGGATGAGCCCAGGATTGGAGCATCCATAGAAGCTCTTTATTCAGGTGATCCTTTCCAGAAATGGGGTGTGCACTTGACCAGTGCAGACCCAGGTTCTCTCTCTGATCCCGTCTGCAAGAATATCCACGGCTCCAACGTGTTAGTACACAGAAATGGTGACTGATCTGATGAATGAAAAATCAAATCCTGGTACAGCTGGGATTGCTCTGGTCCTCTGGGTCAACATGAAATGTCCCCTCCTGCATAAAGTCTTTCCCGGTTTTGTTTTGTATTTTTCTTATGACACTCACCTGGTATTCTAGCTATTTTGTGCTGTATGTAGCTTTCCATGAATGCAGCATTTGTGACTTCTCGGCCTGTGGAGGGCCTGGGTCCATGTTAAATTGACTTGAGTTCATACGTAAGTGACCATTCATTAGGGAATAACACTTCCTTGTCCGGAAGGAAGAGGCTCTGAAACTTGCCTGTATGCTATTCTAAGATATACTATTGCACCTGACTCATTAGCTGGAAATTGTAATGCTGGGGAGACCGAAACAAGGTTCAGCTACATAATGAGAATGGATCCACTAAGCCCAGTGAGTACGGCAGGTCTGTGGGCCACAGAGGGTCCACTTCGTGCTGCTCAACACTCAACTCCGGCAGCAACGACTTGCCTCTGAGTGTACCAATGCTCAGGTGGCCAGGTGCACCTGGGGGATTTTCACCAATACCATACTGGGTGGGAGCAGTGCATCGTGTCTGCTGATCTTGTCCTGAGGGGAGATTCCTTGGCATGACTGATCCCACATTCCACTCGGTCAATGTGATGGAAACTTACCAGCTTCCAGGACCTGTGCCACCCAGTGTGTACGCATGGAGAGTTTGACCCCACAGAGTCAAAATGCCAATATCCATACAGACCTTTATGGTGAGTAAAATGCTTTCACACCCATGGTTCATTTGATTCTCAGAACAATCTGTGAGGTGGCCAGGGCAATTATCAAAGACAGGATAATTATAGTTTTTTTGGTGGTGAGCTACAGAAACCGGTTGTGGCTAACTTCAGCAAAAAGTGTGTTTATTGAGAGGATATAGAGGACTCACATAATTGAAGGAACAGCTAAAGAACCAGCCTGAGACGAATTGGCTCATGTCCTTCCTTGGGACTCTTTGGTTAAGAGTCAAGGATCTGGGGACAGAGCATCCCGGGCCCTGCTGTGGCGAGCACCCCGCTCCGTGTAGGCAGAGCCTTTACTGACGGAGTCTTGTCAAGACTCAACAGGGCAGGGTGTACTGGGACCGGAAGCTGAGGAGGGTGATTCCCCAAAGTGAATTTGAGGTGCTCTTACCAGAGAAGGGTTATGGAGGCTGGTGGGTCAAAACCAACAGTGTATACCACTGTCCCCATTTCACAGATGAAGAAATAGAAATGCCAAGAATTTCAGCGATGTATCCAGGGAGCCACAGAAATGAAGCCAGGGATGTCATTCAAGCCGTCCAACTGAAGTTCCATGAGCTTCCCCCACCCCCACTTCTGATTTTATTATGGAGACAATATGAAAACAGGAAAGACTGCTTTGAGAAGAATCACCCATCATTCCGTCAGTACTACTGTTGCCCGCTTCCTCCCCGATTCATCCTCAGTGCGTTTTCTTTGTCACACGGCTTCCAACCCAGGGTCCCTGCACTGTCCCCACTTACCGGCGAGGCTCCTTCGGCTGGTGAATTCTGTTGACTTTGGTATTTCTGGTACATATAGCAAACCACCGGGGTGTGTGCATCAGGGGCTCCCTTATAAGTTATACCAATGGAGATTTAGAAAGACAAAGGCGACCTTTCACTCAAGATCTAGAATTCGTTTTGACGCTGTGCAACGGAAACCATTGGGATGAGCACTTAACCTCTGAAAGTACGTTTTGAAGTCAATGCCGTGTTTTGCTGAGGTGAGTGGAAGGGCTTCTGAGCACCAGGTGCATTACAGCATGGCTCTGTTAGCGGGCTTTTCTTTGGATGGAGCAGCTGATGTGAAAACAACACAGCTCAATACCAAGTGCCTTCCAGATGACTCTTTAATTATAAGGGCCTGGAGCAGGCAGAGCAGGTGGCTAATGAAGACACGGGCCTGAAGTCACATGATAAATCTGTCAAGAGCCCAGAGAACCAAGTCCACTTTTCCCCATTGTGGAAGCACTGGATTGGGTCAGAACCAATTCATTCCAGGTGCTTGGTGCTGCTTTCTAGATGACCACACAGCAAGTGTGGGCCCCTCAGTGAGCATGTCCCTCTCCTGGATGGTGAATGGGACGACAACAGTGACCTGAGACTAACAGCTGGAGGTCGGGGGGGAAAGGGAGTGTGGGGGGGGGGGGGCTCAGTGCTATGGGACCCCTGATGGCTGGAATCTGGGGGACGCTGGGGAGGCCTGTGTTTAAACTGTCAGCGTTGTTTCTGTTTTTTTCTAAATGGAAATTGGGATATTCTTTGCAATTACCTCTCTGTTTGGCGGGGGAAGACTTCAAAGTGCCCCTTGGTTGTGTGCTTGAGTTCATCAGGGAGCACCTCACAGCCATATGGAGGAAAAGAACACTATCCTGGTGTTCTGTTTGGTTCTTGCCTGTGACAAAGCTGAGCCATGCCAGATCTGGTCAAGAATCAGGTGACAATTACTGCCCTACCCCAGACATCTTTGGTTCCCATGCGCCCTGGGTAAAGGGTGCCTGTCTCCATGGGTTAGCCAAGTATGGGGACAGCAATCATGGAATCAGACGGTACTCGCTAGCTGGCATCTCAATGGCCTGGACTCTGGGGAGAAGTCCTGACTGACTCCTTTCTTTCTTTCCCAGTGTTGGGGGAGCACATCTAGTGGGAGCATCTCTCTTAGCTCCCGGCTTGGGACTTCGGGGAAATTGCTTGGGACACTACCAATAGGGTGCTGAGGGGTTATTCTGATTTGTTGATAATCAGATATTATTGGAGCCTTATTAGGGGAGGAAAAATATGAATTTATGACTCAGTTCTTACATAAAGAAGTTTTTGAGCTTAATCTGATAGTATAGACTAACAGAAGTATACTCTGCATATTATTACTCTGACTACAAAGCCAGTTTGGGACAGGGTATACCTGTTCCCTCTTGCTGATCTTTGGAGAGGTAGAGGCCCAGGACTCTGGAGAGAGGCACCCATGATATGTTGATAAAAGTACTTCCGAATGGCATGGTGGGCCGGTAAACCATGTAGTGCATCTTTCTCTTTGGGACACTCACAGAGCAGGTGGGAAGCTAGCAGTGATTAGTTGAGGACCCATCCAGTGATAACTGCATTGTCCCTCCCAGGCAAGCTGAGGTGTGTGGAGGGCTTGGGCCCATGGACACTGTGTGCCGTTATATCTGGCATGCACTTCTAAGATTTGTCTTTTTTGTTTTGTAAATTTCACCTCATCAATTCATTTTTATAGAAATTACAGCCTGACCTCAGTGTTGGGGAAACTGAGGCATGGCCCATGCTGGGGGCGGGGTGTGGGAAGAGCCTCATGCCTCAGGGAGGGCATTGTGTTATGACAGGAGGTGGTTGGTGATGGGACAGCTGGCTGACAATAGCAAATCTGGACTCGTGAGCTGTATACACGTTCTCTGGGATTCCCGGAAGCTGGTAGGTGGGTTGGAGCCCGCACTATTGCTCTTTGGCTTTAATTAAGGGATGTCTGAGTAGCACAGAACTAAAGGGACACGGGTCCTGCAGACTGCCACCCTCTGCTCCCCTTAGTTCTGTGACCCCTGGGCTCTGCACGGTCCCCTGAACTGCTCGCCTCTCTGAGGGTCCCGCAGAGCGGTGGCATCACCTCTGATCCTCTACTGCGTCCCCGGGGCCCCAGGCCTCACTCTTTCTCTGTGGTGACAGGTCATGGTGACACTAGCTGTTTGTGGAGGGAAAGGTGACCACGCACCGCTCTTCCACCCCTCGGGCAAAATTCCAGGCCATGTCACCCACCTCCCCGACAATCTGTCAACAGCATTTCAGGAACCTGGGCTAGGACGACCACAGAACCAGAGAGAAGAGCTTTGTGCTGGGATTGTGCAGCTTATGTTGCAGAGGATGCCCCCAAAGCCATGACTTCGACAAACAAAATCATTAAAAGATAGATGGTTTCTTCTGTAAGATGTAGAATAATGTAGATGCTGTGTTGAGTGATATTTTGGATTTTTATTTTTTCTTTGTTTGTAAACTCTTATTCCACAAATAATTTTCAGTCCCCTTATAAAGAACTTATAATGCAAAAGAAACAGCAGTTGCAAGAGTCAGAGTTCTGGAGAACAGAGGGTGAAATCAAGGAGACAGAAGCCGGGAGTGGGTGGGTACCCCCCTTCCAAGGGGAGAGCACCCAAGCCACCGCCCGTAGGGGGCACAGCACTCGGGAGCCAGGGGTCTCCTTCTCGGCTCTGTCGGTGAGGCTGTTGAACACCTCTCTACATTTGCCTACAGAGGTTTTTCAGAAAAGAGAGAAATGCTCCCGCCTCTATACTCACTGCCTGGAGCTGCCTCCCTTTCTTCTGTGTGCCCTGCTGTCCCTGGTCTATTTTTCTTCGATCATGCCTATTGCCCGTTGAGACTCACCGTGCCGTGGTTTCAACCAAGGGGTCGTGCATCTAAGACTCTTGCTTTGCTGTCTTTGCGGAGCTCTAGACTCCAATTCCAAACCCTCTGCCAGATGCTTCCAGTTCTAGGCCCCTGCAAACATCTCACACGTAACGTGTTGTGTCCCAAATGGGACTGGGCTGTGTTTCTGCAGCTCTATCTCTTCTCTAAGCTGGTGAATGACAGCTTCTGTCTGGAATGCCCCACACCCCTTCTTTTCCGGTCTGGGGAGTTGCTATTGATCTTTCATGTCCTTCTTAAAGGTCACCATCTCTCTGGCCCTCAGCACGGCGTCAGGATGGAGTGCTTGCTCTCTCCTCTGTGTCCCCGTGTCCCCTGGCCCCTCCTGTGGACATTGCGCCATGGGCCGCTGTGATCCTTTATTTGTTTATGTCTTATTCTAGAGCTTGCTTTCACTAAATACATACACATACCAGGGTCCAGCGCAGAGTTTAGGACCTAGGATGTCCTCCATAACTGCTTGTTGATGAATGCAGGAGTGGTCAAGGTCAAACTCTTTCCCGATTGGCAGGAAAACTTTGGTCACTGTTACCGAGGTGGGAAGATGCAAGCAGGGATGCAGAACAGCGCTGTGACTTCTCACGCCGGTGGGACAAGAATGTCTGTAGGACAAAGAAACAAGGACGTCCTACAGAGACGACAGTAGCAGAGGACAAAGCATGGTACGAGTTTTGGTTTCTGATCTCAGGGAAGAGATACAGAGAACGGATACTGCGCTCCAAAACTTAGCAGCCAAAATCATTCAGCCCTACTGTGGTAAAAGTTTGCCTGAGGCTGATTTAATGCCTGGCTGTCTTCACCTCTGAAACATCCCAGAAGCTCTTGGAGCTGGTTGTGTTCTGGGAGATTACTCAAAGCAAGATCTCTTTAAGCCTGGGGAACACTAGGGCTCGATTAAGTGAAGCATTGGTAGATAGGTTACACATGTAAAGGAAAAACTGAGAACTTTATATGAAAAATGAAATATTTCTGTTTCTCAAAAGCTTGCCCCACATTATGCAAATGCACTATGGAAATGTCTGCCGCGCTAATGTTGGGAGAGATCGTGGTCAAGATCGTGGTCAATGGTGGAACAAGTCCCTAAAACAATAACTAAAAAAACAAACAACTGTTGGAAGGCCGACTCATCTTTAAAATACTAAAGATGACTTAAAATATTTACGATGTATTTTAGACTTTTTGATGGGCAAAGTCCCAAAGAGAAGCAAATAAAGCCATTAAGACTTCTTCAGTGTGGACAAAAGTGGAAAAGGGGGATATTATCCAGGTGATAAAATCATGAAAAGCTTAAACTGAGCTAATGCTCAAACTGGTAGCCAGAAGGTAATTTCAAGGATAGTAAAATGTTCAAATGTACTGAGTAGAACAGCATTTTTTAGGCTGTATTATGATAAATACGTAGAAGAAGGCTAAATGAGGGATGCTATGTTGCGTCTGGGTGACCTCACTAAATCTCGTGACAAATGGCAGAATACCGTGTTGGGTGGACTGCCAATTCTGTGGCTCTGTGGCTTTGGCAAGAGTGGATACAATCACTCACTTGCCTGTATTACCCCAGAGGGGGACACATGAACTGAAATGTATTTTTAGGAGGTAAAAAAACGCATTATTGGTCATTTTTATAAGCGCAGACTCTCATTTTAAATCTGAAGCTCTCTTGAAGGTGAGAAGCGTGAGAATTAAGTAGGGACTCAGGTTCCATATCATCGGCCCTATTAAATGCATCCCTATTTGATGCACATACCCTTATGAGCCCATGTTACCATTTTAGTGAGAATTTCCAGGAATTCTGTCAGGGAGAGGCTCGTGGAAAAGGACAGAGGGGCGACAGGTCAGTGGTGGGGGTAGATGCAGCCTTCAGGAGATGGAAGACAAAGCAGCCAGCAGAGGGGGGTGTCCAGAGGATGAGAAAGGGCTGTTGCCTTCCAGATGGGGACAATCTCAAGGGACAAGGTCAGAACTTGCCTGTTTACTGGAGCCTGGATCCAGGGCCCCCCCAGACCCTACCTGTGTCTTTCAGTGCCTTCCAAGCACTTCTGATTGGTAGCTACAAGCTTATTACTTAACATTAACAAAAACAACAGCCCCTCAGGCCAGGGGCTGTATACAGAGGGACTTCAGGCAGACTGTGCCAGGAAAGGAAAGGGAAAGACAACCCCATTGGGGGAGCACCTCTGGCTGACCGGGCCGTTTGTCCAGGGCACAGTGAGGGCTGGGAAGGAATCGAGCACACTCCACACACGGACACATCATGTTCTGAAAGGATTTGCCAGGGAGAACTGTTGACGTCCCTGTTGTATAGATGAAAAAACAAGAGTCTAGGGGAAGTTGAACAACGTGCCCTTGGTCACACAGCTAAGGGGCTGAGCTGGCTTTCGACCCAGACCTGTCTAGTTTTCATTTCTGCATGTTATCTGCTGCCCCAAGACCAGAAGAGGCCTTTTCATCCACTGGGACTTGGGGAATAATCTCAAATCTCTAATTCATAGTGAAATTTCTTGATGAAGTTTAAGAGAAGGGAAATTGGGCATAAGCCCTGAAAAGTACATTGGCTCAGCGGCCTTTGGGACAGTCAGTCCACGGAAACAAATAGAAGGGTATATTATAAACCACAGACCTGTCCATCCTAGGCCGTGGAGTAATGGATGATCCGCCCAGGCTCATCAGCTCAGCTTGGGCTTGACTTTGTGGTTGCGGGACATGTGTTGTTAGGGCAATCTGCCAGTTAGGGAACCAGTAGGGCTTTCTAGATAACTCAGTATCCCTACAGATCAGTGGGCATTGGTTTTGTCATATGCTAAATATTTAGTTCTGTTGCTTTCATTGATGGGACAGGACTTGCCAGTTTGTATCTTGGCTATTGTAATAATATCTGGAATGATCAGCAGAATGCATTAATTAATTAAACAACTATTTACTAGATGCCTACCGTGTGCCAAACACTGGGCTACATTTGGAGGTGGGCAGTGCATGCTCTAGAACAGTGCTGTCCAATAGAACTTTCTATGATGGTAGAAGTGTTCTTATCTGCATTGTCTAATATGGTAGTTACTAGCCTCATATGGCTCATATGACTGAGGAACTGAATTTTTAATGCATTTTAATTAATTTAAGTTTAAATAGCCACATGTGTCCAGAGGCTACCATATTGGATGGTACATATCTAGATTAGTCTTGGGTTGTATTTTGAAAAATTATAAAAACGGAAAACATTACATATACTGGAAACATACGTTTGTAAAAATTTTAGTAAAATTGTACGTTATGCCTTAATAATGATTATAATAAATGCTATGAGTAGATTTGCTATGTACTGATTTATTCAAAGACATTTAGGTGGTGCCATCTACGTATTGGGCTATGCTATATCCTGTGGGAGGGAAAAATGATGTGGAACGTGGAAGGCCTCCTCCATGTTCTGAAGAGGCTCACAGCTTTGTAGATAAGTGCCTCTACCCACACATGAGCATTTACACATCCACACATAAAAATACCAGGGAACCGACTGCTGAGTGCCCTGTGGCAAGTATGCCTCACAATCCCAGGTGGCTGACGGTTCCATTCATCAGATCCAGACAGCAGGATCCAGAGGAAAATGGACATTTCTTTTTGAGAACAAAGAAACCTTTCCTGGAAGTCTGCCCAGCCTCCTTCCTGTCATATTTTCTGGGCCCTAATTTCAGCACGTGTCCACCCTAGCAAGAGGAATGGATTACCATGACTGGTTTAGACTAGATTTATTCCCATGGGTTCCTTCTCTTATAGATGGGTCCCTGAACAAAAATCAGGGTTCTGTTGGCAAGGACCTGGGGTAGTCGAATGGAGATTGAATAAGCAATCACTGTCCTTCTGAAAAGTTCCCATCCTCTGAATCAGAAGGGGCTTCTCCAGTACCCGTGCTGCATTTATTCCTTTGTCACAGTACTCAAAGTGTAGTGTGTGATAAAGTGTTTGCTCAAGGGCTTGATTTCCCGTGAAGGACTGGGTACCAACAACACACTTTTCTCTGTTAATTGTGAGCTCCCTGAGGGCGTTGGACATGCTTTATTCATCTTATCTTTGAAAGCTCGACACCCAGCTCAGTTCCTGCCATACAAAGAGCTCAGTAAATATTTGTGGGACTGGATATGCATTTATTTAAGCACTACTCAATTCACATCTTCTTTCCTGACTTATTCTTTCAGAGACTACACCTGTTGGTCTGGCTTGCAGCTGGAATTGGAGAGGAAATTTATTTCCATGAATGGAGAAGTGTCAGAGTGAGCAGGCACAGAACAGGCTCGCGAGAATAACTTTGGGGCAAAATGACTTTAGAAGATCAACCAGCCAACCAAATATAAGGAAGTTAAATGATGCCATTAGTGCAGAAACTTCCAAATGGATGCAAGAATCAAAGCCTTCAAGAAGCTGATGTGATTGGCACTTGGAATAGGTCTCTTATTAATTCACACGGACCATAAAAGTAATCTTATCTAGAATCTTCCATTTATAGCCCTTGTTATTTTCTCCCTTTATTTTCACCTCTTCTCTTCTGCTTGGCTTCCTAATTCCTGGGTATCTGACTCCGGTAACATCTGCAGCTTCTCAACTGGGATGTTTATGGGGTGTCAGATGCCTACATATCGAGAACTCTTCCTGTATCTGGGAATTAGACGTGAAGAGAAAGAAAACAGGGCATGAGACCATGTACACCTTAGCTCCGAGTTAGGTCATCTGAAAGCTGTGTCCCTGGACCTCGTTATCTTAGCTTCCCACAGAACAGCATCCAACGAATTAAGATTGAATATCATGTCTTCAGCTTTTATAGAGGGCAGCCAACACAGAAATGTACTTGCGAAGAACAAACCTGGGTATTTTGCAAAAGCACAGTGGAGAACTTTATTATGTTACCCAAAGTCCTTTTTATAAGAATTGGTAAGGCTTTTGTTTCTCTGAATGAACATTATATTGACAGTGACAAGTATATCCCATACAATGACAGGGGACTCAGGACTGAGTCTGGCCCCCGATGGCAGCCTCTTTCACATCCTGGTGACTGGTGGCATCCATTTATTTGTTCCTTTCAACCAATTTTGATTGTTTTTATTATTTATTTTTCTGTTGTATACTGTGGTTCGTTTTCTAAGTTGTCTCAAATGTTTATGGATATGTATGCCTATGTTTTTTCCTACTTACATACTCACCTACCTACCTACCTACCTACCTACCTACCTATTTACTTACCTACCTACCTACCTATTTACCTACCTACCTACCTACCTACCTATTTACTTACCTACCTACCTACCTATTTACTTACTTACCTACCTACCTACCTACCTATTTACTTACCTACCTGCCTACCTACCTACCTATTTACTTACCTACCTACCTGTGCATTACCTGTCTTCCTAGCTACGCATGTGGTACATGTCTCCATCAGCCTGGGCTTCCTTAAAGTAACTGAGTTGTTTTTCTTTTCCTTCTTTGGCCTGATTATTCAGGCATTTCCTAAAAATAATTTGGAGGAAGCAGAGACAGATGTGCAATGCAGCTTGACTATGGGGCAGGAGACCTTGGGCTGATTCCAGCTTTGCCTCTTGCCAAATGTCTCATCCTTGGTAAGTCACATATCCTCTAGGGGTTTCAATCGGATCATCTTTAAAATGGGATAATTATATCCACTTTGCCTATTGAACAGAGGACATACATATTTTGGTGTGTTGACAGATATAAGGTCAGAGGGAAGGTGGTTTGTGAGGATGAAGCCTTTGGCCAGTGGCCTGGGCAGCTCAGCTGTCATCCTCAGGGTATAATTAGAGGGACTTGAAGGTCATCTAAGTGCTTCCCTCCATTAACCCTAACGTTTCCACCTTTAGATTCTTTTTTCAGGATCCCATAGGAAATTTGTATATTTCATGGGTTATTGACTGAAGGAAGTCAGATTTCTATTTCAATTTAGCTCTGTTCCATTTTTGCTAAAACTTTTGAAGAAAATGAATTATTTCTTGTTAAGTTTAGACTTCTACTAGCTTGGATGCGGTTTGTAAATTAGAATGCTTTTTTGGAACATGATGTCATGGGTAGAAGTTTTCAGATGAGCACGTCTTCTGTGTCTGTACCGTGTGGTTCCGTTAACTGATCTACATCAGCACAGATCTGGTCACCTTTTGAGGCTTCAAGGGCATGTGGCCTTTTAGGAGAGAAATGGAGCTCTCAGGTGAGAGGTGTAGGATGAATAAGTGGTAGTAGAGAGTAGGGTGGGATGGTGGAAGTTTCTGGAGCACTTAGTATTCAGTATCAGGCCAGAGGTGAGCTTTCTCCATAAAGAGTGAGGGAAGCTGGGGAGAATTGGGCTTTCTAGCATAAGAATAGGCTGAAACTGACCTTCTAGAACTTGGGCCTCAAACCTATTTGCAAAATATTGCTTTTTTTGCATGGCTTGGGGGAGACTCAGGAGTGACTTAGGGATTCCATGTGGCTTCCCCAAGCAGGAAGCCAGACAGTTCATTGCTTCCACAAAATTCTACCAACCTCCCACTTTCCACATGGGTTCTTTGGTTCTGTGGGACAAATGGGTATGGATTACCATTTTATTGATAAAGAGAACGAGGAGCCAGAAATGTTATTGAGCCAGAAGATTACTTGTTGAAATCACACGACTAGTTACTGGCAGGGCTGAACCTGGGAGCCAGTGTTGGGAGAGGGAGTCCTCCTCAGGCCTCATGTATGCCTGTGGAGTGTGCCAAGACTGCTCTTTGCCCCAGGCCACCTTTAGAGTTGTTCTTGCTGCTGATGCCCTTGAGAAATGAGGGTAACGTCTCCCCACCCTCTGCCCCTAAAAGGCAGACTTGTTTACTGTTGGCTGTGAAGACAGTGGATTCCCCAAAAGCTCAGTGTTCCTGGGCCATGACACAAACCCACTTTACCTGTAATACTGACCTGGGCCGGGGATCACTCCTGTGGACCTTGAGGGCAAGAGGAGCTAGTGCCAATATGTTGATGCTCATGCCGCCTGCTGTGTTGTGAGTAATACGGTTCTTTGTTTCTGACCCAGGAGCTCATGTCTCCTGCCAGCATCCATAAAATAGAATCAGGCTAACCTGTTAGTGTGTAAGTGGGGTAAAGTCACATCTTAAACCTGACATCTAGCTTCCTGAATCCTGGGTGGAGCTCCTTCCACAGGAATGCCTTCTATAAATACCTCAACCCCAAGGGAAGGTATGGTGGTCACAAAGCTCATCTGGTGATATGACTGGATCTGCTCCAAGTTCTTTCCTTTTGATTTTCTGGGCCTGGGCCTCCGTTAGCAGGCCTTCGGTAGGTATCGATTGTGGGTAGTTGACTGGCTCATTGGTAAATGGATCCCTAGAGGCCAGCAGAGGCCAGCCCATGGACGTGATAGGGAGGGAGCTGGGAGGAAGAGGGAGAATGGATAAGGGAGGAGGAGGATCACTTGGCAAAGACATTTACTGTCCCTTTCCCATTTTCTGTACCATTCATACCATGACAAGAGGAGTAAGGGTAGCGAAGTTGCTCCACTGAGGCAGGAGCATCCTTGAGGATCTCGGGAATGGGGGAGGGAGGGAAAGGCTAGTGGCCTGTGGGAGGCATCGTGTGAGGGAGGAGGGCTGCTGGAAGAAGAGCTCACTTGGGGAGAGGTCCCACTGTGTGATTTGGGGTAGAAGAGGGGAAGCGAGGCCAGGGTAGCATCACGATCTCACCCGGAAAACACTGAAGTCCATTTTTACCTTGCTGACTAGTTCCTTGTAAGAATCCTAAAGAAATCTTAGCCAGTGAGGAGAACTCCAACCAGGAGCGAGTGTTCCAGGCCCTTTAAGCCTGATGAGCCTCCTCACACACATGGTCCACAGAAAGTGAGGCCAACTCTCCCCAAGACATATCAACTGCTAAAGAAGTCTGAAATGATAGCAGGTGTTTTTCAAAATGACTTTCCCTTTATTGACTAAAGTAGATAGGCCTCTGTCATAAAACTTTAATTGCTCATCAAATATTTGGCTAAAATTGAGTCATTTTCTTTCAGGGGAAGTTAGCATTCTTAAATCACTAGCAAACGAGAGGTTTGTAAAAAATTTACCAAAGCACTCTTTGTGTGTATACACAATGGTTAATGGTCAATAAATAGATACATTTCTTTATTGCCTAGAGGTTCTGTCTAATGTTTAATTTTTAAAAATTGTACCACTTATATGAGGTATGTAATGTAGTCAAACTCCTAGAAATAGAAAGTAGAGTGGTGGTTACCGGGGATGTCAAGGAGGGGGGAGTGGTGAGTTTTTAAATAGGTAGAGTTGCAATTTTGCAAGATGAAAAAATTCTGAAGCTCTGTTGTCCAACCATGTGAATATACTTAGCTCTAGTTTATGTTATGTGTTTTTTATCATAATCAAAAAATTGTGGAGGACATCAATGTAGAGTGAACACAGTATTGATTTTATAGTTTTAACTTCCCTGGTTGATTTAAATTCATATGTTCATGCTGTGGGAAGAGGCAAAGTTCAGAGAAGGGAAAACATCTTTTTTGCTAAATTTTAGAGAACTCCTCAGGCTACTAAGTAGCAGTTAGTTGAATGTCTGCTCAATATATATATATATATATATATACCACACGAGCACACACACGTATGGAATTTGAATACACTCACATTTCACTAGAGATCATTGCATATTTTCTTGTGTGAAAGAAAAATCATATCAATGCTTATTCACTTTTCAGCCATTATAAAAGATCACTAATTAAAGAAGACACTTCTGGGCTTACATTCGAAAGGAATGAAGAGATAGTTCTAAATCCAGGTTCATAGCAGCATTATTCACAACTGCCAAAAGGTATAAACAACTCAAGTGTCCATTGACAGAGGAATGGATAAGCAAAATGTGGTCTATACATCCTTGGAATATTATTCAGCCTTAAAAAGGAAGGAAATTCTGAGACAGGCTAAAACATAGATGAACTTTGAAGACATTCTGCTAAGTGAAATAAGCCAGTCACAAAAAGACAAATACTGTATGACTCCTTGGGGTCAAATTCAGAGAGACAGAAGTAAAATGGTGGTTGCCAGGTACTTATGGGGGTGATGGGTGGGGGTAATGGGGAGTCATTGTTTAATGGATGTAGAGTTTCAGTTTTGCAAGATGGAAAGAGTTCCGGAGAGGGACGGTGTTGATGGCTACCCAACAATGTGAATGCACTAAATGTCACTGAGCTGCACACTCAGAAATGGTGGTTGTGAATTTTGTGTCCTGTGTATTTTACCTCAATTAAAAAAATATTGATAAATGATAAAAAAATCACAAGTTAAGGAAGAACCTCCTCAATGTTACCATTCATTTCTGCCAGCCACCCGTCCAAGCTCATAGGATGCTCTTCCCAACACTTCACAGGCCAAACTGACAGGGTCTAATGTGATCAAAATACGTAAATTTTGTCTCACTCTCTTCTTTCTGACACCACAATCCTCTTGTCTGACAAGCTGGGAAGTGGTTGAAATAAATAGGACCTGCGACCTGCCCCATTTGGTGTTCTTCCCACATTCTGAAGCATTTGCACTTTTCCAATGTGCACATGTGTGAGGAAGATTTTCTAATATCAAAGATGTTTTTCTCATTAAAGAAAGCCTTTGATTCAGCCATAAATAATCATCTCTGAGTGAGATGTTCAAATGTTCCATTTGTAAAAATCGGTGATTCTTAAGTGAGACCATCCCCATATTGACGTAAGATGTCCGTTTAGTACTGCCCTCTGAGCCTCGCCAGGATAAACAGGACAATTGGACGTTGGCCTGCTCCCATCAAGTGAACGTCACCCATTCCACTAGCCCCTGTTGACAGATAGCTATGTGATGGGTAAGCTGTTCAATGAGAACACTTACTTTCTCCCACAACCACAGAATCCTGTATTGCTTTGTATGTAAAATTCCTGCCCAGAAAAGAGCAGTTTGGGCAGTTAAGTCTACTGGCAAAGCCATGATGGTTGGAGACATCATTTAGTCCATATTAAAAAAAAAAAACAAAACAAAACCAGCAAACCTGTGTTTCCCTGGTCAACATTTACCCATAGGTATTTAGTTGAGTTAAAGGAAGGAAAGGATGAATTTTATAAGATTTATTTTTATTTTATTTATTTATTTATTTTTTTATCTTTTTAAAGATTTTATTTATTTGACAGAGAGAGACACAGTGAGAGAGGGAACACAAGCAGGGGGAGTGGCAGAGGGAGAAGCAGGCTCCCCGCCGAGCAGGAAGCCCGACATGGAGCTCGATCCCAGGACCCTGGGATCATGACCTGAGCTGAAGGCAGATGCTTAACGACTGAGCAACCCAGGCACCCCGGAAAGGATGAATTTAATCCAAGTAAAAAAGAAATGAACGGTGGATTTCTTAATCCAGAGCCAAGCAGAGCATGGCATTATAGAAACAAAGTACCATGTCAAGGCACTGCAGCCTTGCCCCTCCTTGGTGTTAAGATCTCAACTTCTTTGTTAATTCTGAATGAATAGTTAACTAAATGGAAAATTTTGGGAATATTAGGAGCTCTGTCTGTCTCTACATTGAGTTGTTTTGATCCCTTGATTGTTGACTTCCATCCTGTCGTCATGGCATCACCATCTCTTGGATGTTTGGAAGCCCTACAAGGATGCAAGTCTTCCCTTCCTCTAGCGGCAAGAGCACATTGGCACAATCCAAAGAGGAAGATTCTGTGATCGTCATCATCCCTGTCTTACAGATGAGGAAGTAGAAACTTAAAGAAGTAATGTGCTCCAAATCATACACTGAGAAAGAGGTAGACCTGGGACTGATCCCAGGGAGAGAGATGCAGTAGCCCATCTATTCTTTTTTTTTTCTTTAAATTTTTTATTGTTATGTTAATCACCATACATTACATCATTAGTTTTTGATGTAGTGTTCCATGATTCATTGTTTGTGCATAACACTCAGTGCTCCACGCAGAATGTGCCCTCTTTAATACCCATCACCAGGCTAACCCATCCCCCCACCCCCCTCCCCTCTAGAACCCTCAGTTTGTTATTCAGAGTCCATCGTCTCTCATGGTTCGTCTCCCCCTCTGATTTCCCCCTCCCTTCATTCTTCCCCTCCTGCTATCTTCTTCTTTTTTTTTCTTAACATATATTGCATTATTTGTTTCAGAGGTACAGATCTGTGATTCAACAGTCTTGCACAATTCACAGCACTCACCATAGCACATACCCTCCCCAATGTCTATCACCCAGCCACCCCATCCCTCCCACCCCCCCCACTCCAGCAACACTCAGTTTGTTCCGTGAGATTGAGAATTCCTCATAATAGTGAGGTCATATGATACATGTCTTTCTCTGATTGACTTATTTCACTGAGCATAACACCCTCCAGTTCCATCCACGTCATTGCAAATTAGCCCATCTATTCTATGTGCTGAGTTTTCTTATGTCGCTGGGAAGTTGGCTCCCTATTTCTTCCAGTCTCACACAACAAGGGCCTTGTGTGGTTGCTTCTTAGATTAGAGAACCCCTGTGTTGCACTCAGAGATGTGTGGGCAACAGTGAGTGGGGTCTCCTGCGAGGCTGAGAGAGTAGGAATGCAAAGAGCCTTAGGCTCAGAGAGATGATCCAGATGTAGTCAAAAAAAATCCTGGTTTGGTTTTTCGGTCTGTTCTGCCTGGGGTACTGACAGACTTCTTGCTGGCAACTCTCCTCTTTTTGTTGACATATTCAGTATCTCCTTAGGACATAAGCTGGTTCTGGAACATGGAGTTGGGTGGCCTCAGGCATGTGCCACCATTAGGATCTAGAACCCCAACTCTGTTCTTCCCTGACAACCCATCTTCCTTGTAGGTTGGAAGGGTTTTCTCTTTCTTGTTGTCATCAGGGGTCCTGAGCCCTCCCAGAAGAGCAGTATTCTGCCCTTTCCCTGCTAGAGCAGAACACGCCCCCTCGCCCTGTCTAGGACTCAGCAGACACCCCTACACTTAACACCGGATGAAAACGGTAAATGACCAGATCATGAATTTGGCAACGCAGCTTGAATACTTGATCGAAGCAAATCCTTGCTAAAATATTTCTGCTTCATTCCAAACCTCCAGAATTACTTTTTTACACTTTCCTTTTCTCATTATCCTCTATTTTTAGGCTAACCTAAACAACCACATAGTCTTTGGATTACACCTTCTTGACCACTCTCTAAGGGCATTGTTTGCATTGAGGTCTGTCTTTTTAAGATCTGTTCTTCTTTTTGTGTGTGCATTCTCTGGCTTCTGTTGTCCACTCCACTCTTTTCTCTAAAACATATGGTTATTAGAAGAAAAGTGTTAAATGACAATCTGCATAGGGCATTGTGTGATGTGCTACAATATTCCTTAGTTATGTTCCAGGTTTTGAGTTGTTGACATTCAGTATCATCTTCTCCCTTCTCTTTTTCCCTGGGACTTAGTTATTAGCTATCCATTCACCTCTGGAAACTGAAATTTGAACAGATGTGCTTCCTTCACAAATAGTCCATTTGGTCCTCACTCGAGTGTCGTCAACCGTTCAGTTGACTCAGATCGTACCTTCCTCCCTGGAGAGCCTTGGGCTTGTCTCCATCCACCAGGGCCCTTTTCTTCTCCCAAGACGGTTGTCTTGAGTCTGTTCATTATCAATGCAGACACTTGGCTGAAATTTATCTTAATCTTTTTCCTTCCTTTTTTGAAGTTCTTACCCATTTTCTAATCATATCCTGCTTCCAACTGCAATTTCTCTTTCATGGTTTCTTCAAACATAGTTCTCTAAACTTCAAGTGGTTTAGATTGAACTCAGCCGGAATGAGCTGGGACTCTGGAATGTGCAATGTTAGAATACCCAACACCTTCCACTGGCTTACAGTTGACTTGAACTTTGAGTCCCAGATCCCCCCGGGGACACACAAGTGGGACATTTCTGCCTCATACCTATTTGTTTCTCTGCCCACTCCTTTCTCCTTCCTGTTTGGTGTGTTTGCCATGGAGATCTAACTTAGCCTTCATGACTATGAGCCCATATCTTCCGGTGTTAAGTGTAGGGGTGTCTGCTGAGTCCTAGACAGGGCGAGGGGGCGTGTCCTGCTCTAGCAGGGAAAGGGCAGAATACTGCTCTTCTGGGAGGGCTCAGGACCCCTGATGACAACAAGAAAGAGAAAACCCTTCCAACCTACAAGGAAGATGGGTTGTCAGGGAAGAACAGAGTTGGGGTTCTAGATCCTAATGGTGGCACATGCCTGAGGCCACCCAACTCCATGTTCCAGAACCAGCTTATGTCCTAAGGAGATACTGAATATGTCAACAAAAAGAGGAGAGTTGCCAGCAAGAAATCTGTCAGTACCCCAGGCAGAACAGACTGAAAGGTGAATTGGGTGAGGGGCAGGGGGAGGAGAATTAGAGAGGGAAAGTGGCTCATTAATGCCCTTGGATTTCCTTCACAGATTTTTGGCTGATTTTCTCTCACACAAGGCCGATGGCACCTGTGTGGGCTATTCTGCTGCCCCCTTCTCCTCAGGCCCCCAGAGGGTTTCTGACACATACCTGAAAGTGTTTTAATGGGAATAAAGCTTTTCATCCCACTGATGGCAAACACTGGGGAGAAGTATATGTGGATTATAGCAGTGTTAAAGTGTGAATACACCTGTGCAAATCCTATAGGGTCTGACAGGGAGGGTTGGAAGGACAGAAGAGAGAATCCTAGGGTCGTGTCATGGAGAAGAAAAGAGGAGGGGGTCCAGGATGTTGCCAATTCTGCATCTGTGTCACAGTCTTATACAACTAGGGACACCACTATACCGTGAAATTTGGGGCAGTTTGCTTACATTAGGAAGGAAATGAGGTCATGACAGTCCCAGCATAGGCCTTGCAATGGTCTGAATGTGTGTGTCCTCTCAAAATTTCTATGTTGAAATTCTAACCCCCCAGTGTGATGGTATCAGGAAGTGGGGCTTTTGGGGGATGATTAGGCTGTGAGTGTGGAGCCTTCATGAATGGGATTGATGTTTTTATGAGGAGACATCAGAGAGCTCTCATGTCCTCTCACTTGTCAAGAAGTAGGCGACCTGGAAGAGGGCCCTCATGAGAACTGGACCATGCTGGCACCGGCTTTTGGACTTCCAGCCTCCAGAACTGTGAGAAATTTCTGCTGTTTAAGCCACCAGGTCTATGGGCCTTTGTGATAGCCGCCCATGCTGACCAAGACAGGCGCTGTGATTTACCAGGCACCCTCAAGTTTGGGGAATGTTCTGAGTAGATTTTCTTGAAGTGGGAGGAGAAAAATGACCGAGTTTGATTTTCTATTACAGATAAATAGAAACAAAAATAGATCTGCATCTTTGGCACTTTAAAATTAATATTCCATTTCTGCAAACAATGTCATAAATATGAACGGGTCACCCCCTTCACAAGCACTCAGAGTGCTTTAAGTTCCCCTGCTCTGCCAGTAACATGTGAAATTCCTTTTCTGCTCAGTGTTTGCCTGTGTAAGAAGTGCTCACTCTTGGAACCAGAGTGTTCTCACCAGGAGCCCAGGCCTGGAGCAACACCCAGAGTTTTAATCCAGGCTCTGCCACCTCCCAGATGGGTGGCCTGGTGCAAGTTGCTAAGTCTCTGCCCGAAGCAGGATCAGCTACACAATTTGCAGGGCCCAGAACATTCCACCATGTATGAGGCCCACGTGACCACACAGGTTGTCCCCCAGGGAGCTGGCCTGGGTACTCATTTCCCTGTGTCGGTGAGGATACTGATAACAGCTCCCTCTGAGGTTGTCGTGTGAATCCGGCATGCTATTGCTTAGAGTTCCGGGTGGATATTAGCATCACTCACGGGCGTGACACACGGGTTCAGAGAAAGAGCCCTGTAGTAGGGTCCGTCCGCTGTGGGCTTAGCCAGCCTGGACCAGACTCGTGGCATCTCCGGCAAGTGTCTTCGAGCCTTTAGCGCCTCCCCTTGTGAGATGGAGACTGTGATGCTTGCCCCTCGTCCCTCACAGAGTTGTTCTGAGGGAAGTGCCATGTGCTGACCGAGTGCCAAATCATGGCCACCTGGCTTCAGCACCAATATCCTAGGAACTCCCTTTATGTGTGTGAACTAGGGAGCTGCTCACTGCATTTGCCGAGCTCTTTTCAGGTTTTTTCCTAGGCAACTCATGCACCTGATTTCATTTAATCTTCCCCCACTAGATGCACAAGGTAGATAGCATCACCTCCATTTTGCAGATGCAGAAGCTGAATTTTTGAGAGGTCCTTGGTGGTAGCTCTGGGGTTACAACCGGGGCCAGATTGTTTTACGTTTGAAAGCCTGCACTTTCCTCTGCGCCAGTGGTCCTTGATGGTCGGGATGCATCAGAATCACTGGACAGCCCACCCCAGGTTCCTGACTCAGCAGGTGGGTGGGCCCAAGGGCGTGCATTTCTAACAAGTTCCCAGGGGATGCTCGTGCCACTGGCCCAGGGACCACAGTTTGAGAACCACTGTTCTGGACCAGTTTTCTCAGTCCTGTATGCACATCGGAGTCACTTGGAGACCTTGGGAAATGCCGATGCCAGGGTCCCCACCCTCAGAGATTCCAAGATAACTGGTCTGGGGTGTGGTGTGGGTATCGGGGTTTAAAAAAACTCCCCAGATAGTTCCAGCATGCAGCCAGTGTTGAGGCCTATTGCTCTGTGCCATGTTATCTCCCATTTGAAGATGAAATGAAGCATTGTGTGTCCAGTGGCTTTGGGAACACATGCAGGCATTATGTCTCCCATCTAGGGAGAAACACCAATTCCAGAACTCCGCCAGCTTAGAACCCAAAGCAGATAGTCAGATGCATGCTTGAGCCCTTAGACAAGATTAAGACAAAATCACCACCAAAGAAAATGAGTAACAGATGTCTGAAACATGTTGGGGCTTTAAAAGTGTTTTTCATCTCTGACTTTGAGAAAAATATTAGCTGGAACCAGATAAGAGGCAACTCCCAAGGCCAGCTGGTGCCCTTGTCCTAAGGTGCCCGGCATAAGCAGAAGGAGGTACTGGGGCCTGCAGACCTCCCATACGCAGGCGTCCTCCAGCTGGGAGTTCTGAGTTCGTTCTATTCCTTCCCATAAGAAAATGCTATAGCTGTGTGTTAGGGCACGGGATCGTGTTGCTGGGAAGCCGACTGTGGGGAAGGTGTTTAAGGAGTGTTAGTCCTACTCACATAGGGATGCCTGACATTTGGGGATAGAGTTGCCAGATTTAGGAGAAAACAAACTCCCTAAATAAAACAAAAAAGAAACAAACAAAACTCCCCCAGACCAATGCCTAGTCACATTTGAATTCCAGATAAACGGTGAAAACGTTTTCACTATCAGTCTTTCCCATGAAACACTGGAGATGTACTTACGCTAAAAAAGTACTCATTGTTTCTGTGCATTCCAGTTTCTGTGGGCAAAGTGTGTTTCATCTGGGAATCCTACCTGGGGAGGGCTTTATTTTCATCAAGGTGTTCCCATGCTCCAGGGTGCATTTCCTAAATCACCCCTCCCTGAGTAGATAGAAAAGGTATTACTCATGAAGAAACATTCTGGGGAGCTAAGTTACCTGTTAGCAAGATGGAAGGACCAGGTCTAGAACTTGGTTCCCTTGATTCGTAGTTTTGTGTTTTTTCCTCTTCATTACGTTAAACTTCATCAGGAAAAACAATCCCAGGAGCTGAGCCCTTGGCTGAAGGGCATGCAGTTAGTTGTGTGTCTTAGCTTTACCTCCATTTGGGGAAGCACGGACCTCATGAAGAGAATGCATACAGTTGGAATCGTATTTACCATGTTGCGGAGGGCACTGGTTTGGAGGGGCAGCCCTTGGAAGCCTTCTGGGCCCTTCCAGGCCCTTCAAAGGCCTGTGCTGTTGGCCGCTTGGGGGCAGCAGAGGGCAGCAGATGCCCGTGGGGGGCTCTGGGCAAAGGGGAGGTGGGTGCCTGCAGGACCAGCACTGTTCCATGGATCAGGGCAGGCCCACGGGGTCGGGCTGTGGGGTTCAGCCTCAGAGTGGCCTAGTGAGTCACCATTCTAGGTCAGGAGTTCAGTGAAAGGATGCAGGGTCCTGGACCACAAGGTGGGGTGGGGCGGGGGGGGCCGGGGGGTGGTATCTCTGCTCTGGCCAAATGGACCTCAGAGCAGAAGAGCCAGGGGCAATGCTGTCCCGGTGTTTCGGGAACACGGAATGTTCAGTGAATGCTCAGTCTGGAATGGGTCATATTTGGTAGGGGTTAGCAAGGCAAAGAGTTGCTTTCTACAGCTCCATTGAAGGAGAAATCAACTTAGATTTCTTGCTGTTCTGTTTGGCTCTCATTCTGTTCTTTCATGTATAGGATTGCTCATCAGAAACCAAGGCTGTGTTTTGTTCAAAGGGCCTGAGACCAAATATTAGTTTAGCTAGGGTGAGAAAGCGCCCTTTGCAGTATTGATTCTCAGCAGCAAACCCATTCATGTACAGTTGTGGGAAATCAGACCCCCTGAGCCTGCTGCCTAGACCGGCCTTCGGTGTTTGGGCTTGTTCATGGGCCTGCAGATACCTTTAATGCTGCGAAGCCCAGGAAGGCTCACGACTAACACTGATACAGCCTTTCCAACCAGTAACTGAATGAAGAAGACAGTGTCAGGCCCAGGTGTGTGTGTGAGGAATACACACATATTTATGGTGTGTGTAGTTTCTAGATGGCAAGAAACTCCAGTTGAGTTTTGACTCTCATACTAGCCCACAAGTATTTTCTTTTTCCTCCTGTCCTCTAATTATGACTTCCGTGGGTCCAATACTGAAGAGCCTCATCTGGTCACTGACCATCTTTGCTTTATGTCTTCCCTGGGTTTCTCTCCCTGTGTCCTGCTATTAGACTGCGTTCTCAGACCATTCTCAGACACGTCAGGCTCTCCCAGGGCCCAGCTGTCTTCAGTGAGATCTTGGGGGAGGGGACAGCTTACCTTCCTTCCTTCTGCTGGGGCCTGAAACTCAAACCTGAAAGGCTAATGGGAGACAGACAATTAGCTCAAAGGCTAATCGAGGTGGGGGCGAGGACTGCTCCCAGGTGCCATACAGCTGACAACAGACCCAAGGACCCACATTTGTATTGTGAGTTGCGATTTACAATTTTCCTCCATTACCTCATTTAATCCCAGAACTAGAGCAATAAAGGTGTGCGGTCCTAACACATTCCTCCCTGGAGAGCCTGAGAGAAAATGACTCTGAGGTAGGTAGTGAGAATCATTTTGGCCACCTCATTTTCACAACTGAATTGAGATTTCTATCCCTGCTGCTGGTGCCACATGGTGGGGGAATCAGCAGATCCAATTAGCAGGTGCAGAGAAGTTTGCTGTTACTGGCTCTTTTGGAAAAAAAAATACAAATAAGTAATTAAAAATTGTCCCTTTGGGTATGGCTACGTTCTGTCTACACCACAGACAGTTTCTTTAAAAGAACAATTTCCTTTTCCTTACTATGCATCAGTCAGTTGAATCCTACATTTTTATAGCATAGAGAAATAATGCACTTTGTGGCCAAGTTAGGAAATATATGTAAGCAAAGAAAAAAAATCAAAGCAAAGCCACGTACAGTCCCATTGCTCTGTCATAACCACTGGGGCCAGTTTGGTAGAATTCCTTTTCGACTTTCCTCTACGCACACACAAACACACACTCCACCCCGTTTCATTTTAGAAAACAGAAATCATCATTCTGAAATCATTCTGCACATAGTGTTTTGTACTCCCTTTTCCCCTTTAGTGATGCAGGATGAGCATTTTTGCCCGTCATGAAATTTTCTTCTACACATCATTGTCATGGTTATGTACTATCCCACTGCAGGCCTGCTGTGTCCAACACCCCTGTTGTTGGACATCTCCTATCTTGAATGTCCAGAACGGAAAAGCATTAGCCCAGTCCTGGAAAGTGCCAGATCTTTCATTCTGAGGAAGGGACTGACCCGAGTTTCCATGGGACTGTGCGGTGGCACTCTCCCCATGAGGGGGCCCACACGAGGGGGCCCGTGGAGGAAGAGGCCTGCAGGCCCGTCCTCGGCCAAGCCAGCTCCCCGGTGAGCCCCGGGTGTCAGCTTTCTCCCCTGGTGTTTGGCTCCATGAAGCGTGTTCTCCTGAGTGTGATCTACAAGCTGGCGGTATGAATTCATGTCCCCCTCACTCTGATGAACATCTGATGTGAAATTAGGAGGGGAAAAAAAGATATGCTCCTTGCCTGCTGAGCCCTGCACAGCGGGAGGATGGGGAAGTCGGAGAAGAGATAAAGTTACATCCCTCAGGCATTAGGCGCTCGGCGGTTTGGAGCACATGCCTTTGATAATCGGCATTAGTATCTCTTTCATGTCACTGAACACAGAATGAGGCTGCATCAAAGGGGCTGTTTCAGAAGAGAAATTGTTGAACAGGCTTGACTGGGTGGAACAATGCCGGCAGGGGCAGGGGTGGAGGGTGGGGCAAGCAGGGGAACGGGGTAGCGGGCCTCCTCCGCACTGCCCCTGCAGCCCGGCTGGCTGTCGCCCTCCGCCCGGGGGACCCCTGGCCGCCCCCTCCCCGGTGACCAGCAGCGAGGTCAGGAGGAGGCACGAGTCGCTCGGTGGCCAGGAGTCAGTTAGGCCCGGCGTTTGAACTGCTACAGACTCTCAGATTTTTTTTTTCCTCTCCCTAATCTTGACTTTTTCTTAATGTTAATCTACTAGTAGATACTCGTCCTTTTACAGACACTTGGGCGTCCAACACAAACATGCCAAAAGAACAGCGCTTTGTTCGCTCGCCTTCAGGAATCCAGCTCCGTGAGTACCCCAGAAACTGAAGGGCTTTATGATGATTCGCCGTTTTCTGGGCTGGAGCCTCCCAGGGCCAGGTGACTGGCTGAGGGTCGATTTGGGGCATGTAGGCCGAGGCTTTCCCCTTAGATCACCCCGGCGAGCCTGGCTCTAAGCCCTACCACGGTCCTCCTGGGCTCTCCATTGCTAGCGTTATTTAGTCTTAAATGGGCTTTGCTTCTCTTTTAATGTTTACATTTTAAATGATGTAAAGCGAAGAAAAGGCTACTAAGGATTCCTGTGTGAGAATAAACACAGGTGATGTGTTTGAAACACTTGACACCAGAAGGAAGACGCCAAGGTAGGACTTCCGATTGTTTCCACAAGGGGGGATGGGGGAGACAGGACAGGTGGTCTTATGGCAGAACTCCTGGCCATCGTTGAGAGACGAGCAAAAGCTTGGTGCGAAGCATCCGTGGTTGCTAATGAAAGGTTCAAATCCATCCAGTGAAGTTTTATGAAGATTGCATATTCTCCCTTCTGTCCCTCAAATGCTTTTCCTTGTCCTGGTTTCTCTTCTGTTAGATTTCATTGGTCTCGTTCACTCTTCCACTTTTTTCCCCAGACTTTATTATATATTGGATATATTCTTTTTTTTATTGATAGAGATTTGACACATAACGTTACATTAGTTTCAAGTGTACAACATAGTGATTCCACAGTCTGTATGTGATGCGGGGCTCACCACAAGTGCAGCTTACGTCCACCTGTCACCACACCACGCTATTACAGTATCATTGACTGTATTCCCGTGACTTCTTCATTCCATAACTGGAAGCCCATATCTCCCACTCCCCTTCCCCACAGCTGCCCAGAACCCCCCTCGTCTGAAAGTCACCAGTTTGTTCTTTGTATTTATGGGTCTATTTCTGCTTTTGTTTATTTGTTTTGTTTTTTGGATTCTGCATATAAGTGAAATCATATGGTATTTGTCTTTCTTGGCCTTATTTCACTTAACATAATACTCTCCAGGTCCAACCGTGTTGTCTCAAACTGCAAGATCTCATCCTTTTTTATGGCTGAGTAATATTCTATGATGTGTCATGTCTTCTTTATCCATTCATCTATTGACCGACGCTTGGGTTGCTTCCATATCTTGGCTGTTGTAGATAACTGAACCACAACAGCCAGGCAGAAAGCTCAGCGGTAGAAAGGATCCGAGCTGCGTTTCAGGTGTGGGGCATGAGTAGCCATCAGGGGCAGGATAGCATGCCGCGAGCCCTTAGGCTGGGGAGGGGCCTTCACAGGCAGTACTGCCTGCCCTGGTCTATATAATGAGACAAATCGCCCTGTGGGAGGAAGGTGGGCTGGTCAGTTTAGACCTATACCTTTTTTTTTTTTTTTAGACATATACTTTTTATTTGGATGGAAGGGCTGACCTGTTTTCTGGAGATGGTGTTAGTAAAAGAGGGACAGTGTGGGAAGTATATTTGGGGGGGTGCCGAGAATTTTGCCCATTTTGATTCATACTGTAGAATCATGGGTAACAAATATCTAAATCGGACACTTGTCAAATATAACCTGGGCCTCAGCCAGGGCAGGGTGAACTATTTTACTGAGTAACTAACCTAGTCAAAATTTTTATGAGCAATCTCCAAGTCAGCCAGCATGAGCCACCCAAAGCTGGGCCTTGGATTTTGTTCTTCTCTGGAAGACATCAGCCCCTGGTGAATCCATGTGCAGAGCTGGTCCTGGGCGCTTGCTTCCCCCCCTGGCCTGCCCCTCTGTCTCACACCAACTGTCAGGCTCCTTGCGGGGCACTGACTCGTGGAGTCCAGTGTCCCTTGTGTTCTTGAGCCTCGTACCGGGTGTGCTGTATCATGGCATGAATGAACAAAGCCAGGCCCCAGTGTTCTCCTCTCATCTCTCCTGTTGCTCCTTCTCAGAGGCTTCCCACGTCTCCTACCCTCTGTCACATGTCTTTCTCCAAGACCCATCGTTGTCCGCCTTTCTCTCTCTCTTCCTTTTAAAAAATGTATTCTCATGTCATTCCTGTGATTTCAACAATTTCCCTTATGCCGGCTTGTCCTGGAGGCACCTGGGGAGGACCTACATTTTCTTTCACATGCGTAGCCCTATGGCCCGGAGTGTAGTGCCAGTCCATGCCTGGGTTAAGATGACATGAAAATGAAGCTGACCAATAGCGGGGCTTTATCTTGGCAGGTGGTTTTGCCTACACATGCAGTGAACAGGGGACGATATGCCCACGGAGAGGGTGGCTTGTGTCCCCATCTCCCCTGCATCCAGCCAATGGCCCCGCTCCCTGGGACAACCAGATGCAGGTCTGAATAAGTGTGCGTGGCAATGGCCTTTTGAATTCATGCACTTGCGTTACAACTGAAACTCTTTCCCTGGGAGGAGGAAATAAATTAGGGAGGTCCCACGTAAGCTGTTGGTACTTGAGGCCCTGTCATTTGGCTTCTCCGTACTGGTGACGTCAGACAGGGTACGATGGTTTTGAGTGTACTTGTATTAGTCAACCTGTGTCCATCACCACATATCATATGTGGCCTGACCTCTGGATGGTGCAGGGCAGTGACGTGATCAGTAGTAAAGGGAAGAAGAAAGACTCAAAAGAAAAACTCAAAATGTGTAAATAGAGCCTCCATGACTAAGTCATGGGTAAAGATTTGATTTAAATTGTTTGGCTGTTAGGGTCCCTAAAAAAACCCACATTCTCTGTCCTGGGCATAGCCCCCTTAGGTTGAGTTCAATAAACGTTTATTGAGAGCAGCACGTGTATATGTAGGAAGTATGTAAACACAGGCCACTGAAGGCAGGGGATGCATAAGGTCCTATGCTAAGAACGGGTGCTTGGGTAGAAAGGTAGCTAAGGCAAATCTGCTTCTCCCAAGAAGCTCACAGTCTGGTTGGGGAGGCCAGCATGGTAACAGGCAATTTACAAAAAGAGAGCTAAGTGCCTCCTCTTTATGCTCAGTAACATGGAATCCTGGAGAAGGGACCCTGAACTTAGCCTTGGTGGCAAGAAAGGGTCCCTGGGGGAGAAGGTGTCCTAGGGATTTACAAGAATCGTGTTTCTCTATGTCAGCATATCATCACTTATTTCCTTGTTAAGCCTCTTAAAAGATGATGGAAAGGGAGCTTTGGTGGTCTTGTGCCAAAGCTGGTTTGGCAGGCTGAGATCTGGAATAGTAAACCAGTTTTTTTCTGGATCGTCTAACAATGGATACCCTGGACTCACCCAGCTTTAGTTTGCCTTCCTGAAAGTGCTGGCTTCAGGGAAGTCTGGGAGCCCATGGCAGCCTGAGCTGGGTTGATGCAAAGATCTCCACATTGCCCTTCTGCCTGGTGGGCATGTGCTGTGTGTGCGCTGATGCTTGGAGGTGCTCCAGCCTGGGCGGGTGTGACATGGTGTGCTGGGCAGGGAATTGCCTTGTTTCTCAGGGGCTAGAGGTGAAGTGAGCTGTGAACTGATGCCTGGAGTGAGCTGTGCTAATTTACTGAACAATTAGCTGAAATCAAATATTCATCATTTACTCAACCAGGAGTGGAACCAATGTTATTTAAAAAAAAATCCAATCAACTAGGAGAACAAAAATCTCTAACCCTAAACCCCAGTGTATCAGTTTGAAACCAAAATGATTTATCTTCAATTTACTGAACTAGAGAAAACGGAGGCACCAGCATCTATTTAATTCAGCAGTGATCCATCTTGCTTGACTTTCTGGCAGCCCAGAGGACAAGCAATAAGAGGATGAGAGGTAAAATAGAAGAACCTCCCTACAAATGCTAGTGATGAGACCCAGCCCGACTTAACCCACTCAACCTGCTAGAGGGCACATGTCATCTGCCCCAAGAGATGGGGTGTTTGGTGGTGCCTGCAATCGAGAGCACCTGACTCCCGAAGGCAGGTGGAAGCTGTCCTTGCCCCCTCTTTCCTTCCATTTTGGTGCTCAGTTGTTTCCTCACCTATAAAATGGAGATGATAATATGTGGCCTGCATACTTCACAGTGCTCTTGTGATAGTCAATTTGGATCATGTTAATTATTCACTTTCCCAATTTTTTTCCCCCAGAAGTACAGAGACAAACATTCCAGTAAAAATAAAGATGATATTTGGTATCTTGGAAAGCTTAACACGACAGGTACTTGAAAGTTTCAGGTCAAGAGCACCTGGTAATTGACTACAGGCCACCAACCACTCATTCCAGAGCTATTTAATGTGCACCCATGAGGTGCCAGGACTGTGCACTGCATGCTGGGTAGAACCATGAACAAGTCGGACACGTCTTTGTCCCCCACAAATTCAGGACTGCTGAGCAAGTAATTGCAAGACGATGTGCAATGCGGTCAAAGGAGAATGCCCGGTGCCATGTGAGTGTGGGGGGCGAGTGATGGCAGGCCTGGGAAGTCTTCCCAGAAGCGGAGCTTCAGCCGGGATCTAAAGTAGACATTAAGAGCTAATTAACCAGACAAAGGAAAAGGGAGAGAATGGCATTGGGGGTCTCAGTGAAAACATCTTCAGATTTTGTCAGCACAATGCCAAACATTGAGATGGTTGGTGGCTCTGACTTTTTATCTGATTTAAAAAACAAATGCTGACACTTAGCTCTGTGTATGCACAGTCAAGGGAACCACCCCAACGATCAACCATACAGACATCCAAGCTCAGGGCAGGGTTTAGCTGGCCAGATCACCACTCTAAGTGTGACACTCCCAGAGTGACGTGGATGTCTGTCTGTCTACACATGGGGTGGGACCCCAAGTCACACAGAAGGAATGCTGATGCTGTCCACACTGAGGACAGTGTGTGTGCTGTTCACTTGTGGAGAAATGGAAAGACTTTCCTTTTCAGGGGCTGGTCATGGCCATTGTTCTGGCTCTTGGGATAAGACTCTGAAGTTCTTGTCCCAAGCCCTACAAGATGAAAGAGGATTGACAAAAGACGATTTTTCTTCAGCACAAAGGGGGGTGGGGATTGTCAAAATGTGACAATCTGTAGCCAAAAACCTAGTGAAGATGCATGCTCCTTTATCCCCAGCTGAATTCGGGGTGTTGTCTGCTCTTGCCTTATGTCACTTGTAAATAGGGTGACTGGCTATCATGTCAGCCTGAGAATAAGGTTTCTGGGGACATGGGACTTCCAGTGCCCAAACTGGGGTAGTCCCACCAAACCTACTTACAGAGTTATCAGGGCAGGGGTATCGTGTTTTCCAGGCTAGGAAAACACAAGGTGTGTGGGTAGTTCTGTTCCCCAAATATCCCCGCCAATATTTTCATGAAACAAAGGTCCATATAGTTAGAGACACGGATATGCTGCTCTCTGGCCTACCAGCTCGCTATCCCCTGGGTGTGGTCTCAGAGGGCAAGGCAGAGATATGCTCAAAATAAGCAAAGTGACTTTAAAAATGAACCCAAATGAACACGCCTGGAAAAGCAGAAATGATACAAAATACGGCACATCTCTTTATAAGTTAAGAGGATGGGCCTGGGCATGCCTGGGGTGTTGGCCCTAACTCTGTACACACTGTTGTAATCTGTAGTCTGTGTAGATCAATGGGCAGCAGTGCTATTGAGGACATGGGAGCCCTTAGGACTGTCTTCCTTCGATGGTCCCATTTTACATCATAAATATATACGGAAAGATATCTATATTTCTTGTTATATTTCTGAGAAGTTTTAAAAGGTTTTATATAAGTTGTAAAATTTTGTTACATTTGAAACAAGTTATTCATTTTGTTTTTGTGATTTTAAATTCACTATATTTGTATATTCTTTTTTTATTAACATATAATGTACTATTTGTTTCAGGGGTACAGGTCTGTGATTCATCAGTCTTACACAATTCACAGTGCTCACCATAGCACATACCCTCCCCAATATTCTTAAATAAGAGTAGAGTTGATTTACAATTGACTAACTGACTTCACATTGTATTTTATAGACTTGTGCTATCCAACACAGTAGTCACTAATCTTGTGTGGCTGTTTAAATCTAAGTTAATTAAAATTAAATAAAATAGAATGACATCAGTGAAAATGGTGCAGTAGGGACTTCTGAAAATTCTTCCCTCCATACAAGCAATGGGAACACTGGCAAAAATAGTATGAATCAAATTTTTCAGAACTCTGGAAATGAACCAAAGGCTTGTAGCGACCCAAGGAATGTTCAAGAAAAATAGCTGAATCTCCATAAGAATAGTGAGCTTTATGATCTTTTAATTTGCACTATTCCTACCATCCCACCCCCTGCCCCCACTCCACTGAAGTCTTGAAAATAGATAGCCTGGGGTGCCTGGGTGGCTCAGTTGTTAAGCATCTGCCTTTGGCTTAGGTCCTGATCCCGGAGTCCTGGGATCTAGCCCCACAGTGGGCTCTCTCCTCAGCGGGGGGCCTGCTTCTCCCTCTCCCCCTGCCTGCTGCTCCCCATGTTTGTGCTCTCTCTCTCTCTGTCAAATAAATAGATAAATCTTTAAAAAAAGAAAAGAAAGAAAACAGATAGTCTGTGATTATGGTGAAGACCAGCAGCCTGGCAGTCACTAAAGGGGGCAGAATGGGACTGGAGCTCCTTCAAAGCCCCATTTCCAGAGAACTGTCATTATTTGACCCATCTGCTTGTTCCCTGGAAGACCCCATTTTTTAAAGATTTTATTTATTTATTTGAGAGAGAAGGAGCAGGGAGAGTGACAGACAGAGAAGCAGACTTCTAGCTGAGCAGGGAGCCAGACACACGGGGCTTGATCTGGACACAGAGCTTGATCCTGGGACTCTGGGATCATGACCTGAGCTAAAGGCAGATGCTTAACTGACTGAGCCACCCAGTGCCCCTGGAAGACCCCATTCTTAAGGCTGTCTTTATTTGACCTGACATGGAGCTTGCCAGGTGCAAACAGCACCCAGGGGCTTTTGTCAAAAACAATGAGAAGCAATTGTTGAACATCTCAGTTGCCTGAGGCACTGGATAACAGTTGGGGCTAACAAAACGTTAACCAAAGGGTTTAAAAGGTAAATCTGAAGAATGGGATGTCCATATGGAAATTTGAAAAGTTTCTGGGACTACAGAAAGTCATATTCATGCATATGTAGGTTTGTATGACTGCCCAGGGATCTACACATCTCAGGAAAGACTTAATAAGACCATAAGCTCTTATCTTTGACTAACTTTGGGGCTCTGTACAAGGGGGAAGTGAAGGACAAGGCAAAGGTGTAAACTGCTTGACTGCACACAGAGTTCCTGGCAAAGACTTGGAAGACTTATGGGTTCCAGGCACTTAAAGAAATCTCTTTCTGATCAGTAGCTGACTACAAAGCTAACTGGCAAGGACTTCAGTGGCCACACACAACAAAACATAGAGAAGTAGTTCAGAAAAGTCACTAAAAAACAACAACAGCAATGAACAGCAACAAAAAAATTCTGGGAAGAGGGGACAATCTGATGTATTGAGTTTCTGTATTACATATTATTTAAAATATAAGCATTATATGACATAATTTCAACAAAAATTATGAGACATGTAAAAAAATGAAATACAATCTATAGGAAGGAAAAAAAAAGCAATCAATAGAAACTGTCCCCAAGGAAGCCCATGCATTGGACTTACTAAACAAACACTTTAGGTCAATTATTTTAAATATGCACAAAGAGCTGAAGGAAACCATGAGAATAATGTCTCACCAAATAGATATTATTAACAAAGAGATAGAAATTATAAGGAAGAACCAAATAGAAATTATGGAGTTGAAAAGTACAACTGAAATGAAACATTCACTGGAAGTTTTGTATAGGAGATTGGAGTAAATAGAAGGAAGAATTACTGAACTTGAAGATAGGTCAATTGATATTATCTAGTCTGAGGAGCAGAAAGAAAAAAGAATGAAGAAATTGAACAGAGCCTAAGAGACTTGATGAAAACCATCAGATGGACTAACAAAAACATACTAGAAGTCCCAGAAGAGTGGGGTGGATAGAGAGAGAGAGAGAGGAATATTTGAGGGAATAATGACTGAAAACTCCCCAATTTGGATGAAAAACATTAGCATCCAAGAAACTTAATGAATCCCAATGAAGATATACTCAAAGAGAGCCACACCTGGACACAGAATATTAAAACTGTTGACAGCCAAATACAAGAGAGAATCTTCAAAGCACCAAGACAGAACCAACACATAACTACAAGAGATACTTAAGATGAAGAGCTTTCACATGTTATCTTTTTTTTTTTTTTTGCGGTGGAAACAATTAAGTGGATGACATATTTGAAGTGCTGAGAGAAAAACACTGTCAGCCAAGAATTCTATATCTAGTAAAACTATCCTTCAAAAAATGAAGGAGAAACCAAGACATTCTCAGATAAACAAAAACAGGGAGAATTTGTTCCAGCAGATGTGCTCTACAAAATATGAGAGGGAGTCCCTCATGCTGAAATGAAAGAACACTAGGCAGTAACTCAGTCCACATGAAGACAAAAAGTACCAGAAGGGCAACTACCGAGGTAAATATAAAAGGTGGTGGAAATACACTTTTGTATGTAACTCCTTTTTTTTCCCTCCTATCTGATTTCAGAGACAACTGCATAAAACCATAACTATATATCTGTGTTGATGGACATACAAAGTATAAAGATCTAATTTGCATGACAATGATAGCACAAACGAGGGAGGAGGAGCCAGGGCTACACAGGTGTAAAGTTGTGGTATACTGTTGAAATTAGGTTTGTATTAATCTGAGCTAGGTTGTTACACATTCAAATGTTAGTTGTAATCTCTGGGGCAAACACTAAGAAAATAAGTAAAAAAAAAAATAATGACAGAAATGATGGGACTTAAAATGGCACCATCCCTTGTGCCTATTACTCAGCACAAAGCAGCTCCACAGTATTTTCCCAGACACCCACCCTGATTTCGTGTCTTCCTTATCCTTTGGAACAAAAAGCTGCTGCAGAATGGACTTTGAGTTGTATAGTTTATTCTTTTCCAAGCCATATTCATTAATTATCTAAACAAATAATTAGACAAACACATCCATACATTCACTTATGTAAATATGCTTAAAAATAAAGTATGTACACATTTTAAATAAATACATATATAGGCATATTTAAATATTTTATTTTAAAGAAGTTCAAAGTTCCTCTCTACTCTCATTCTCATTTTCTATAGTTTCTCTCCAAAGTGCAATAACTCTCAACAATTTCTTGCAGATCCTCCTAGAAAATTTTAATTCACGTATTTTCATTTAATGTACACTGTTTAAAAACTATGTGCACAAAGGCTATCATATGATATGCTAGTATGCATCTTGCTTCTCTTATTGAAGATTTCTTGGTTATTATTTTTTCCAAAGATTTATTTATTTATTTATTTTATATTATTTAATAGTATTTATTTATATTTATTATAATATTTTATATTATAATATTTTATTATATTAATGTATTATTATAACAATGTTATATATAACATATATTATATATATATGAAGAGAGAGAGAGCATGGTGGGGAGGGGCAGAGGAAAAGAGAGAATCTCAAGCAGACTCTGAACTGAGCATGGAGCCTGATGCAGGGCTTGATCTCATGACAGTGAGATCACGACCTAAGCAGAAACCACAAGTCCAGTGCTTTACCAACTGTGCCACCCAGGTGCCCCTCTTGGTTATTTTTGATCTTTGCCAGCATAGGTTGACATCATTCTCATTCTTTCTGTTATGTACATATTCTATTTATTGTAGGTGTGAATCATAATTTATTATGTGTCTTATTGTACATTTAAGGTATATAACACTGTCACTGTTTTTGTTATTACAAATAATGCTGTGGTGACTGTCCTTATACAAATTGGCATACTTTTGTGAGTGCAGCTGTAGGGCAAATTCCTAGCTGAGAAATTCCTGAGTCAAAGGCTATGTCTATTTCAAATTTTGATAAGTTTTGCTATACTGGTCTCCTAAAAGCATATTCCAAATTACATTTCTATCAATAATATAGGAGAGTGTTTATTTTTTACCCTCACTAATACTTGGTATTATTAAGCTTTTAAATTTATGTGAATAAATAGTATTTCACATAATTTGTATGTATTTAATTTTGAATGAGATTGAACATCTTTTTCATGGTCTGTTTCTATTTTTGTTTCTGTGAACTGCCTATTTGACCTTTTACAGAGTGTTTTATGAGTTATCTTTTTCTTATTTAGTTGTAAGAGAAGCCAGGTTTTTGAATCTCAGTTACATTTGTTGAGTTTGGGGAAAAACTTTTTTTCTTCTTTTTAAAGGAGATTTTTTTAAAAAAGATTTTACTTATTTATTTATTTGAGAGAGAGAGAGAGTCGGGGGGCAGGCAGAGAGAGAGAGAGGGAGAAGCAGGCTCCCCACAGAGCAGGAAGCCAGACACAGGGCTCCATCCCAAGACTCTGGGATCATGACCTGAGCTGAAGGCAGATGCTTAACTGACTGAGCCACCCAGGCACCCTGGAAAATTCTTAATCTGTATTGAATTCTCTTCCTTTGTGTGTGAAATCGGACTGGATTGTTATGCCTCATGGGGGTGTGGGAGGGAAATGCCTTGCTCAGTAAGGATTAGTTTCCCTCCATCTTCAAAGCAACAAGCATGCATGTCCAATTCTCCTTCTGCTTGGAATCTCTCCACCTTCTTTTTCTGCCATCAGCCAGAGAAAGCAATCTGCTTTTAAGGGCCACCTGGATAATCTCCCTAAGGTCAAGTGGGCCATATAACATAATCTATTCGTGGGGGTGGTAGCTCTTCCTCCTCACAGGTTCTTGTGATTAGGCAAGGAGTCCTGGGATGGGGTCCCATGTTATAGAATTCTGACTACCATAGAAGTGAGACTTTTCTTTTTCCTTTTTTTCAAATATAGGCTTGGGCGGAGCTCTGCTAAATAGAATAGGTAACAGTTGAGCTGTTGTGGGTGAAGAGGGGTGGGGAAGCTTGGAGCTCCCCCATCAGAACCTCTGTTCAAGGTGTGCCCCAAACCTGGGATCATAATTTTGGAAGTTACAAGTAAGGCATTAAGGCTATTTCTAGAACTCAGATGCTGTACTGCAAAGGGCAAAGCATTAACCAACGAGTACGTTTCATAAACAATTTATCAGGATGGCTTTTGCTGAAGTACAGTGCTGAGCAAATGAGCCACAGGACTAATATGTTTTGATAAAATAGGAGTAAAAAGAAGCAGATCCAGGGGTAGCTGAGCGGCTAGCTGACCCATGCAAGATCATGCTGAGCTGGATTCAGATCCAGGTCTGTTCGACTCCAAAACCCAAAGGCTTTTCTTTATAACATTCTAATATCAAGCCAGCCCATGAGAGTCATCACTGGGAAAGAGCCTGGCCGTCTTGCTTCACCTGTCCATGCAACACACAGGGGTAGCTCTGACTTTGGGAACTCAAACTGCAGTGGTTTCCCAGACTCATGCCGCAAAGTGATGAGGACAGGCCTTTGAATGACTAACTCTTATATCCCTACTGAAAGAGCTCAGAGCTTCCTACCATAATTCATAGCAGAGCAGCACCTTTGCAAATACTGGGCTACAAAAGCCAAAAGAGCATTTTGGTGAGTGACTTTTGTGAAAAAGTATTTCCCAAGTTCTAACTGAATGGATGTTTTGGTAAAGAAAAAAAAAAAAAACAAAAACAAAAAAAACCCAGATATTCTTTAGAGTTCTTCTGGGAGCCATCTTGGGAAATTCATGTACCCTTTCTGTGGCTGCTTTATATTTAGAAACACACACACACCACACGCCATGGCAAGGTGATTGCAAAAAGAGGCTTGATGTTGCCTTTCCGTTGGGTGGTTTGAGTGTTTTTAATGGAGTTGATGCAGCAGTTGGGTAATTGCTTATTGGAGAGTGTGCCAGATACATTCTCAAACAGAAGCCTTCCCCTCCCTGGACTCCTACTCAATCATGTGTTAAGGAATCAAAGGTGGCCATCTCTTTGGGCTGAGATGAAGCCTCGACTCTTCACCCAGAGTCTGCCAGAACTATCTTGTCCACTCAGGATAAGAAGACAAGAGATGCTTTGTAATGGCAGGAACTTGAAGACTAAACTAGAATCAGGTAAACAAATGAAAGGCACTAAATTGTCTACAGCATCTAGCTTTACATAGATTCCCATAAATAACTCACGGTTTTCAAACCTTAGGGTGTGTGAGGTCACTAGGGAGCTGTTAAAATGGAGATTGGTCACTCCTACTTCCAGAGGGGTTCTGATTCAGTTGGCCTAAGCTCCACAAAATTTTAATTTTTGGTAAGTAGCTCGGGTATGAAGAAGAATTTTTTTTAAGATTTTGTTTATTTGTCAGAGAGAGAGAGAGAGAGCACAAGCAGGGGAAGCTGCGGGCAGAGGGGGAAGCAAACTCCCCACTGAGCAAGGAGCCTGATGTGGGACTCAATCCCAGGACCCTGGGATCATGACCTGAGCCAAAGGCAGACACTTAACTGACTGAGCCCCCTAGGCATCCCTACAAAGAAGCATTTTACCTGTCTAGCTAACTGAGCCTGTCAGAAGAGGCCAGGTGCATGCAGGGAAGGACCTCATAACTCTGTCCTAAAGGAAAAGTGGAAAAATAACTTGAAAGCCCACAATGGATAAATGGGTTGGTAAATTGTGGTGCAGGAATATAATGGAATATTGTGTAGCCAATAAAAATGGCACACATGCATTCGTACTGTGAACACGAGTGAAATGTGGATCCATGATGATTACAATGATGTTCACAGGTAATGGGAAGATAATAGCAGAAATAGACATGATTGTCCTTAATATCTTTTAACTTCATCTACTCAGTTATTCTGTAAAAGTGTTCACCGTGAGGTCCATATTAAAATCATATATTTTCATTTCGTATAGATACTGGGCTCTGTAACAAACATACAGAAGATGTCATTCCTATTGTAAGATGCTGTTGGCCAAGTGATGGCAGAAATACCAAGGGAAATCCAAAGAAAGATCACAGGATTTTTGGCCAGAAGGCTTGTGTTTGAGTTCTAGTGTTAGTATCAAAGTTGGGCGTTGGCAAATATCTTCACCTCCCTTTGCTCCAGTTTTCACATGTTTAATATGAGAATAACAATAGCAACAATAACCATTTTTACCTCAGGAGTTGTGATAATGATTGTATTAAGGTAGTGAAAATGAAAGTACTTTATAGACTGTTAAATGTTATGTAAATAGAAATTATTTTCTTAAGCTGTTATGCAAAGTGGCAGGGGAAGATATCAACACTTGAGAAACCTTCCCCCTTGGAGCTTTTTTTTTTTTTTAACTTATGAGTTTGGAAGCTCCTCTTTGGTCTGCTTAATAGCGAGTTCTTGTAACGGAGCATCTCTGAGGCTTGTGTGTGTGAGACAGCATTTCCTCACAGAGCATAGAATAGCCTCAGGATGGTCAAGCACAGGGCGTACCTCAGCTTCGGCACACCCTTCAACCAAAACCTGTCCACGGACCTTGACATTCAACAAGCCCCCTGTCCTTTCTTTTCCATACAGGATGATGTATGAAGACTGCGGGGATGGGATGCACATGACACATGGCGTGTCCATTCCCTCTGCCTCCCCGACACCTGTGCAGACTGTGTGTCCAGCTCTGGCTACCGACCTCAGGAGTCAGGTGGCCATTCCCTTGGGCACTGGCCAACACTTGCTCGGGCCTGATGGACTGCTTGTGTGGGTCACTGCCTTGACAGGTGTGTCACCGTATTTGGCTGGAAAGACTCTTGAGAAGGCTGGAGAAAGCAGCAGACTGTTGTTCTCATGGGCAGGTGGCAAGCTAGTGCCTCCAAGCCCTCCCATCCCCCCATGCCCCCATCCCCCACCCCCAACTCACCCCCCCAACACCACCGCCAGAAATGGAGCTGGAGCGTTAGCCAGATTCCTCCAGTAAAGCCAAGAAGTCCTAGTTAATTTCATGGTCATTTCCACACTGTTTATCAGAGAGTCTCTGCTCCAATGTAAAGCTCCCAAATATGGTATTTTCATGAGCCCGGCTGGGATGTGGCCAAGTGCCTGAGACATACAAATATTTACTAAATAAGCAAATGCACTTGGAAATGTGTTTCTGCCTCAGCATTAGAGCAGTGGTCATTGACGTTAATTCTCAGAGTGAGACCATTTTATGGATTATTCCCAGCAGGGACTAAGAAAACATATCAACATCCAGAGCTTTTAAGGTCCCCAGAGCCCATGGGGGAATCCACATTTTTCTAAGGGAAGGTGACATTTTATGTGCAAAGCGGCAGTAGTGACTTTGCTGTCGTGTAAAGCAGGGTGCAGGCAGAGGAGAACTTGGACAGTGGCGTTAGCCTCAGTCAGACTCGGGGTCGAGTCTCAGCTTTGGCACACTTGGTGACTTCCTGTAAACAACTTACCCTCTCTGAATTCCTGTTGACTTATCTATAAATAGGGGACAGAAGTCCACATTCCATGGGGTGTTGTGAGGATTAAGGGAGATGATGTACATAAAGCATGTGGCCAATAGCGTGCACTCACGAAATACTAGTTTTCCTTTCTTTTGAATTTTTGTATTTTTTTTTTTAATAACTTAGGGTTCTCCCCGACCTCACATTTCTTCCCCAGGATGTTCCTCTGGAAGCCTAGTGTATGTATGCAGTGAAACTGAATCCACATGTTCTTCATTTGTGTATACTGAAAACATCAAAATGTTATTCCAGAAGATTTGTTTGATGTTCAAAAGTTCTATAGGGGCAGCACTGGGAGAGCATCTGGCGTGCTCCTCAGACGGCTGTCCAGTCAGATTTCAAAGCCCCACCGTTAATTGCTTTTTATATTCTGTCCACTTAGAGCAGTTTTTGAAGATAACCACCGGCCTGTATTATAGTGAAGACTGACACATGATTGTATTTTTTTGCTATAAAATATGATCACAAGGATTTTATTATGTACTCATGAGGACAACCCCGCATGAGTGCATATCTGTGTGTAAGTCTGTGTGACTATTATTAAATCGGTTATCCAGCTTCACAGAGGGGTAAACTGAGTCTCAGAGGGATCAAGTAAAGGCGAAAAAAATGACATTTGGCGAAAGTGACTTTCAGATCGTGTTTTTTGTCTCCAAATCTAGAGCATGCCACAGTCCCTAAAAATGAGAGGTTGTTAAATGTGATCCGTTTTTGCTGCAGGATGGAAAGGGCCCATGACGGGGAAGATGGGGGCGGGCAGTGCCTGTGGAGACCCTGGCAGGGCAGGGCACTGGGGAGGTCATGGGATGGGGGCCCCCAGGTAGGGAGTATCTGGCAGAGGCGGTCTGGCAGGGGTGGGGTGGGGGGGCGGTGGGGAAGCTGGGGGAGGTAGCCCGAGGCAAAAAAAAAAAAAAAAAGATCCGTCTCTCCTTTTTTTTTTTGCTTGGTTTTCTCCGGGAATCCCCACAGAGGGTCAAACATTTAGGCAGATCTTGGGGACTCATTGCACAGTGATCAAGTTATGAGGGGTTGGGCTCAGTGCAAAACTGTGCAGGCGGAGCGATTTAAAAAATCTGGCAAGAATCACTGAATTGAGAGCCAAAGGGGCCTTTTAGACGTTGTTCCATTCCCGCAGGCATTCCTTGATTCATTCAGCAGTTTTCACCGAGGCCCTGCCATGCCCCAGGCACGGTGTAAGGTGCTGGAGATCCAGTGTCAACCATAATGGATATAGACCTTGCCTTTGGGGACATAGCGTTGGTCTTTCATTCAATTTTTTAAATTCACAGGGGAAGAAACAGGCAGAGAGAAGGAAAATCACTTTGCCCTAGGTCCGATGGCTGGTTAGTTATTGGCAGCTTCCCCGTTTTCCCACCCCCAACTTCACCCCACTCCCACAATGGCCACTGACTCAGAAGAGAAAAGTTCCAAATCTCTGGACTTTTCTTCCTATTCCTCTGACGTGGTTGATGGGCCAGCTGATGGATCCTTGCGGGAGGAAACCCAGAGCAGCTTCCATAGAAGGGGACCAGCAGGGAGCTAGTTCTGGATCGCAGGTGTAGGTCTGGTCAAGTTGCTGATGCTGCACCCCCCAAAAATGGGTGCTAGGCACACTTGCCTGGCACCCTCTCTGTGCTTGGGATGACCCAGCCCCTGTCTGTGAGTGGGGCCACTACTTCCCGGGGGAGGAAGCCAGCCCCAGAAGAGTTCAGATCCTTTTAAGTGGTGCCTCGGGACCCTAGAAATGGAGGGAAATAACCCCAGACCACAGATGGGGGACAAGTCCTAAAATGTCAGGCCCCATTCTGCCTAAATCAAGACATCCGGTCACTTGCTTCAGCAGGACAAAGAGCCTTTTCTTCCTAAGCCAGGACTTTATGTCTTTAATCTTTGCCAGAAGAAAAGAGTTCTCATTACGTCTGCATCTTATCACATAACTGTATATCATAAAGATGCTGTTATCACCTCTTCCTTCTGATTAGCTGGCCCTGAGTGATTCTAGCTCATGTGATGAGCCGTGCTCTAAAAACAATGACAGTCACTGAGCCATCAACAGAGGCCAGAGTCACAGGCGCTGTGGAGTAATCTGTGGGGATCTCGGCAGGCTCTTCATAATAAACAATGACGAGAACAGTTCTTTGTCCAAACCATGGCGAAGAGAGCCTTTCTCTACAGATATGCTTTGGCACCTGCAGCCAGAGACTGCAGAAAACTCCATTCCAATACATGGCCTCACTTGTTGGCTTTGTTTCCTGAGTCAAAACAACAAAAGTGAATAGAGATGCAGCACCTGGTGTCTTAGGTGGCCAAGTAGCAAACAGGTGTCCTCCCTTTGTGTGTCAAAAGCACATTCTGGAAGGGAGCCTGGTGATGAAGATGGGCATTGCCTTCAACTTCGAACTGTGAAAATGAAGAGAGAAGCATGCATGGATATTTGGATAGCCTGTCCAGGATTATCACGACTGAAATGGTGATGCTGCTGACGGTCATGGGGTTGCAAAGCCAGCAGCTTCTGGTTTATGACAAGCACTGTGGCCTCGAAGGCACTTGCTCCTTGGGGAAGGCAGGCCTGGGCATTGGTGCAGTTTCTGTTCAAACTCTCCAGGAGCTTTTCATGCCTTTGATGAAAATCATACAATCTAGTGGGATCAGGAGGGAATACACAGGTCAGTGACTTATAAGTGACATGAAGAGTGAGCAAGGGGGAAAGGGAGGAAGATGGTCTAAGGAAAGGACCAGAACAGGGGGCATGGGGCCTAGAAGGACACAGATGCTTGTGATCTGTTCGGCAGGAAGAAGTGACTTGAGGCTGAAAGTGCAGGTGGAGACGGGCTGTGAATTGGACCCGCGTTCAAAGAGCTGGCCAGGGAACCAGCTCGGAACAAAGTAGATGACAGCAGATAGATAATATCTCAAATAATCAAAGGAGTATATGGCTATAGTGTGGAGAATGAATGGATGGGAGAGGGACACAGGTGTGAGGCCAGGTTGAGGCTGAGGCTCTAACCCAGGTGAGGGAGGTGGGGACCTGAGCAGAGGGAATGGCCATGGAGGGGGATTCAAATTCTGTTGGAAGGTGGAGTTGGCAGAGTTTGATGATTGACTGCACGCAGAAGGTAAGAGAAGGAGTCAAGGATTCCCCAGAAGCTTCCCTGCCATTCTCAGGCTACCTGGTTCACATTCCCCTCCTCCCAAGCCCCATGGCACCAGACTTGTCCTTCCTCCAGCCAGCTGCGCTCTCCTGGCACCAATCCCCCCTGCTCCCAGCCCATCAGTGCCAGGAGCAGCATGGCTCGTTCCTGGGAGTGATCCATCCTAGACTACTATGGCTGAGAGCATCTGTCCTGGTCTCCAATCATACATGCATCTTCATCAGAGAGTTCCATGATCTTCCCATTCACTGGGAGAGGGTCCCAGCTTCTGGAGGAGGGACGGGTCTGGAGTGCTCCCATTTCACCAGTGGGTGGGACTCCACCTCTTCCCAAACTTCAAGATGCCCCCCACCCTGCTAGCTCAACTGTTCTCTGCCTTCCATTCCTCCAGACACCAGCCATATGGGGATGTTGGCCAATGTCACACAAGGAAAGGACCCATGATTCACAGGTCATGAAAATGCCTGGTCAAATCCGATTGTTTATGGGACACCCAGTTCTGACAACGTTGCTGTGTGACACCGGTTCTAGGCCTGAGGTCTGTTCCTCGGTGTGGGAGGTGATTTTCTACTGGTCGGCTTGCTGGACAGCTCCGGGTCACTGAACATCCCCCTCTGGGATTAGCACCGCTTAGAGTTTACGCCCTGTTGTTTTTGCAAAACCCCTTTGGTGTAGGAGAGGATAAGAAGACTCTGCCTGAGTGAAAGTTTGTCCAAGAGCTGAATTATCTGTGTTGAGCAATAACGTATGTCAGGGGAGAGGTCGAGAGGGAGAATGGCACATGACATCGTAGAGGAAGCAGGCCTCATACCCCAGGTGGGTGAAGATCACACCAGAACACCGGGCAGTTAGAGCTTGTTGATCCGATGTGCCCAAAGAAGTTTTGCAGGCCCTCAATTTCCCTGAGTCTGAGAGGATGCTGGTGGCAGACAACATAGCTGCCCACAGCTGCCCATCCGCGTGCCAGGGGGCTGCCCCTGTGTGCCCCCCGCTGAGGCGAGCCAACAGAGTAGGGGCCAAACGCCATCTGCTTTCCTCCTTTTGCCTCACGGACATGGCAGAGACTAGAAATACTGGTTTGGCAATGCAAAACCTGTTCATCTAACCAGGAGCAAACCGGATTTCAGGTGACCTTTTCCTTCTTTTCTGTCTTGTTTGAATGCGTGTTACCTTTCTAATCGGATGAAAGAGCAAGGCTACATTTGGAGGCGAAATTGGGAAGGCATCCCCCAAAGAGATGAGTGGGGGACTCTGGTCGTATTGGAAGCAGACCTGGGAGACTGAGCCCAGATGGCAGAGGGGCCGGAGATGCCAGCGCTGAGCCCAGAGAAGCCTGGGCCCAGGAGCTGCCCCACTTGCCGACAGCCTCGAATTCTCAGCTGGGCCGAGTTCTGATGGGAGTGAAAGTAAAATGTAAAATCGAAAAAGGAAATACCTGTATATAGAAATTTCTTGAGGCACTTGTCCAAAAGGGTCACGGGGTGGCGGGGAGCCTGGCTCGAGTGAGCGGCGGGAAGCCCTCATGAGAGGGGGACACCGAGCCCTGGAGAGCTGGGCCTGCGGCCTTTGTGGCTGGTGCGCGCCCAGCCGCCTCCCCTGCGTGGGACTGGGGAGCGCAGCGAAAGCGACGGAGAAGGGCTTGTGCTACCAAAATAGAAGGCCCAGCCGCTTTGCTCCAAAGCTTTTGCACCGATCCTCCGCCCCTGGGCTTTGGCTTGACTCTGGAGTGGTTCCTGGGCTGGAGCTAATGCCTGGGACCAAGCGCGTGTGACGGCACCCGAGGCTCAGGGCTGAGGCCGCGCTGATGCTTCTCCACGGCCGGTCAGTGTCTGTCAGCAAATGGCCCGATGCAGCCCCCACAGGACTGCTCCAGCCTCCACCCCAGCCAGTCCTGCTGGTGCTGCTCCTGCCCCGGGCCCCTGCAGCCCGCGGACATCTCAGAAGAGCTCTTCGGCGTTTGGTCCCCCTACCCCGACCAGGTATGTGGCGCACGGGGCCTGAGCTGGGCCGTGTGTGTGGCAGGCATGAGACAGTGTATCCTTCCATGTCACTCTGACCTGGTCCCCGTTAGCCGTAGGTGTTTACCTCAGCTCATTCATCCCTTCGGATGAGTGTTTCCCTCAGTTTCCCCTGCGACGGAGGCCCCACTGGGCCCACCCCATCAGCCCTTCCTTACTATGGGTCTCAGGAATGACACAGTTCAGGCATCCCACCGGGATGTCATCAACAGCATTCTCCAGGCAGAGCTCAGGTTCTCTGAAAAACAGAAGGATCTCCACCGTAGAACTGTCCTGAGGATAACATGAGCTCATGTCAAGGGCCTAGAACAATGCGATTGACGTTCCCGCTGTTGCTGAATGCAGGTCCGCTCACACGGCCCTCACTTTGGATCACCCTGTTGCAGGGGAGGGGGATGGAGTTTTCCGCATTCCCGGTGGCATCCAAATGCCACACCTCCTGCCACTTTGCAGGCCCACCCCGGTATCGCTGCAACTTGATGAAGAGGATGCAGAGCCCCCAGTTCACGGGGCCAGTAGGATTGGATGTCGCTTTAACCAAAGTTCTAGTGAGCACTTCGGGTGGTGCTCTGTGTTTGTAAGCCACGCTGCACACAAATACGACATTTGAAAAAGTCACTCCCCGGGACTGTGTGAAATGCAAACTTTCAATGGAGAATTGGTGTCTGTTCACTCATCACATTTGCTGTGAGAAACAGCATGGAACCACTTTACAGGGAAAATGTGTCTTTTTTAGAGCAAATATCCACAGAGAAATGTGAAGAAGCAAAGTTATAACTTTCAGCTGTTGCTCGGCCATCAGCCAATATTACTTTCTATTTCCTCCTTCGACTGGAGATTGCTACTCCCCCCTGCATAAAGGAGAATGTGGAGGCCCAGGGAGAGAACGGGAAAGAACATTCTTGTGGCTGGTGCAGTGAGGGCTGAGCCCGGCCTGAGAGGCAGGCCGCGTGGACAGCTCACAGCCGCTGCTCACAGCCCTGGCCCCGGCAGGGATAGCTCTCTAAGTGCAGCTCTTTCCCTAGCACCTTCTGGCTCTCGTGCGACCAACGCTCAGCTGGGTGGTAAACTAAGCTCACTGATCACCATGAGGAAAGTGGGAAGCAGGAAGTTCAGAGCAGAGTTTAACTTCCTTCCTGGAAAATAGCCTTGAGCTGTGATTTGAAATAAGAGATGCTCTTTAAGGATTAGTTGTATTTTCAGAAACCACATCAAATGGAAAACCCACAACCACAGAAACTCTGGGCTTGGCCTTGAGTTGGAAGATGTTGCAATGATGTGAACCAGCAGTGACCCAGCAGGAGGTGGCCGGGGCCTCACCTGAGCTCCCAGGGGGAGGCCAGAGAGTAGATACCAGACAAGCCAAGGGCTCAGCCTGGCTCCCGGGTCCATGAATCCCCTGAACTTAGAAGGTTCTCACACATACCTCTTTGGAAGGTGGACTAGCACGAACATGGGACCAGAAACTTACAAACTGGCATGATTCATAGCTCCTAAGGGTACCTTAGAACCCTTCACTAGTACTGATGGGATTTTAAGAGATAGCTTTCTGTTATTTGACTTTGTTTTATAATTTATCAGAAGGACGCTTGGGTCTGGAGGGACAGGCCATTTCGGTAGTCTGGTGGTAAAATCCAGGTTGCTTGCCTCACCACAAGGAGGCTTTGGGAAGGCAGGGGGCTCCCTGGAGTCTGAAAGGTGAGGATGAAGGCCCTGGAGACAGGTGAACCCCAAGGGGGCTCTGTCCAGTGCCATGTTCAGTAGCATGGACCTGTGGGATGGGTCTTCACGTTCATGATGTCCTAATATAAACAAAGTGGCCCCAGGGGCTGTTTCTTGACCATCCTCAGGGATGGTGATCAATAAACTTGCTCGCAGTTCAGCGAGTATTTTGCTTGCATCCTCCCAAACTCTGATCACCTTGAGGAAAATAAAACAGCACGCTAATAGAGCTTTACATACTATGGTTGGACATCTGAGTACAGCCTTCCCTGCGTGGGAAGGAGAAATCTGTCTCCGCCTGCTCTGTTCGGCTTTGCCGGGCCAAGGGAAATTGCAATAGCCCAGATTGGCATGGTTCAGAGAAGAGGGGAGTGTAAGGTCCAGATCAGCAAGAGAGGAAGGAAGGAGGCTCAGCCAGAGCAGGCTGGTGGGAGGGAGTTTTCTTTGGCAGCTGAAGGGAGAGGGGAGATGAAGGTGGCAGCCACCCCAGACACAGTCAGGGACACTGAGAGATGGGCCAGAGAATCCTAGAAGTTTTGCTCTAAGTCATGAATGAGACCTCCCTTTGCCATTTTCCCAGAGATTGCCATAAAGTTTGAGATCGCTGTTGGAGCGCTTTTTGTTGTCAGCCTGGTGTTTCCTCCGAATAGGACAGTGAGCAGGAGAGGGCAAGCACGTGCCGCTGTGCAGTTTGCTCCTCAGCGTTGGCCTGTGCAGCAAGAGACTTTTCCAGAAGGAAATCGCCCCTCACCACTGCATTCCGCAAAGGGCTGCTTACCTGGTTTGCCCACTGTAGACGTTTGAGCATTAACACATGATTGTTAACTGAGGCCACTTGGGCCGTATAATATGTAAAACAATATTTTAATAAAGGCTCTTTAACTGAGGCCTGTTTCTTCTCTCTCTCTTTTAATTGTGGTAAAATACACGGAACATAAAAGACATCCTCTTAGCCGTCTTTAAGTGGGCAGCTCAGCGGTGTTAAATTACATTCACACTGTTGTATACCATCACCACCATCCATCTCCAGAACTCTTTTCCTCTTGCAAAAGTGAAACTCTGTCCCCATTAAGTAACGACTGCTCATTCCCTCCTCCCCCCGCCCCTGGCAACCATCATTCTACTTTCTGTCTTTATGAATCTGGCTACTGTAGGGACCTCATGGAAATGGAAGAAAACAGTATTTCTTTTTCTGTGACTGGCTTATCTCACTTACCATAATAACCTCGAGGTTCATCCATGTTGGTCAGAATTTCCTTCCATTTTAAGGCTGAATAATAGTCCATGTATGTATAGACCACATTTTGTTTATCCATTCATCTTTTTTAAAAAAAGACTTATTTATTAATTTTAGGGGGAGGGGGAGAGGGAGGGAGAGAATCTCAAGCAGATTCCCCACTGAGCATGGAGCCGGACATGTTTTTTTTCCTGATGGCAGCCATTTTAAAGGGTGTGAGATGGTTATCTCATGGTGTCTTACTCTCTTTGGACAGAAAGTCAGATCATGCTGCTTCTCTGCTGAAAACCTCTAACCAGTAAAAGCCACAATCCTCCTCATGGCCTGGGCCCTGCAAGATGTCCCCCCAGTGGCCTCTGCCTCATGTCCTACTGATGCCTCCCTTACCCCCAATACCACTTCTTCCACCCACCAACGGGGCCCCGATTGCCTTCTCTGGGAAACGTCTTCTCCCCTGGTATCTGCTGGAGATAATTCTTCTGCTTTGCTGGGTCGAGGGAAATGGAAGTAGCCCAGATTTCAGTTTCAATTACTGGTGCCCCTACTTCTTCTAGAACGTCACCAAGATCAGCTCTGCAGAGAGGCTGTCTCTCTTTTTCCTACAAAAACAGCAGTCTCTTGTCCTGTCTGCATCCCTCACATGGCCTTACTTTCACCACCGACTGTCTTTTTTTTTTTTTTTAAGATTTTATTTATTTATTTGAGAGAGCGAGAATGAGAGAGAGAGAGCACATGAGAGGGGGGCGGGTCAGAGGGAGAAGCAGACTCCCTGCTTAGCAGGGAGCCCGATGTGGGACTCGATCCTGGGACTCCAGGATCATGACCTGAGCCGAAGGCAGTCGCTTAACCAACTGAGCCACCCAGGCGCCCCACCACCGACTGTCTTACCACCAGGTCGTTTCATATCTGCTGATGTCCCCTTTCCTGTCCACCCCCCAGGAGGTACACTGCAGGATGGAGGGGGACTCGGCTCTGTTCTTTGCTGACTCTCGGGCACCTGGACCCCCACTGGCATACAGGATGAAAGAAACCTGCTTATACTGAACCATAAATCAAGACCTCATAGAGTTACTGACTTTAGGTACTGATGCATGACCCGGTGTTTATGCAATTCTAATTCTATCAGTTTCTAATGGATTTTTCTGGGTTTACCTGTAGATAGTCATTTTCTTCACAAACAATGACCATTTTGCTTTCTCTCTCCCTTCTCTCTCTCTCTTTTCCAGCACAATCCCCGAGGGCTCTACCACTGAGGAGAGCCGAAGCTAGCTGGCTTCTGCTCTGCTGTAGATATTTCGTCACATTAAAGAAGTACCATCTGTTCGGTTTCACTAAGGACTTTGGTTAAAGTCAAGCATGAAGGGTTAATGCTCTTGCAGGGCTTCTTCGGCATCTGGTGGGCATTAGGTTTTCTCTTGGACCCCTTGGTGTGGCAATCATGTTAAGGGCTTCCTAAAATTGGCCCATTCACTATCTCTACGTTTGAACCCCGAAATGCTCCTGGGTGAGGTGGCGGTGCCAAGCCCCACCCGATGTGCCTGGGAACTGGGCCCGCCGAGGTCGTGGCAGACTTCCCGGGGAGGGCTCAGGATGGCTTATTGTTTCTGAATTAAACAAATGAAGAATGTGACTCAATTAGAGGCAGCATAATATAAACCAAGATGGATTTATATTTAGCCAGGCAGAGACATGTGGGAAAGAATGGAACTTCCTTCAGCACGGGCTTGGAAAGTCGGCTTTGAAGGGAGGGAGCTCCGCTCTTCCACGCTGTCTTCACCTCCCCCAGACTCGCCCCCAGATGTTTCCCTCTAGATATTTCAACGTCTTGGGAAAGCATCATGGTTCAGTGGAAAGCAAAGCTCTAGAATGTTCATCTAGGAGCCTCGCCGTCTCTGCCAGAGCCGCCTGCAAGGACGGAGGCCACGTCCTGGTCTTCCTCACTTCCACGTGGGAGGATGGCACCTCCAAGTCACCCAAGGCGACTTTTACGAATAGATTAAAACATGGCGGAGGGGTTAATACACTGCAACTCCTAGAGAGCATTAGACAGAGAAACAAAATCCTCTTTGTTACAATTCTCCATGGGTTTTCTTCTGGCAGGAAAATGAGACAGGAGGAAAGTTTTGGGAATTTTTCTTCATTGAGGAGGGTGAATGAGTGTGGAACCAACCACAGAGTGAAGACCACCATCCTATGACTGTGTGCATCCAACTCAGCACTAAGCTTTACATTCTTTATTCTAATCCCTGCCTCAAACCCTGCTCCTGGGGTGGGTATTGTCACCAGGTAAGGTTGTATGGCTATGATGTTCGCAGTTGGGGTGGGCCGGGAGTCCAGATCTCTCTCTTTACCAACCGGAGGGAGACAGGCAGACTTGGTTCTTTCTCTTCCACACCTATTTCTTTGGGGTGGTACATAATCTCCTGGTTTGCTTGTGGAAGGGTCTGCCCAACCCCTCACCCCACCCTTTTTAAACAATTGGGAGTACTTTGTGTTTATTCTAGGATAGAGCAAAGAAGTGAATACATTGTAGATAATGAGAGCCACGTTTTTCACTGTTGGAGAAAGGAGTTATAAATAAGCTAAGGGAGCAGGCTGGAATAAACCCTAGGGTGCTGGACTGGAATTGAAGGTCTCGGAAGGAACTCATGTCTTTAATAAGCATATATGTAGACAGATGCACATGTATAGAAACTTGATAAATGACAGATTTCATTGCACACAATTGAGAAAAGGATGGACTACGTCATAAAAGCAGCTGAGACAAATAGTTATCCATATGAAAACAAATAAAAAGGATGGCCCACCTCATGTCATAACAAAGGCTCACTGTAATTGCATTAAAAACTTAAATACGAAATTAAAAAAATATTAAGACACCAGAAAACATTATAGCAACATATCATTATGACATTGTGGGGGGGAGAAGATTTTTTTTTTTTAATGAAGACACAAAAAAGCTCAAGCAATAAATAAGAAATAATGACAGATTTGACTCCCATTAAAATGAAAAATTTGGTTTATCAAAAGACACTAAAAAAAAAGTGAAGATCAAGTCACAAAAACTGGAAGAAAATGACTGTAATACAATGAAATCACAAATGATTTGTGTCTAGAATATATAAAAATCACTGGGTCTGAGCTTTTTGAAGAGGCAGTTTGTTCCAGGAACAGCCCTTCATCTGTGGGAGCTGCTCTAAGGGAAATGGATCAGGAGGGATTATTGACACAGAGCTGCATGGTGACTTTACTGAGCAAGGGGTACCTGAGAGTTTAGACTAGCAGGAAAGCAAATGCAAGTTCAGGGCCTTGCTTGCTTAAGAAACATGAAGATTGGTTCATGCTTCCGGACTCATGGGAAGTGGCCAAGCGGTAAGAGGAGGATCTGAAACAGGGAGCGGCTGTGTGGGAGGAAGGGAGTTGGGCTGCGAAGATGCCCGGACACAGCCTCAGAGGGAAGCCAAGTACGGAGACCACCCTTTAGGTAGAAAGAAAGTTCTGAATGAGCAGAAATAGTAAGTCTTCCTGGAAAATAATTCAGACCCAGGACTCTGTATTGCTGTGATTCCTTTGCCTGCAAGAGCATTATGTTGCTTCTGAAAGGAAAGAAGAAACCTGTTGAAATATGTATGGTTTTTCTATCAATTCTGCTTTTCTAAAAAACGAAAGCATCCTCACTTCGCTTCTGTTTCCTCTCCCTTGCCCCTCTTCCTCCACCTACCCCCTTCCCTCTCTTCCAGAAAGTGTACCCAGGAGGGCTCAGCTGCTTCCCCCGGGGACTGCTCTCACCCGGGGTAGCTGCGTGAGAACGCAGGTTGTCTAAAGGGGCTTCTGCAATCACCCTGTTATGTGAAGATTAGGAAAAATGAATAACTTCCTTTAAAAAAAATTGGCACTGAAGTTTGTTTTCTTTTCTAGACCTCTGGAAAAAACTCAGTGGTACTGTGTGAAGGAAAAATGAGTTAATAAAACTCTTCCTAGCTTGTCCTTATTTTTGTACCCAGGAGTGAGTGGAAAAATCAGACCTTTTCAAGATCATGGACCCCGTGGCAGTTCGGGCGTGCTCTCGTCTGTGTATAGAAAGCATGTCAAGACCGATTAAATTATCTAATTAAAATAATGACCGCAAAAAGCCTGTTTATTTTGGCCTGAGGAGGGTCAGCTCAGCCAGCCCCTTCTCTGTGCTGCTGAGGGTCCCTTTCCCTGTCGGAAGCTCACACAAGGCCCACGCGGCTGGGGGCCCCAAGCCCGCTCCTGGAAGAGTGAGGGTGGGACCCACGTTCACCAGTGGGGATAGGGCTAACTCCAGCTGGGACTGAAGAACACCTTCCTTGTCAGTATCTATTCACTATGCAGATTTCAAATATGACAGATTCAGGCAAGTAGCACACAAATTGGCAATTGTCTAGCTGATTGACTTGAGCTGAATGTAATTTTGATGGGGTGCTCTTTGCATTATGAAGATACAACCCAAGATCCAGAGAGCATGTCCTCAAGTAACAAGTAAAGGAAAATTCCAGAAAAGTTTCTGTTGTTTTGAGATGACTAAGATAACTTTTGGACTCATTTCTCATAAAGTTGCTCAGTAGCCTTGACATCATGAGGCATCAGCCCAAAGAGAGGCCCTGCTGGAGGGTTGTGGGTTTTTTTTTTTTTTTTTTGCCAGGAGCAAAATTTGGGGCACAAAATATAAATATGCTATGCATAATTTAATTCAAATTTAAGTGAATCAGGGAATGCACTGAGCCTGTCCTCCGCTCTAAGCCTTGCATAAGGTATACAAACAGATCTGTGGACATTTAGAAACATTCTGTTAGTCTTGCTGTTATGGAGTCAAGGACTTCCTTTGGGGGAGTTGGTGCAGTAGCCTGTAAGTCCTTAGAATGGAGGCCACAACCTTTGAAAGCTGGAGTGCTGGGGTTTATTCTTTTTTTTTTTTTAAGATTTTATTTATTTATTTGAGAGAGAAAGAGATCACGCAAGAAAGGGGCAGAGAGAGAAGGAGAAGCAGACTCCCTGTTGAGCAGGGAGCCCGATGCAGGGCTTGATCCCAGGACCCTGGGCGGAAGACAGATGCTTAACCGACTGAGCCACCCAAGCGTCCCACTAAGGTTTATTCTTATTTCTTTCTACCACACCCAGAAGATGAGGGGCTGGTGAGGGAGCACTTTGCAGAAGGAAAGCCAGGCCTTCTGCTGAGCCTTGAAGGACACTGTAGTTCTTATAAGCGAAGGGGAGATGTTCCAGCAACTGTCAGCTCGTATGATGAATGCAGCTGGCCTCCAATGCTATGTTGGGGTTTCTTCCTTCGACCTCCCGCACATCCCTATCCATTTTCCTTCCTTCAACATTCAGTAAGTATCTTTTATGAGGGATCAGTGATGGCTCACTAAATATGTATTTTTAATACTCAATAGTATTAGCTGGTTAAAATTTTCATGAAATTTCTTAAAGTTCTGTGCACAACCATCTTACTTTGAGACATGGGAAGAGAGAAAAGAGCAAAATGTCAGCTTCTGCTGGGAAATTGTTTACAAAATGTTATCATGATTATCTTTCCATTTTGGGTGCTCTTCATTCCGTTGTGTAGATCTAGATTTCCATCTGGTATCATTTTTCTCCTGCCCAGAGGATTTCCTTTAACATTTCTTGCAGGGCAGTTCTGCTGGGAATGAATTCATTCAGCTTTTATATGTCTGAAAAAATCTATTTTGTCTTTATTTCTGAAAGGTTTTTTTTTTTTTTCCTGGATATAGAGTTCCAGGTTGACAGTTTTTTCCCAGTACTTTCACGACGCTGAACCACTAACTTGCATTGTTTCTGAAGAAAACATTGCCGTAATTTATATATTTTTCCTCTGTATTAATGTGTCCATTTTCTGTTTTTAAGATTTTTCTTTTTACTGCTGGTTTAAGGCAATTTGATGATGATGTGCCTTGGTATAGTTTTCTTCATATTTCTTGCATTTGGGGTTTGTTGAATTTCTTGGATCTGTGGATTTAGAGTTTTCATCAAATTTGGAAAAAAAATGTGGCCAGTATTTCTTCGATGTTTTTTCTATCTCTACCATTGAGGATTCTAATTATATATATATTAAGCCTCTGAGTTTCACAACACAGCCATGTTCTAGTCTTTATTTTTTAGCCTTTTTTTTAGTCAGTGTTCCATGTTAGATTATATTGCTAGAGTTCAACTTTCCTGCAGTCCTGCTATTAATTTCATCCAATGTATTTTTCATATCAGATAATATATTTTTAACTTCTAGGAGTTTAAGTCTTTATTATATCTTCCGTGTCTTTCCTTAACACGTCTATGCTCTCCACCACCACTTGGAATGTACAGAATTATAATAGGAAATTACGATAATTGTTTTATTGTCCTTGCCTACTAATTCTATCCTTTGGGTCATTTCTTTATTCTTTCTTTTTTTTTTAGAAAGAGAGAGAGAGAGAGCAAGTGAGTGAGTGTTATTGGGGGTGGGTGCAGAGGGAGAGGGAGAGAGAGAATCTTAAGCAGGTTCCATGGCCAGCATGGAGCCTGATGCAGGGCTTGATCTCAGGACCCTGAGATTGTGACCTGAGCTGAAATCAAGAGTCAGATGCTTAATTGACTGAGCCACCCAGGCTCCCCAATCCTTTGGGTCATTTCTAAATCCATGTATACTGATTGATTTTTCTTTTCATTGTGGATTCTATTTTCCTGCTTATTTGCATGGGTGGTAATTTTTGCTTGGATGCCAGACATTTTATCTTGTAAGGTGGTGGGGTTTTGGTATTTGTTTCAGTAGTTTAGGGCTTTGTTCTGGGATAAGTTATGTTACTTGCTTGGAAGTCATTTGACCCTAATAAGAACTGCTTTTAAACTTTGTTAGGTGGGATCAGAGTAGTCCCTGGTCTAGGACTTATTTTTCCCTACTCCTGACATGCTGTACCTGATGGTCTCTATGATGTGACATTGCCCACCCTGGCTGGTGGGTACATGAAGTAGTTCCAGGAGTCTCTCTGCTACTCTGCCCTGTGAACTCCAGCTGTCCTGGCTTCCCTGATTCCTCAGCTCTCTCTTCTCAGCTCAGTGAAACCATAAGGCTCTGTTTGGGTTTACCCTCCTGCCTTGCAGCCTGGAAGGTCTCTCTAGGCAATAAGCTGGGAGAATCATAGGGTTCATTTGTTTGTTTCCCTCTTCTCAGGGATCATTATCCTGCATTGTCTATTGTCCAATGTCTAGAAACCATTGTTTTCTCGATGTTGTCCAGGGTTTCAGGTTTTTAAGATGAGAAGATAAATCTGGTTCTTATTCCATTGTGGCAGGTTAAGCATTGTTTTAGGCACTGGAATATAGGAAACACAAGATTGAATTAGCCTCTGCTCATACGGAGCTTATAAGGTAGAAGTACAAAGGAATTTTTATGTATTCATTCATTCATTCATTCATTCACTCAACAAACTTGCTTGGTTCCTTATTATGTGCTATTCTAGGTTTTTACATTCAAAGGGAGAAGGCGGCAAACAGATGTTAAATATAATGTGCTTTAAGGAAAGATAAGGGGGGATGCTATGATGATGGGGTAGGTGGATATTGATATTTTAAGTAGGGCAATAAAGGATAGCATCTTGGTGGAGGTGGAAATTGACTGGAGACATGAATTAGGTGAGATTGCTGGCCAGAGGAAGAAGCTTTCAGGCCTAGAGAAGAACAAGTGTAAAGATCCTCAGGAATGTGCTTAGCTTATTTTAGAAACAGAGAGGAGGTAAGTGTGGCTGGACCTAAGTGAGCAAATGGGTGGGGTTTGAAGTCAAAAAGATCAGGGGCTAGATATTGCAGGCTGTGTAGTTACGACAAAACATGGGAGCATTGTGAAAGGGGACCAACCATGTAGTGGGGTCCTGGCTTTGTTGTTTGCCAGCTTTCTTTAGTGAGCTACTTTAAAAAAAAAAAGGTTTTATTTATTTATTTGAGAGAGTGTGAGTGAGAGAGAGAGCACAGCGGGGTGGAGGGGCAGAGGGAGAGAGAGAAGCAGGGAGCCCGCCTCGGGGCTCGATCCCAGGACCCTTAGATCATGACCTGCTCCAAAGGCAGACGCTTAACCAACTGAGCCACCCAGGAGCCCCTTTAGTGAGCCACTTTTTAAAAAAATTTTTTATTGTTATGTTAATCACCATACATAACATCATTAGTTTTTGATGTAGTGTTCCATGATTCATTGTTTGTGCATAACACCCAGTGCTCCATGCAGAACGTGCCCTCCTTAATACCCATCACCAGGCTAACCCATCCTCCCACCCCCGCCCCTCTAGAACGCTTTTAAGAATAACTCAGTAAACTTAATTTATAACCTCCCAGTCTGTTAATTAATTAATATTTTGTGATTTTTACTATTATTTATCACTGTGTTTCTCCATCCTTTATTCTGACAGAGACTCTTGATAATCCTTACTTTGTTGAAGGTGTAGCTGGTTCATAGAAAGGTATGTGATATAAGGCCAAAGACCAAGCAGTATGACCATGTTAGAATTATAAATCAGATGCCCTAAATTTCAGAGGATCTACTATACCTGCCGTACCTAGGAGGCACCCAGACAGTATGAGAGTGGTATTTGAGCTAATTTTCTTTGTGGTAAGATTCTTTTTTATTTATTAAAAAAATAAAACTAATATATTTTCATGGTAAAAAAATGCAAACTGAATGGAAGTTCCATTCTGCAAAGATAACCATTGTGAACAGTTTTTTTATTTTTCCAGAAACTTCATTGCATTTGAAAACACAGACTTGAATCTGTATAACTTTTTTGTTAAACAAATATGAGCTGACTTTTGCCCTCCACTATGTATTTTTCTTTGCAATGTATTTTTTAGGGATCTTTGCATTTCAGTGCAGAAATAGAACAAATAATCCTAAAATTTATATGGAATCTCAAAAGACCCTGAGAGAAAGCAATCTGAAGTAAGAAGAACAAAGCTGATTTCAAATGATACAATAAAGCTATAATAATCAAAACAGTATGGTACTGGCATAAAATAGACAGATCTATAGCATGGAATAGAGAGCCCAGAAAGAAACCCACACATATATGGTCAATTAATCTAAGACGAAGGAGGCAGGACTATACAATGGGGAAAAGATAGTCTCCAATGGTGCCAGACAAACTGGATAGATACACACAAAAGAATGAAACTGGACCACTATCTTACACTGTAGACAAAAATAGACTCAAAATGGGTTAAGGACCTAAATAGAAGACATGAAACCATAAAAGGGGTTAATATCCAAAACATATAAAGAACTCATAAAACTCAGTATAAAAAAAAACAATCCAAGTAAAAAATGGGCAGAGACCTTGAATAGGTTTTTTTCCCCCCAAAGAAGGTATACAAATGGCCAACAAGCACACAAAAAGATATCCAACATCACTAACCAGCAGGGAAATGCAGATCAAAACCACAATGAGATATCATTTCATACCTGTCAGAATGGTTATTAGCAAAAATACAGAAAATAACAAGTGTTGGTGAAGATGTGGAGAACAGGGAACCCTCGTGCACTGTTGGTGGGAATATAGATTGGGGCAGCCAGTGTCAAAAACAGTATGGAGATTCCTCAAAAAACTAACAATAGAGCTATCATACAACCCAGCAATTTTACTTCTAAGTATTTATCCCCTCCCAAAAATGAAAACATTAATTTGAAAAGACATATGTACCCCTATGTTCACCACTGCATTATTTACAATAGCTAAGATATGGAAGCCATCTAAATATTCATCGCTAGACAAGGAGATGAAGAAGATGTGGTGTGTATGTACAATGGAATATTACTCAGTCATGAAAAAGAATGAGGTTTGCCATGTGCGATGATGTGGACAAACCTAGAGGGTGTTATGTTAAGTGAGATAAGTCAGAGAAAGACAAATACCGTATGACTTTCCTTAGCTGGTATCTAAAAAAACAAAACAGGCAAACAAAACAGAAACAGACTCATAGATACAAAGAACAAACATGGTTACCAGAGGGGAAGGAGCGCAGAGGGTGGACAAAATAAGGGAAAGGTACTAAGAGGTACAATCCTCTAGTTATAACTAATAATTAAGACATGGGAGGTACTATATAGCATAGGGAAAATAGAAAATAATATGTAACAATTTTGTATGGTGACAGATGGTGATGCACTTACTGTGCTGATCATTCCATAAAGTATATAAATACGGAATAACTATCGTACATCTTAAACTAACACAATATTGTGTGTCAATTATTCTTCAATAAAGAAATTAAAAAATGAGCTAATTTTATCCCCCGTTGTGTCTTTTTTTCTTTTCTTGTTTTTTTTCCGAGTGTTGTTTTAGGGATCTCTGCAAATCAGTGCTGAGGAGACTGTTCTTTCAAATGGCTCCAATGTGTGCATTTACTAGGTTTCATTCCACTAACCCACTAGTGGAGATTTAGATATTTTTCTCAGCTTTTTTTGGCGGCAATATGCTTGTTGGTCTATCTTTATGTAATGTGTTTCCTGAAGAGCTTCATCCTTTCTCTGGGGGAGCAGACCTGCATTAACTGTTTCCTGTTCCAGAGTTCAGTCTTTCTCCAGCCTCACCCTTGTGCCCTGCCTTTCTTCTCATGCGCCCACCTCCTTCGCCGTATGCTCTGCTCTGTGGAGAGATCTACAGTATATTCTGGGTTGCCTAAGTGAATAAACGAGTGAGGGAGTGAAGAGTGAGCTGAGGAAAACACAAGGCCTTTCTCGTGGAGGCTCTTGCTCAGGTCTCTGTCCTCAGAATATAAGGCAAGCAGCTGAAGCAAGTAGGCTTGCCCTAGAGCTGAGTGGGCTTCAGCAAAGCCAGACCCCAAGCTGCCTTCCATCATTTTTTTGTTTTTACATTCAAAGGCTGTCTTCTGAAGCATGAAGTCCTTCTTAGAATCCTGGCATATGGGTGCTAACCAGTTCTCCAGGGAGCCCTGGTTGGTCTTAGCATGGCGCCTGCTGCTAAGGGGGGGGGGGGGGGGGGGGAGAGGCACCGGAGAGACCAACTATAGAGAGAGATAAAACTGTTAGGAAAACCTGTCCTACTTTGCATTGTCAGCTTCTGAAATGATAGCATAGCATTGTGCACACCACAAAGGGGACAAAATCAACAGTGCAAATGGAAAAATTGTGTCCATTATGTACAAAGGAGTATCCCATACTTCAGACTTTCAATCCTGTGCGCCAAAGAGAAGCCTGGTGATGCACTGTTGTCAGAGCAAAGATCAAGGCATGACCACCCTGCCCTTCTACCTCAGATTCCTCTCCTACGTGGCTGTCTGTGGAGAGAGCATGTAACATGAGCTAGAGGGCAAATTTGGGGCAGGGACTGTGTCTTCTCCACTTGTGGGTACTGCCCCAGGGTCTGGCTCCGTGCTGGGCATGTGGTCCTGCCAAGATCCTTGTGCAGTTAAATGTGATGGCTGGATAATTTAGCCTCCAGTGGATGGAGGGGCTTGACAGAAAGCCACAGAGTGGGAAGCTAGGAGAAAGGAAACACCAAGCTAGCTGGTTGACCTTGTCAGTTTTTATTAGGACGCTTGGGGGTCATCTTGGTGCAGTTTGTGTGTGTAAAACACACATGCACACACATTTTTTTTTGTGTGTGTGTGTGTGCATACACACAAAATGGAGTGATGTTTCTTCACTAAAAGTAGATGTGAACAAAGTAGCTTTTTTTGGATTTCTTAACCTCTACAGCCAATTTAACATCTACGATTCATTGTTCCATTTTGGAAAGGAAGAAAGATTACTTTCTTTTTTTTTAAGATTTTATTTATTTATTTGAGAGAGAGAGAACACAAGCAGGGAGGAGCTGCAGAGGGAGAGGGAGCAGACCCTCTGCTGAGCAGGGAGCCCAATGCGGGGCTCAATCCTAGGACCCCGGGATCATGACTTGAGCTGAAGGCAGACACTTAACCGACTGAGCCACCCAGGCGCCCCAAAAGATGACTTACTTCTCAGCACGCAAAGCATCTGTTTTTTTGGTTGATCTGCAGATGCCACTAAACACTGTCTAATTGGAAGTTCTGTTGATGAGAGAGGCCAAGATGGTGGGTTGGTGACATGAGTGTTTGGGGTGAAAAGATAGAAAAGATAGAATGACTGTCACAGAGGTTTCAATATGTTTGTGTATCTCAGGGGCATCCAGTGCCAGTCTCTCTCTTGGCATGGACCTGGTTGGTTTGGATAATGTGGGGCTCTGCTCTCAGCTGGTCCTGTAGTTAACAGGGATCTAACTCAATTTTCCCTAGGGTTCTTGTCATTGATAGGATGGAAGAGTGAAGCTGGCCAGGCACCGCATGACAAGCCAAGTTCTCTTTGTCTGACCCAGTATTCTAGAGGGGATTTATTTATTTTATTTGTCCATAAAACTTTTTATCCCTTTTCTTTTTGACATAAAACATATCAACAGCCCATGGAACCCAGTGTCCAGAGCCAGGCTTCTAAGGAAAGATTCCTATTGCCCCCAGGGTACCAGGAAGTACCTTGCAGATGGAGGCTTTATTGTATAGCTATTGGGAAACCATATCCTACACAGCAGATGCTTGGAAAAGTTCACTCGGTGTGGTAGTGGCTCATTCTTACTTTCCATACTTGTGAATAGTTTGTATGTAATACATAGTGCTGTGATCGCAGATTTCAATCAGGTAGCATCCAAGAGGAGTATATGCAGTTAGATATGAATATACATATGATGTAACAATGTTTGATGTTTACTTGTTGCTACACTTATAAATGTTCTATAACTGGTAGTTATTCTAAAAATTAGATTGGTAGTTAATTTCATTTTCAAATGACTTGCGGTGATTTTTATATAACGTCCCTTACAAAAAAACAACAGGAGATACTTGACTCACTCATTCACTCAGGTTGGTCGGTCCAAATGGACTTCTAGATGATCAAGAAGACTGACCAGCGTCTGCCTGTTGAGTCTAAATCACACAGACATTCGTATTTTCTGTGGATCAAGACCTACAAATCCATGCACTCTACAAATTCCACAGAAGTGAAACTCTGCCTCATAAATAAATGTAGGCTTTTAAAACGGACAGTCAGACATTCCAGCTGCATGCTGATAAAACTGCCATTCCTCCCTATTTTTCTTAGAATCTAGTGGGTATTAAAAAAAAAAAAAATCCTGCCTTCTTGAGCTATCAAGTCAGAAAATCTATCTCACCCAGGGAGGGAGAGGTGCCTCAGCTCCAGGCATCCAGGCAGCAGCCTGTAAATCTTCCAGCCTTGCGCAGCCAGAGGTCCCGCAGGAAATACAATCTTCTCGGCTGGCGTCCAATGTAAGGGATATGGGACACCTGCAGCACAGCCACTGTGGCCCCTTTCAGCCTGATGTCTCCACAGCAGGGTGCTGGGAGAGCTTGATGTGGGGAAAAAGACCTTCAAGCCCTGTCCCTAACTTACCATTCATTCCTCATGTACTGTGAAATTAACCAATCCACAATCCTTTTCCTTTAAAGCTCTCTATATACGATCTGTGTACTCCAGGCTGGGACTGGCCTTCCTCCACCCCTCGTCCTGCACCCTTTACACCTGTTACCCTTCCTCCCACACCCTTCCTGCTGCACTTCTCTTCCTGCATTCCGCTTCCTGAACCCCTCCTCCTATACCCATCACACACCCCTTACTCACGCAGGTCTTTCTAGTGAGATGGAGATACTGCTTGGGATACTGCAGGGCCCAGTCAGTGAAGCAGAGGTCCAGTCCCCTCCGCCCCCCACCATGTGTATGTGTAAAGAGAGGGTGGGGAGGAGACAAGAGAGAGGAAGCCAGGGTGCATCGTCAGAAGAAATGATAAGGATATGGAGGAAAACCCACAAGGGCTGGAACAGGACTGAACAAAGCATTGGTCTGCACTCGGCTGATGGTTGAAGATACTACAAGCCTCTGAAGACCAAGAGTGCAAAGATCTGAGTCCCGGTCAGAGCCCAGCTCTCCCAACGTGTTCCAGAGTGATCTTAGGCTAATCACATCCCTCCCCTTGCCTTCAGGCTCTTTCTCTGTAAAATGATGGGGCAGGCTAGATAACCTGCAAGGTTTCTGCCGGTTCTGTGAACTCTGTGCATCCCATCCTTACCCAGGGCTCCCAAGGAGAAGCCTTCCTTGGTTTCTGCCAAAATGTGATCTGCAAGGGCCAGCCCAGTCTTATGCTGATAGCTGCACGGTTATAACCATACAGGGGAACCTCGGTTCCAGATACAGTAGTATGTGACCAAGGTGCAGGGAGGCCACATCCCTTTCCCCCCAGCACCCACACTGGTATTATCTATGGGAGGGCATGGCAGTGTGCTATGCGATGTTCATAGCCTGTTCATAAACACGGGCTCCATTCGAATTCCCTACTAACCTTCAAATTCTGGCTCACCTGGGCTGTGCACCTTTGTTCTTTCAATGGGGGATTTCCATTTGTTGGATATGCTTAAATCTTTTTTTTAAGAGGTTGCCCTTCTCAATATTTTGGTTCTTAACTTTTGAGGGTGTTTCTGCTTTTAATAAGGTGATTTTCTTTTTATTTGCTTGACTCTTTTGCTGGGAAAGATCAGAATAACGACCCGTGCTGGTGGAATTTCAGGTCTTCCACTGTTAATAAAAGCCACAATAGTAGCTGGGGAAAAAATTACTGTGAAAAGTCCCATCTGCCCCTTTCCCCTGCCCTGTTTATATAAACAGAGGGTAAATGTTACAGTGGAAACCATAATATTGCCCGAGTAATAAAAACATCTGGGGTTTGACTCCTTTTTTTTCTGTCTTCAGACAGCATTTATTACTGTCTTGGGATTCAACATACCTGTTTTTGCAAGGCAAATGGTGTTAGTGTAGTGAGCGAGGTCTTTACTACCCTTCTCCCTTCTTGAACTTCTGTTGAACCTCGGTCTGCATGAGTCAGGCCAGTGAGGACTTGGTTAGCCTCCTCTGTTGGTTTTGCGTATCTTGGGTGTGTTTTCCTCACTAGAGTATCAGCTTCTTTGCACTCTGGGCTTCTCTCATCATGCACAGTGTACAAATGGTGGGCACAAAACGTCTTCACATCCTTCTTGTTTGAGTGTCCTGGCGTTTGAGGAAGACCTCTGCACATGGTGCGTGCCATTCTGGTGGGGACGTGTCCTTGGACCCGTACCGTTCATGGGGACACCATGGGTTACAAGCAGGACAGAGCCTCCATGTTCTCATTTATATAATGATGACATCTGTGTATCTATCTCCCGGGGCTGAAGCCAAGGCTAAGTGGAGAGCTCCCGGACACATTCAGATCTGTCCTAGTCAGCGAGGGTGGTGCTTCCAGAAAGCAGGACTGGGCTCACGGGACTCCGTGTTCCTCTGTTCTCCTTGCCTCACGCCTCCAATCCAACTAAGGCTCAGGTAGAAAGTGCGAGAGCCCAGAACTCAGTGGCCATCCCCCACCACCCTTGACAAGAATAGGAGGGCACTGAGCAGACAGCAGATCAATCGTGGTGATTCAGGAAGCCTCAAGGGGTCCGGTTTGCAGCAACCGTGGGGATGTGGTCTTGGCAGGTGGGTGGTGGACTGCTGTCTGCTCCCTTCTTTCCTGCCCAGTGGCTCCCTCGCCTCTCACATGGTGCCTCGGTGCTTCGGGAAGGGGAGATCTTATCATGGACCTGGGGTTTCTTCAATCCAGCTCTGCAGACCTCTGCTCAGTGCCCTCCTTGTGCAGAACAAATTAAATGAGAGTCTTCAGCCCAAATCCTTCCATATTTCTATTTTACACATGACACGTTAACGTGTAACTCCATTAGGCTTTTTGCCTTTAGTCATGGATATTGGGGATAGGAAAGGCTTTATAGGTTTTATTTATTTATTAGAGAGAGAGAATCAGAGAGAGAGAGAGAAAGACAGAGAGCATGAGAGGGGGGAGGGTCAGAGGGAGAAGCAGACTCCCCGCCGAGCAGGGAGCCCAATGTGGGGCTTGATCCAGAGACTCCAGGATCATGACCTGAGCCAAAGGCAGTCGCCTAACCAACTGAGCCACCCAGGCGCCCCTAGGAAAGGCTTTAAACTTTAATCAGTTTACGTATGAAGGAAATGAAGTCCAGAGATGTCAAACAATGTGCCTGTGGTCACACAGCTTGTTACTTGCTGATCGGGGACCAGAACCTAGCTCTCCTGCCTCTGGGCCAGCTCTCCCCCACTTCTCTGTGTTTCCACATGAAGTGATATGCATGTGGAGTATCACTTGGCATATAATATATCCACATGTACATGTTTATCGGTTTATAAACATCAGTTTGCAAGCATTGCTGTCAGAGGCCTGGTGGCACAATGGAGGGAGGGCAAACACTCACAGGTTCTGAGTTCTGGTCCCACCTCCACCCACTAGCTGGTTCCTAGGCAAGTCATTCTGCCCCTCAGGGTCCCATTTTTCTTGCTTTAGAATAAAAAGTTCTTATTTCAAGTCCCCTTCCAGCTACACCAATCTGAATTTGTTGCTAAATTGAACCACATTTCAAAAAAGCTTGTTGGTTAAAGATGTTTTATAATAAATACTGGATCTTTTGGAAAAGTGAGTAGCTACTCCATAAGTTGTTGTGATGGTAATTTCAGATTTTCACATGTCAGTCCTTTCGGAGAGGAGCTGTTATTCTAATGCTGCATAACTTTGAACTACACAAGCCAACTACAAAGCATTTGTCTTCCTCATCAAGGAGCCATGTACGCATCCTATTGGACACCTTTCTTCCTGCTTGTCCCTCCACACTGGGCGCCCCGGCAGAGACATGTGGCCCTGGGGCCTGAAGGACGAATGACACCAGTCACAGGTGGAAGGGGACTCCGCTTCAGTCTGGACCTCCACCCACCTGTGCGGTGAGCTGGCTACTTCACCAGCAGACCCAGCCACGGCCCTTCGAGGCTCTTCAGGATACATAATCTGCACAAACACTGACCCATGCAAAGGCCTGAATGTGGTCGATTCTGTTTAATAGCTGCCTTATAAATAATTCAAAGTTGCTACAAATCCACAAATCTTTTTCACGTTGCCTGCTTGCAGTAAGCTCTCCACAAATGTTTATTGAATGACTGCATACATTAACATACAAATGAATATTTTGCAAAAGATTTTGGTATTCGTATTTGCACATCTGTCTGTTTTAGTGTTCTGAGGATCTGTAGCAGCCCTCACAAAATGATGAGGCACACTACTTAAATAGGCCCCAGAGACCAGGGAAACCAGAGGAGGCCCTGGCCCCCTGTTCTTCACCTGGTGGAAGGGAATGAGGCCATCCCCTCGGCTGCTACAAGCCTCCAGCATGAAACCTGTCCAGCCTAGAGCCTTGAGGCTCCCGCCACACACCATGTTTGACTTGGGGGGTTAAACACCTATTCTGGGTTTCAACTGACAGCACGGTCAGAGATGTTCACACCCTAATTCCTAGACCATGTGACCAGGTCCTAGCAAAAGGACTTCGCAGATTTCATTAAGGTTACAGACCTTACCATAGGGAGATTCTCCTGAATTGTCTGGCTGGGCCCAACTGAATCGTACAAGCCCTCGGAAGCAGAGAACTCTGGCTGGAGTCAGAGAGATGTGGCAGAAGGAGGAGTTGAAGAGTTCACACCAAGAGAAGGATTCCATATGTCCTTGCGGGTTTCAGGAGGGAAGGGCAGTGAGACAGGAATGCAGGCAGGCCCTGGATGACAACCTTCGAGGAAATGGGGACTCTGGCCCTAAACCACTAGGACCTGAATTCTGCCAACAAACTCAGTGAGCTTGAAAGAGTCTTCCCAGAGCCTCTAGAAAGGTCTGCGGCCCCGCTGACCCACCTTGATTTGGGCCCTTGAGACCCTCAGCAAAGAACCAGCCGAGCCACCCCTTGCCTCACCTTCTGAATAGGGAAATGGAATAATAAGTGGGTGTCGATTTAGGGCATCGGGTTTGTGTTAATTCGTTACTACAGCAGCACGTGAGTAAGGGGACACTGCCTACAGCTCTTGGGACCCCATTTTCCTCCACTGAGTGGAAGGGGTTGGGCTAGGTCTCTGACACCTCTCTCAGCTCCTGAGTTCTAGGACCCACAATCGAAAATTGATTGGGTTGATAAAAATACCAGTATTTCGTGAAGTAAGGTGTGGATTCCACCTGACGGGGTTCAGAGAGGAGCTTTCCAGCTGCAAACTGCACTTACCCCCCTTCTGTGTTGGGTTCCTTTTCTGTAAATAGGAATAGCACATGGATTTGAGGATTAAGTGGGAAAACATGTGGACAACACCTGGTTCTGAGGAGCCTGACCAGCCCGCAGAGCTGCCGGAAGCAGCCACATTTACTCTTCCCTTTTCGGTCCAGCAGCTGGCCAGGAGCTTGGGCCAGCTTGCCTGCCAGTGAGGGCAGCCCACACAATGGGGCAGTGCCCTTCAGCCTGGGCCAGGAGCCCATCTCTTTCCTTTCCAGGTACTAGAAGTTCAGCTGACCCAGTCCCGTGGCCACTGTTGGCTTTGGTCAGGAGGTTGGAGACATTATTTCTGACATTTGGGATAGTTCTAGAACTTCGCAGGCTCTCTGGTATGTGTATTTCCTGGGATTTGCCATCTTGAATTCAGAGAGCTTATTGCTCCAGGGAGAGACATTTTTCAGGGGACTCTGATTTTCTGCAAGTGGAGTTTACCGTATTTGACCTGTCTTGTTGACATCCCCTCTGGTAATAGGTCGGTCGTTTCTTCAGGGTGACAGGAGCCCGAGTACAGGGATGAAAAACACAATAGGTCCTCACAGATCTCCTGTTTCCACCGCTCCTGGCCCTCTCTGCAGAACTCACTAATGTTTGTGATGTCCCGCTTCCCTGGCTCCTTCTGGAAGCAGCCAGAACCAGAACCCAACTAAATGAAGAAACCCACATTATCTCCTACACTCTGGGATTGATGAGCCTAATGATGAACAAATGCCACCAGTTGTCCATCTGGACAGGCCCACCTTTGGAAATGGTAGCAGGAAGCCCCTTAGTTACATGTGAGTTGGGGAATATCTAGCCCTTCCTCAATAAAGTCTTGACCTTTAAAATGGCGTCTATATACCCGTTAGGTACATAGGTTGGAATTTTGGCTTTGGAATAGCTGAGGGCCTTTTCTTTAATTGGATCAGTCCCTTCTCACTGGGCCCCGTGGGGTTTAAAGTGCAAGAACAGTCCAGAGAAGAGTTGTGTTGAAGTGAGATACATGGAATTAGCAGGCACTTTGCAGACTCAGAGCCAAGCACTCGGGTCAAATGCTGGCACCGACAGCTGTGTGACTTTGGGAAAGTTACTTAACCTTTCTGTGCCTATAGGGGGCTGTTATGAAGGGAAAAGGAATTTAAATATGTATATAATAAAGCATTTAGAACTCTGCATGGCCCATGAAAGTATTAGCTGTTCCCGTAGAGTACTGACATGGGCTTTGCACTGACCAGACATTGCTGATCCCCTGAGCCACTCCTCTTCATGCAAACAAACCGGCACGACCCTATGGAGGGGACGAACCCTGAGATTAACCTTCTCACCTGAGATTTTCCTTCTGGTGCCACCCACTGTGGCCCAAAGAGTCTCTCTCATGCAGAACTTTTGGAACTGGCTAGCAGCAGAATTCTGCAAAGCAGGTGAGGCTACTTACTTCTTTCTCATGTCCTGGAATTGCTATTCCAGATGGGCAAACTTAAAAAAAAAAATACATTTCTGGTACTCAGTTAAAAAAATTGTGTCAATAGCTTTATTGGCTCAAGATCAGCAAGAGAAAAAAGGGGGGAAAAAGTTCTGCCTTTCAACAGAACAATCAAAAATGCTGAACGTGTCTTCCCCCCACAAGGCTTATTTATGGCTTTCTTTTCAGAATTCCTTCCTTTGGTGGTTGAGACATGCACGATGTCTTTGAAGTGGGCTAGACATGTTTTCTGCATGTGTGAGCAGCTGTTTGCCTCTCTGCAGGGCTGGTTCAGATGCACCATTTTTCCTTACGATTTCCAGTCATTGACAGAGGGATCTTGCCCGGGACTTTGCACACGACTTGGTTACGGTGAACAGATAAGGGGATTTCATAGGTGGATCCTTGGCTCCACTGAGAGCAGCGATCTTCACATGCTCCTTGCAGGCAACATTTTTGCCAAGATTTGTAACCCCGGGGCGGGGGGCCAGGGCAGGAGGGAAGTGGGCACCACACCGGGACAGCACACTCGGGATCTGTCTGTCCTTCCTGCCTTTCCCACCCCGCTTCTAAGTTAGAAGCTGCTTCGTGGCAGTTATACATATGAGCAAGCAGAGCCCACCGTGTGAAAGAGTATGTCAATATAACTGGGCCCCGTTTCTTGGTAGTTCCGAGATCCAAATGCTGGCATATTCCTCGGGGATTATGTTCTGATTACAATTTTATGTGTCAGTTCCAACTGATTTAACAATGATTGCTCCAGTCTCTGCTTCTCTTTGCAAAGCAAAATCTATGATTCTATAATTACATGTTGATTAAATGTGATAATACACGAAGTGAGCATGACCAACGCATGGGAAGCGCTCAATAAACTTGATTGTATGACTATTGTTATCGCATGTTGCTTTACCCAGGGATTTCAGAGAAATAGTCTCAAAGATCGCCTCTGTTATCTGCCAATACCACAACTTCTCTCTCAGTACTGCTTCTTAACACTCTTCTGTCTCACGAAACAAAAATCCAAGGTCCCGTGGCTCTGCATATTCACTGTGGCTACTATACTTTCTCTCTCCTTCCTTACAGAGTGAAGACCCTATCCAAGAAATTTACTTTGACTCTTGACTTTTCCTCAGTTTTCCTTCATCCTTTGACCCTTTACTCCCAGGCTATTGGCACCAAGAGCCACCGAAACCATTGCTTCTTCCCACTGCCTTATGCAGTGGTCTCTGGCCCATTGTGCCCATTGGCTGCTCTGTGTCATTGGATTCCGTGGCTCTGCCCTGTCCATGGTGGTATCCGGAAGAGTGGCCAACTGACCAGAGGGTTATTTCAAGAATACAGGAACTGTAGCAGTACATTAAGCAACTGAACTGTTCATTTAAATTTAATTACTTAAAATTTAAATTTAAAACAGATACTTGATTCAGTTATTGAGAAATTTTTAAAAGACTTATTTATTTGAGAGAGAGAGAGTGAGAGAGAGTGTGTGCGAGCTGGGGGAGAGGTAGAGGGAGAGGGAGAGTCCCAAGCAGACTCCCTATTGAGTGGGGAGCCTGACCCAGGCCTTAATCTCTGACCTAAGCCAAAACCAAGAGTCAGACGCCCAACTGATTGAGCCACCCAGGCGCCCCTTGAAAACCTTTTAAGTATGATTGGAACAACTTGGGTCTGTGAACGTAGTTTTCTCCACTGTAAATTTTATGCGATCTAAATACAGTTCAAGCATTGCTGATGAAAATTTAGCATCTGAATTGAGATGTGCTGTAAGCTTCTGAAATCTGGCTTGAAACAAAGAACGTAAAATCTCCCAGTACTTTTTATATTAATTACATTTTGAAATCGTACTATTTTGGCCAGAGGTGGTTAAACAAAATCTGTTACTGAAGTTGGTTTCACTTGCTTTGATTTTCTTTACAGTGGGGCTGCAGGAACATTTTGTCTTGCACTTTATCTCAATGGGACAGCCCTGCTGTGGGTCATTTGCTCCTGGAAACCCTCTCCTCCTTTGGCTTCTGAGCCCCTCTTCCCTCTGACCTCTTTACTGAGGGATAGTCTCCACAATCACTCCTCAATGTCGGCGCTTCCCAGCAGTCTGTCCCTTAGCCTTTTCTCTTGTTACACAATCCATTCTTGCTCAGTGACCCCCACCCCCTCATCCTCTGCTTGAATGTGTACAACCTATAACATTTGCAGGAGCCTCTCTGCGGGATGACTCCAGCAGGATGTCTTTCAATATCTCAAACTCTACGTGCCCCAGTTCATCCCACCTTCTTGCCTCTGAATCGTGACCTTCTTCCTGGACGTCCCTGCTGTGAATTGTGCCCTTACCATTTGTGCCAGAAACCAGGGCCAGGCCAGAGCCCTCCCTTTTTCTCAGGGTCATGTCTATCAGATACTGAATCCCACGGCTTTACATCTCCAAGGCTTACTTATTTTAAAAATGGACATTTGTACCTTTTGGCTACCTTCACCCAAAATGCTTTCCGATGTGTTAGCACCTAGCACAAAATCTGAAGAGGGACATAGGAGAATAGAGAGGCACAAGGTACACTCCAAATTTTTGTCCTAATTCCTCAGGGCAGTATAAAAGCCCTTAGTCTACCTCTCCCTCCATATCTGCCAGACCCTCCTGCACCTGCTCTTAGGTCCCTCTATGCCAACAGGTGCCAGGCTGCTCCATGCTTTGCCCAACGGGTTTCCTCTGCCCAGAGACCCCCAAACCCACCTCTCTACCTGGTAGGACAGATGTGGCTCTTCTCAGGTGGCTTTGCTAATGTGTGCCCCACCAGGGAATAGAGCATTCTTCCTTTGGGCCCCTTCGAACCACTGGGGATTTCTGTCCTGCTACCTGATTATTACCATGACTTACCAACTTGGCCAAAAATGACCTCATATGAAGATTAATGTCCCAATTATGGCCAGATGACAATGGATCTGATCCAGAAACTCAATTGCCCCTGAAGTCCTTGTTAGCTTTCTGAGGCATGGTCTCTGATGAGCTGGGACTCATGTTTGCCCGTGTTCTTCTCCTCTACAGCTCTATGAGGTAACTCCCCTGGCCGCCTGACAATCAGGGGCCATCAAGGAAGGGGGGTAGCCTGGAAGCAGTGCAGGCAATAAGAGGTGCATGGTCTGCAGAGAATTTTAAAAGAATGATAAAATTGACCAGAAGTCAACTTATCATCTCATACTAACAACTCTAAACTAGTGGCAGAAATAGACTATTCCTTCTCACCACCAAGAGGTGGCCCTCTCCCACCGTAGCCCCTCCCCTATTTAAAGCTTTTGTCATTTCAACTTATCCCACTGTCTTGTAATTCCTGGTTTGCTTCACTTCTCTACATCATCAATTAGATTTTATATATATATACATATATATGTATATATATATATTTTTTGGTCAGCGTTCTTTTTTTGTTGTTGCTTAAAATTTTTTTAAATTCAAATATAATTAACATAGTGTTATATTAGCTTCAGGTGTGCAGTATAATGATTCAACAACTCTATATGTTAGAACACGTTGCTCATCAAGATAAATGTACTCTTGATCCCCTTCACCTGTTTCACCCATCCCCCTACCCACTTCCCCTCCGGCAACCACAAGTTGTTCTCTATATTTAAGAGTCTGTTTTTTATTTGTCTCTTTTTTTCTTTGTTTTGTTTCTTAAATTCCACATATGAGTGAAATTGTATGATATTTGTTTATCTCTGATTAACTTATTTCACTTAGTGTTAGATCCATCCATGTTGTTGCAAAAGGCAAGATTTCCTTCCTTTTTATGGTTGAGTAATATTCCATAGTGAATATATGCCCTATCTTCTTTATCTATGTATCTAAGGATGGACAGTTTAATATATATATATATATATATCCATATCTTGGCTACTATAAATAATATTGCAATAAACATAGGAGTGCATATATCTTCTCAAATTAGTGTTTTCATTTTCTTTGGTTAAATACCCAGTAGTGAAATTACTGGATCATATGGTATTTCTATTTTTAAGTTTTTCAGGAACCTCCATACTGTTTTCCACAGTGGCTAGACCTGTTTGCATTCCCACCAAACGTGCATGAGGGTTTTTTCTTTATATCCTTGCCAACACTTGTTGACTCTTGTATATTTTATTTTGTTATTCTGACAGCCATGAGGTGATATCTCCTTGTGGTCTTGATTTGCATTTCCCTGATGATTAGTGATGTTGAGCATTTCTTCATGTGTCTGTTGACCATCTGTATGTCTTCTTTGGAAAAATGTTCATGTTTTCTGCCCATTTTAAAATGGATTGTTTCTTTGTTTTTGATGTTGAGTTGTATAAGTTCCTTATATATTTTAGATATTAACCCATTATCAAATATATGATTTACAAATATCTTCTCCCACTTGGTGGGTTGTCTTTTTGTTTTGTTGATGGTTTCCTTCACTGTGTAAAAGCTTTTTATTTTGGTGTAGTCCCAATAGTTTAATTTTGCTTTTGTTTCCCTTGCCAATGGACACATATCTAGAAAATGTTTACTGTGGCTGACGTCAAAGAGATTACTGCTTATGTTTTCTTCCAGGAATCTTATGGTTTCAGGTCTTGTATTTAGGTCTTTAATCCATTTTGAGTTTATTTTTGTGTATGATGTAAGAAAGTGATCTAGTTTCATTCTTCTGCTTGCCGCTGTCCAGTTTTCCCAACACCATTTATTGAAGAAACCGTCTTTTTCCCCACTGTATATTCTTGCTTTCTTTCTTGGAGATTAACTGACCATATAAATGTGGGTTTATTTCTGGGCTCTCTGTTCTGCTCCATTGATCTATGTGCCCATTTTTGTGCCAGTATCACACTGTTTTGATTACTATAGCTTTGTAGTATATCTTGAAATCTAGACCATATTTTTTCAGGATAGAGGCTGAATTCTATATTTACTGTTTTTCAAGGCCAGCATAGAATCTACAACAAAGGAAGTATGAAAAATTTACTGAATTGATAAATCAATGGATTTCCTCAATTTACCAGAATATCCCTGGGCAGGAAATCCTTTGTCCAAAAAGTAAGTGGTAAGAAGACAAATTTATAGTAGGGGTTTATTTAAAATAATCTTGTAAAGCATATTCTAAATTTATTAGAGATCTAGCCAGTAACTGATACCTAGCTTTTGTTTTTATGGTATTGGAAAAGAATTATGCATACAGAACATAAATTTGAAGCCCTTCAAAATCTTAAATCAATAATGGAAAATGTGATTAATTATTTTATTCATCACTATTTATTGTTGAGCATGTGCTAGGCCTGTGTTATAAAGCAGGAAAATATTTTATTGAAATATAAATATATTTTATTGAAATTTTCAATGATGACAGTAAAATTAATCTGGTGAATGTTGAACTAACAAGAAAGCTCAGTTAACCAAACAGGGGATTTTGCAAGGGTTTCCTGGGATAATGGGACATATTCCCTCAGTACAGTGAAGCTCCAGCTCCATTCATCATGGCACCTTGGACACTTCAATCAACTAATGGAAATAAAAACCACCACACTCTCAGGCATTCTATGGATTTCTGGGTCCTTTTGTTATTCATAACAGAGATCAGAAAATTTTTACCCATCTGGACAGATTTTATTCATCATTGTGTGTGTGTCATGTGTATGCACAGAAGAAAGACTTGCCAGGTTTCATCAACCAGAGCCTTCAAGGACCGCATGAGATGTCCTGTCTTCTTTTTAGGGGAGGCCCTGGCGTGTGCTGCCTTTGATCTGAGACTGAGATAGTCCTGCATTAGTGCAGAGTGGGATGGGTCACCATTCAAATTGCATGGATTAACTACGGAGGGGTCAGTGGTTACTATGGTTTAATATATATATATATATATATTTATTTATTTTTTATTTTTAAAGAGAGAGAGAGAAAGGGGAAGGGGCAGAGGAAGAGCAAGAATCCTAAGTAGGCTCCATGCCCAGTGTGGAGTCCAACACAGGTCTCGATCTCACAACCCTGAGGCTTTGACCTGAGCCAAAATCAAGAGACAGACACTTAACTGATTGAGCCACCCATGTGCCCAGGTTTAATAATTTAAAGCCACACTTTGGAATAGTAGAAGGCGATTTTCTTTGAAAGCCTGTCCACAGTTTGTAGATGAGTGACAAGATGTGAATCTCAGTGTGTCAATAGTATCAGTGTATTTTGGGGTAAGGTTTGCTGCCTGAACAAGAAATATGGGTATTTTATTCATGGTTACATGTCTCTAAAAAGTTTCAGGCAAGTTTATGTGAAATAGGACACAGGAGAAAATATTAAAGAAGTCTTTTCAAAATAGGCTTTGACATACAGATTGGACTTTAACCTAAGTCTGGGGTCAGCCTTCCTGGAATCAGGTTTTCCTTTTGGGCTCTATCTATGTGATGTGAACTGCAGAGAGACTAGCAAGTGTCTGAAGTCAAGTCAAACCACTTATAGGGGTAGATGGGAAAAAATACACAGTTCACCACAGGAGAAATTTGTATGGGACTTGGGAGGAGTGAAGTAGTGGCCGTCTTTATGCTCAGCGGGTCACAGCTGGGCAGGCACCATAGTGTGGATGGAGCCCCAAGTCCCTGACCTGCTGGCTGACCTTGCTGGGTGGGGCAGCAGTCAGATCTGAACAGCTCTGGCTTCCCCTGCATCTCCTTGTCTGTCTCCAATTTACTCTACAGGTCGCCCGTGTCGTCATGGTGGAGCAGGCAGTGAGAGACAGATGCCATTCTCATCTGTTGCTGGTCTCCCCCACTTCTGTCCTTCTTCCCCTCCTGCGGGTTGGCCTGCTGACTTCCGGCCCATTGCACAGCAGGCCCAGAGGTAGCCAGCACGCACGGATGCCTCACGATGGTGGCGGGGCTCCTACGATGGTGGAAGGGCTAGCCCCTGTAATAAAGCCTGTATTCCACACCAGTCAAAGTGGTCTGCTGCTCCGGTTGCCCTCAGGCTGAAACACATGTTAGATCCCTGTTTCTGAGAAGAGAAGGACTTGGAGGAAGAAGGCGGCCGCTCTCTTCCATACCAAAGATGACCGAAGGGGAGTGTCGCTCCGGACACCATGAAGTAATGATGTTAAACCTTGGCTGCAGTCCCCGGGAGACTTTGGGGGCATCTGCTTTGAAGACTTTTGGAACTAGGCGGGCTCTGCTCTTTCTGCGGCTCCTGAGAGGAGATAGTTGTGGTTGAAGAGCAGGGACCAACAGGGCAGAAGCCCCAGTTCCAGCCCCAGCCCCATCTACCACTGCAGGTGGTTTGACCTCTGGCAGCTTGTTTCATCTCTCTACCAACCAGGGAGGGATCAAAATATTGGGGAAATGGCAGTTCCGATGTTGTTGGCTGTTTGAATGATTAAGCAACCCAATTTTTTGTTTAAATGCCCTGCCTTCCACAGTGTTATGCAAGTGTTATTTTTATTGGTGTGTCCATTAAAATAGTAAATTGGATTTGTATTTCTCTATCACTAACAATGCTGTGGAAGGAAAGAAATCAATGAATTGAAAGTCAAACTGTCCTCAAAACAACTCATGAAAGCAATGCCTTTGTCAGCCGGTGACACTGTGACAGTTCTGGTAGGCATGCCCCTGTCCCCCTCCCAGCCAGGCCGGGCCAAGGCGGCCGCTAGACCATGTACCAACAGGAATCTGCAGAAACCAGCAGGCCGGATGAAGGTAAATAGATCCTTGTGTAAGCAGGAGAGCTCTCCACCACCTTAAAGTCCCAGACACTATTCCCTCATTGTCTGTCCCCACTTCCATGGCAGAAAGAATGGGATTGGGTATTTTTAAATCTCTTAAAAAATTTAAAGACCAAGCACAGCTGGGTTCCTGCATGGAAATTTCTACCAGCATCTATTTCTCAAAGACTCATTCTCATTGCATTACCATTTCAAAATAGCTGAATTCATCAGCATCTACTGTGCCATCTTGAGCTCATCTCATTTTGGAGGTGTTCTGGGAAAAGTTTGACATTTAATGGGGGCTAGCTGTGATCGGAAGTCTTTGGGTCAGCACCTTGGAGCATGGAATTGTTTTGGTGACTTTCGCAGACAAGGTCTAAAAATCACTCATCTTCTTAAAGGCCCGTCTGTCTGGGCAGGCACAATGATGCCCCAGGTGGCATGACAGTCATGGGATGAGTTGGTTTACAAAATGCTGAGATTGGGGAAAGAGCACGTGCGTGTGCACACAGGGAAAGGGCAATGGCTCCAAAGGCTTCATGGGGGTGGAGGAGAGGCTGGGGCCCTGGTGAGATACTCCTGGAGGTGGGTCAGGAGGTGAGGGAGGTTGCTGGCTTGGACCCATCCCATGGGGATGAGCTGGCACCCACCCTCTCAGAATCAGAGTCCATGGGCCCACACAGGGGCTCTGATGTAGTTGTGGCCACTCCAGCCATGGTGGGTGAGGAGTGCTGACAGATGGGGGCTGGGACAGTGGAGGGTCAGGCAGGTGGATGCCCTTGATTGCCCAGGGGTGGGGTGCGGTGGGGGATGGGGCCCTAGAAGACACACCATTCTCCCTTTCTATCCAGAGCTGCCCTGCTGAGAAGTTCCTCAAGGACATCTAAACCTAGGCAAGCCTGAGTCAGAAACTCTGAAGACCTCCTTTATTTTGCTGGTAGTAGGGTTGTAGTAAGTATTTACCCTCGGATTTGTTTACTCTGCTATGAGGACAGTCTGTTTCACCCCCATGCCATTCTCGTGGATTTTAGTGTACTTCTTGTAACAGAAATGCACATGGTCACCAAGGTCGCTGGTTATTTTCAGTCACTCAAGGCATATTTCACTTTACAATTTTAAAACTAAGTTCTCAAGTTCAGTTTAGGGGGACTTTCATCCTAAAATACACAATGCAATGAAACAAAATTGCTCAACCTAATGCGGATGTATGTGAACACAGTCTGAGATGGTGAAAAGGAGCTGGAATGTCTCCCCTTTCCCCACCCAACCCCCCCCCCGGCTAACCATCAACCCTCTGCCCCCTGCCCAGAGTGGTCCCACGGGATGTGGGTGTAGGGAGGGATGAGGAGGAGGAAGATAACAGGGAAGAAGAAAGGAAAGAGGCAACAAGGAAGAAGGGAAGAAGAAATAGATAACAACACAGAGGCGTGGGGGAGAACAGGTGGGAAGGGGGCAAATATGGGCGAGTGTGGCAGAAGCTACAGATAGGGCTCTTGAATGTTTTCAGTTCTGTAAAGAGATTTGGCACACCATGAAATTCTTCTTACTTTCTCCAAAAGCAATCAAATCAACAAACAAGCACACAAGAGCATGACTCCCCCTTAGCCACACTCCCTATGGCCACTCCAAATATAGAGTGGAGTTGTCTGTGGCTGGGGAAGATGGGGTAGCAGAGGGATGTAGGGCTGTGGAGGCTGCTAGCCCCTTGCCTTGGAACTTAAGGCTCTCCCAGAGCCCACAGCGTGGTGGGAGAGGGGAGAAAAGTTCTGATCCAGCCTCCGTGCATCACAGCTGGATACTCTGCCAAGAACCAGCTTTCTTCTCAGGCTGCTTCTTAAATAGAATTGGGTACTGGAACTCGTGGTTGTGAGGGATGGGTGACCAGAATATAGACTAGCTCTTGAGGAATCCCACGAGCAGATGTGAATTCACTTGGTCATCGAGCCCTTGCCACGTGCCTGGTGGGGTCGCAAGTGCTCCATGTGTTTTATCTCTTTGGACCGCCCCCCCCCTTCCTCACCCCTGGGACCCTTTGGTGGCGGCAGCTGCCCCATGTTGAGCGCAAATGCAACTGAGCCTGGTGTTTGTCTGATTTGGACCCTCCTGGTTGCTAAAGGGACAACATGACTGCAGAGCCGCTGATCCGGAAGGCAGGTTTTGGGGCTGTCTGAGGCTTGTAGTGCTTGACATACAAGGGTGAACCAGCAAGGTGGTGTCCCGAGCAGGAGAACCAGTGCAACATGGCTGCAGGCTGTCAAGAAGAATCCTACCACCATCCTAATGTAGGAGGGAGTGGTCTTTGCTCAGTTGGTGGCTCCCTTTGAACTGGATTTGCCATCAGATTCCTGAGAGGGCAAAATATTATCAGAAGATCAACTGGCATGTCCCCTCTGCTCTGGCCAAAGCAGAAAGCCCCAACTCTGCAACATCCTCATTCCTTTCTCACATGCAGGGGGAAAAGGTGGGTGCTTTGCCTAGTCTCCCTCTGATGTGATGGGCTGGGGTACCTGCTGTAAAAGAAGTGGCTGGAAACGGTCCTGTGTTGTTTTCTCGACGGTACGACACAGGCCAGAAGACTGCCTTCGTCCACCAGTCCGCCATCCATCCGGCGCCGAGACACCAAGGAGCCAGACCTCGGGTCTTTAAAGGCCCTGGTTCTGGGGCTGAACTCCCACTGGTACATGGGCCGCCTGCTCCTGATGACTGGATGTGAAGAATCTCTCTGGTGTTCAGCCACGGGGGCCTCTGATAAAGCCAAGCTGCTTTGCTGCCTAGCTGATGCTCATCTGTGGAGGGTTTTTATCGCTTTACAAGTCAGTGCTTATCCCTCTGGGCGATAAGAAAGCAACAAGATTATCTCGGTAGGAGTGGCCCAGAGCCACCAGCCCTGTTCTGTTCTACCTGAATCACCGGTGACATGGAACTTTGGATCACAGTTGGGTTCCACGTGTCCCCTGCTTGGAGAACAGAATCTCCCATCCCTGGGGATGAGGCCCTCCGAGGAGGAGGTGCATAGAACATTCAGTGGGACCATGGGAAAGGAGAGGGCACTGTGTTCTCTGCCCCATGGCTGCTGGAGAGGGGGCTTGGGGGCTGGGAGATGTGGGGCAGGTCTGCGGGGCCAGCCCCACCACTCAGTCCTTCTCCACCCTGCCTTCCCTACCCCCTCTCTCCCCTGCTCATCTGGGTCTCCCTTCTCCTCCTCTTTTCTGGGCTTTCTCCACCTATCTTGGCACGTGATTTCCGCGTGCTCCTGTCCCTGTGCTCAGCCCCCCTCTGTGACCTCAGGGCCTGTCCCACCCGGCTCCTGTTCTCAAGGGGCCCCTAGACCAGCCCCACTGCCAGTTGCCCTCTCCTAGCCTTTGGATAGGCCATTCACTAGCTGAGAGGGCCTTCCAAGGACCCATCGCTTCTTTGGAACTCAAAACAAAACAGGTTCTGTAAGGATTAGTGAGGCCCCGGCTTTTATGCAATAACAGCTAATCCCTTGTTTTCATAACAAGGTTGGGAGAATCTGTTTCTTGTTTCTCCAGATTGTTTGTTGATTCTAAATAGCCGCAGTGCCAGTGGCAGGGACGGTTAAACTCCATCCATGACTCATCGGTCCCCCTGTGTCTGCCTCACAGGTGTCACTGCTGTGGACCTGGGGAGCTGGTTGTCCTCTGACACTCAGCTGTCCTCAGTCCTGGATGCATGCGGAAATCACCAGAAGCTTAAACAATTACTAATGCCTGGTCCCACCCCAAGGCTTCTGATTTAAGTGGTTTGGACTGTGGCCTGGGCATTGAGATTTTTAAAATACCTCCTGGTGCTTCTCATATGCAGCCATGAAGAAAACCACTGCTTTATGTGAATTCAGGAGAAGCTGGAGGCCACAGTTTTGCAGGGGTCCGGCATGGGGTGGGCAATCAGATCCTTTGCAGTGTTCTTGAATGGTTTCACAGGAGTCCTGTCTCCCTAGGAGAGGACCATCTTGCTCTTCCTATCGTTTTTTGTTTCACTCAGCAAACATGAGTTGGGACCCTAGTAAGTGGCAGGCATTAGGGAGACCCATGGAGAAGACACAGAGGTAGCTGTCACAGAGCTTACCAGCTCTGGGGAAAGCAGAGTTGGAAAGAGATAATTGGAACATCTTGCCATAACTATTTTAATAGAGATTATGTATGAGCTCAGTGGAGGGAAGGGCTAACTCAGCATGCATGTGTTGGGGGTAGGGTGATAGCATGCTTTTTAGAAGTTATAATCCTTATTTGACAGAGAAAGAAGCTGAGGGTTTTAGCACAAGCTGTGTGCTCTCTGTTACCCCAGGTCAGGGAGCAACAAAGTGTGGGTCCCCCCAAGCTCTGTCTTCAGATGGGTCTAAATAGGTTTCTCCCTCCATAGCTAAGGAGATGTCCTAGCATTGCATTGTGAGATATTAGATATTATCTGGAGAATTAAAATGTTCTACCTAGTGATACTCAATCCCTGGGAGTGTGCTGTAGGTCACTGTGACTGGCCGTGCGGCTTGGGGATCTGTGGTGGCAGCATCACCTGGGAGCTTGTTAGAAATGTAAATTCTCAGGCTCCACCCCAGACCCACTGAATCAGAATCTCTGGCGGTGGAGCCAGGAGTTTGTATTTGATGAGCTATGGAGGCCATTCTTATGAGTGCCAGTGTCTGAGAAGCCCTACCCAAGGCCACTGACTCAGTTCCTGATGGACTGATGTGACACACTGCATTTTTAGTCCCAATTTTTCACCCTCTCGGTATCCACACACTTTGCCGTGTGACTCTGCAGTTCTTGCCACTGGAGTAGAAGTGTATTCTTCTGCCCTGATGGTCCTGGGTTGGCCAGTGACAATCTTTGGCACTAGAATGTGAAAGGGAGTGACAGTGTGCTAGTTTTGAGCCTAGGCCTTAGAAGGAATCACATGTTTCTGCTTGCTCCTCTGGGAGCTTCCAACTTCTGCATGGAAAAAAAAATGTCATCAGGTAGCGGCTGTGTCTTCAGGCTAGGCTGCAGAATGACCACATGGAGCAGAGCTTCCCCAGCTGACCTGCAGACTGCAGCCCAGAGCAGATTTTCCCTCCCTGAACTGTAGATCTTTGACCCTGAGAATGAATGGATAGTATTGTTTGCCACTAAGTTCTGGAATGGTTTGTTATGCAGCAATAGCTGACTGATACAGCTGATTGAGCCCGGTTTTGTATATCTACATAGACAAGGTTTAGCACCCCGGAGGTGAGGCTGTTGGTACCAGGAAGTCAGGTCAGCAGTCTGGTTAGGGGACAGGGGAGGCTGTTTGTGCACTGGAGCCCGGAAGCTTTTTGCCTCATGCATTCTCAGTGGCTATCCCTGGAGCTCTCTGCTTCATTCTCCTGGTATGATCTGATCAGATCCTTAAGAAAATTTGATGAACTATGCCAAAGACCACAGGAGCCACCATTATCCCTCACCTCAGTTACTGTAATAACTTCCCAATGGATCTTTCCTTGCTTCTATACATTCTCCTACCATCTAATCTCAACAGAGCAACCAAATCTCTCCTTTTCAAAACCTAAGTCAGATAGCACCACTCCTCTGATCCAAACCTTGAAATGACTTCCCATTCTACTCAGAGTCAGAGTTCTTGTCATACCTACACTGACCTATGTGTTCTGGCCCCCGGTTCCCCACTGATCTTCACTCCTATTACCATTCCTTTGTCATCCCCTGGCCCCTCCAGCTTCCTGTGGTTTCTTGACCAAACAAGCTTGCTCCATCTGAAGATTTTTGCAACCATAGTTCCTTTCACATCCACACTTTTCCCTTGTTCTGGGCAATGCCTACACAGCCATCTCCTGAATTCCTTCAGTGTCTTGCTCAAATATCAGCTCACTTGAGGAACCCTCTCCCTTGAGACATAGAAATGGCAATCCCCCCTTTGCCCCATATCACACTCCTGTCCTCCTTACCCTACTTTATTTTTCTGCAGAGTATTTACATCCATCTGATATGTTATCTATTTATTTTCACATTTAGCAGCTGCCTTCTACCCTCTAGAATATAATATTCATGAGAACCGGGAGTTTGCTTGCTCACTGCTCTATCCCCAGTGCCTATAACAGGTATATAGTAGGTGCTTAATAAGTATTTGTTGAGTGAATGAGTAAGTGAATGAATGAATCATAAACTGGACTGTGGTTTGGGAACCCCAGGTTCAAACATGGCTCCCTAGGTTGGACTCAGGGCAGGGACATTCCCCCTGCAAGGGGCTATACGTGTGCCAGCAGCTGTAACTATGTCTAATTAGCCTCTGCCACAGGGATGTTTCAACTCAAAATTCTTCTGATGTGATATCCTCTCCTTGCCAACCAAGCCACATTGGATGCCAAATCATAATTAGAAGGTTCTTCAGTGAGCAGTGAATCAGAACAAGGGGCTCAGGTTGAACTGGTAACTTAATAGTTTCAGATAATGAAACATGTGACTGAAGAAGCTTATCAGTTTCTACCTCATGGAAGACTTTGCCAGTCTTTCCCAGGACCAAGGCCCCCCACAGCTTCTAGGACAGCGCTGCGTAGGGCAATGGCTGACAGTCTTTGGAACTCCTTCTCTGCTTTTGGGATGGGCCCGGTGAAGTACCGGGAAAGGGTAGGCTTTGCTGGAGTCGCAAACTTTGACATGTCAGTGGCTTAACACAAACACGCTGATTTCTTGCTCATACCGCATTCTGAAGTAATCAGACGTCTCTCTTTGAGACCCTTCTCCCATTGGGACTCAGGGACCCACAATGATTCCAACTGCAACTCTGCCACCTGGAAGTTCTCTGCCTCCAGCTGCGTGAATGCCAGTGGGCATGGAGAAGGCAACTGCTCCTCACTGCCTTGGTCCGGGTGTGCACTACTCCTGCTCACGTGCTTGGGAAGAAGACTCGGACATGCGGTTCAAACAACTTTAAGGGAGGCTGAGAATGGTGTCTTCCCGCGTTCCTGGACAAAGGAGCTGGTGTGGGAATGTACTCTTGTACGTAAGGTAACACGTCTCTGCTGTGGGTCCATTACATGTTTATGTCATAGATTAGCTCTTACAGGGCGGCCTTATTTCTAAGGCAAGTAGCAACCAGGAACTGACTCGAGAGATAAAGACAAGCAGAGCCCGGTTAGGGAGTACAGAGAGGGCACTGGACAGTTGCTTATATGGGTAAGCCCCTGGGGTGAGGGTGCCCAGGGAAACATTTATGGATAGGCACAAACTTCCTATTTGTGCAAATCTTCTAGATGTGTATGCAAGTCATTGAGACCTTTATTACTAACTATGTGTCACCAATTTAGTCCCATGGCCAGGCATTTCTCATCTTTGTTGGCAGTTTGCATCACCTCAGCCTTTCAGATCATTAGGTCTTGAAAGGATGTGAGAGGTTACTAAATCTAAATCCTTTACTGTTAAATATGGGGTAACTGAGGCACGGGGAGGGGAGCACCATCCTCAAAATACAGCTAGCCAGCAAGAGCTGGCCGGCTGACCAGGTCACCTGACTCCTCCCATCCCCACTCCAGGCTTCCCCTAGAACTTGGGTTCTTCAGGTGCAAGATTTCCTGCCTCTGTCGATGATGCCCCAGGGCATCGGTGAGCCTGAGGGATTGTGCTTTTGGCTGATCTTTAGCCAGTGCCTGGAGGCAAAGCTAGAAGAAGTGAAGGGGTTTGCATGCTCCGTTTCCATTAGGGGTCAGAGAGCTGTCTTCTCATCCTGCCAGATCCTTCCAGGTGGTACCAGAGGAAGTGGCAGGAAAGCTTTCAATAGCCTTGGGGAAAAACACTTGGGCAAGTGTTTCTTTGTGTCCTTTTCTGGGCATTTGATTAGCTTCCTTTGCTTTATATATAGTTTTCCAGGAATAGGCAGATGTGCTTCTCACCACAAAGATATTAATACCCCAAGCAGGGCATTTGAAGGAAAACAACCAGGTATGGAAACATCAAGTGGCATAGGAGCAGGGTGGAGAGAGCCAGAGAGAGAGAATTTCACTGCTGTGGAGGAAAGTACAGAGATAAGTCAGGGGCGCTTGACTGCAGTCAAATGATCCATTTTATTAGGATCATATCCTCATGGGAATTTTCTATCGCCTAGTAGGTGATGCGAAACATAGCTTATTATTATTATTATGTTACATATAGTATATAACATTATGATGATACATTTTATTATCTGATACTAAACATGTTAGGATTAGCTGATCATTCTAAGAAGAGTGTCGGGAATAATTAGGCATCATCTGCTAATCACTGGACAAGTTGGCCGTACCTCCCTGCCGCTCAGTCACCGTAGTGGCATTGAGAGAAGTCACAATAACCAGCCCTAACAAGAAGGCATTCCAGAGTCAGAGCAGTCCTTTGGTGAACAAGGCACGGTTTTAGGAAGACAATTTGGGGGCAACTCTAAAATGGAAAATCCCTGGTTCTATGAGCATTCAGGGTTGAAATAAATGTAGATTTATTTCATCTAGGGAGCTTAATTACCAAGAGAAAAACATAACCTTTCTTCTGCAATTGGAAAATTTAGCTCACATAGAACAAAGGAGAATTTCTTTTTTTCAAAGCTAGCAAGGAAAACTACCAGGGTTTGAGTTTTGGGAAGCCAGTCTTTGATTTCCTCCTAAATGAAACCTGTCAGACCATAGCCATAGCCTGCAAACATATTTTTGTGTGTCTTCGTGTAAGCCTACAGCATTGGGCTAAGGGTGATGTGTAAACACCAGCGGAGGCAGGAATGTGGGGTCGCCACATAGGCGTAGGCCAGAGGGAACTTAGGTACATGTGTGCATATTGGGAGAGAGGATGGTGGGCCTGAGGGCTGGGACTGGGGATAGGAAAGAATCCAGATGGTCCTGTCCCACCCTCCAGGGATATCCTAACCTACAACAGATGCCCTGCTGGGCGGGCATCAGGAGTAAGAGGGGCTGCATTTTCTGGGGTTCCTGTGCACCTTGGATGTATGGCATGGGAAGATGTCAGCTAACTGAGAAGTGCCACCTCCTCCTGGAAATACGCTGCCTGGAGTGTTGTAGGGGACAACATAGAAGAGATGCTCAAAGTAAAAATGGTGCCAAAATGCAGTACACCTGAGTGGGCCTAAGTCTGACCGTGTGGATACAATGTCCTGTGGTCTTTTTAAAGCAAAAGTTTGGATGGTGATTGCAGATCTTGCAGGGTCTCTTTGGGCTACACAGGTGGTTGTCAGCAGTGACTGGGAGCTGGGCAGAGATCTTGGTTCTCCTTGGATGTGGGATGGCTGGAAAGTGTCATGCACCATGTGGACCAATGGGCTACCTCACCTGGGGAGCTTCCACAAGTACTGATACCTGGATTCCATCCCAGCAAGACTAAAGCAGAATCTCAGGAAGTGGGAAGGGAACCTGGGCTGCTTGGCTCTAAAGGGAGCCACCAAGTGCTTGCAAGGCAGTTAGGGTTGAGAAATACTATTAGAGGGATTGGGGGATTGAAGCATGTTCCGTCCCCTTCCCAAATTCATGTTTACCTTGAACCAGAGTATGTGACCTTATTTGGTCCTTGCAGAGGTAATTAGCTGAGTTCCTGCTAGTGTAGCGTGGGCCCTGAGTCCAATGACTGGAGTCCTTAGAAGAAGAGGGGAGGATATGTAGAGGTGCACATAGAGGAGAGGGTCATGTGAAGATGGAGAGAGCACTGGCATGATGCCACCATGAGCCAGAGAATGCCTGGGGTCACGAGAGGCTGGAGAGGCAAGGAAGGATCCTTGATCCTTTGATTTCTAGCTTCTGGCCTCTAGGACTATGAGAAAATAAATTTCTGTCATTTTAAGCCACCTAGTTTGCTGGTAATTCCAACAGGCCTAGGAAATGAATACAGGGGGGATTTATAATTCCTGACTTATAGGGCCTTTTTTACTAAGGTGCAAACAGATTTATATGCAAAGAATCTCATTAGGGGCTTGTGTTCTTATAAGGGGGGAGCAGAGCAGAGCCTTTTTCCCTCTGGGTAGCTGCAGAGACTTAGATTCCTCAAAGAAGGGGCCCTCTGGGGGTGGGGAGGCTGTACAGCACCTAGTGGAACGTGCCCTCGGTGGGTAAGAGGACGTGTTTGTGCAAGAGTCCAACAGCATGGGGAGTGTGCCTACCATCTGGTCTGTCAGAGCAGGGGCAGGCACAGCTGTGATTGTTCATCCTCAGTGAGGCTGACCCTAAAGCACAACCATAGGTATATACTGTAAATCTCCTTGGCCTTCTCCAGAGGTTGTGCCGCCACTTTGCAGGTGACTGTCATTAAGAAAGGGGAACTAGTGAGACTTTGGGGGAACTGTTGAATACTGGCTGTGAGACGACACTACCTCCTAGGGACTCAAAATGCTACGATGGCCCATCAGCCGGAGTAGCAGATTGTTGTGGTCAAGTGGTTAACCAGGGTTTTGCTTCAGGTCCATTTCACAGTGGGCCAAGTGTGTCCCTGAACCTATCCTATGCTATGTCCCCAGTTCTGGGGTGCATAACTGGAACATACATACTCAGCAACTGGCAGAGCCCCCACATTGTTTTCTTGACCCATGGAATGACCTAAAGGCTACTTTGGTGGGAAAGCCCAAGTCGAAGATTCTAGAATGGCCTCAGAAGCATTATGGCATTCCTGGAGGGGCTGCAGTCCTACAAGGACTTGAAAGTCAGGGTTAGAGAATCCTACCGTATTTCCATTTCACTTGCCTGTTTGGCCTGTGCAGAAGACAGATGGATTTTAGGAACCAACAGTGGATCATTGTACACTCAATCAGTTGGTGACTTCGATTGCAGTTGCTTATCCAGATATGTACATTTTTCACATCCTCTAGCATCCGGCATGCAGTTATTAAGCTGGCAGATGCCTCTTCCCCTCTGTACGTGTTAGTAAAGGTTAGCAGAAGCAGTGTGCCTTTAGCTGGCAGGGCTGGCAATGTACCTTCACTGAACTAACTCATCTCTAGTTCTCTGTCATAATCTAATCTACAGGGCTCTTGCTTGTCCCTCTATTCCATGAGACATCATACTGATCTACTACACTGATGACCATTGATGACATCATGCTGATTGGACCTACTGAGCAAGAAGTAAGTTGGAGAAAACTGACCTAGACACTTTGATAAGACATATGTATAACAGAGGGTGGAAATAGATCACACAAAAATTTAGGAACCTTTATCTCAGTAAAAATTTCTAGGGGTTCAATGCTCTAAAACATGCCAAAAGAGAAGTTTCTGCATCTAGCACTTCCTCCACTAAGAAGAAGACACAAAATCTAGTGGGCCTTTATGGATCTTGAAGGCAGCATGCACTTCATTTGGTCATGTCAACTGAATCATTTGTTGAATGACCCAAAAACCTGCCAGTTGTGAGTGGGTCCCATAACAAAGGAAGGCTCTGCTGTAGATGGCTTTGCAAACTGTACTGACAATTTGGCCTTGGGACAAAGGATATTTTCTGACACTTGATGTGTCTCTGACACATAGATGCTACACTGAGACTTGGGCAGCCCCTTGTAAATGAATCAGAGGGAAAGTCTTTAGGATTTTGGAGCATAACCATGCCATTCTGTAGATAACTATTCATTTGAAAAATAGCTTTTGGCTCGTTACAAGGCCATAGAGACTGAGTCCCTATGTCTGTATAGAGAAGAGACTGAACACTTGACCTTGGAATCCGTACTGCCCATTGTGAACTGAGGGTTTTCTGACAGCCTTCTATCATCAGGTGGAAGTAAGATGTACACTATCAGGCTCAGGCAGGTCCTAAAGACACATGTAAGCTTTACAAAGCAGTGGCTCAGATTCTCATGGCTCCTAGTTCTGCTATATTGCATCCTTTCTCTCAGTGTCCACTTATGGCATCACTGGGAGTCCTTACGACCAGTTTACTGAGAAGAAAAAACTTCAGTCTTAGTTTAGAAATGGTTTTGCATGACATGGCCATCCAAAGATGGATGAAGTAACACATGGGCTTTTGTATGCTATTTTAGGGAGAGACTTAGTAGGTCTTTGTTGTGTGATGGAAGTTGCACCATGTTGGGTGAAAACATACTTTTACTATCATCCTTACTTGGGAATAAAAATGATTTAAAAAGGTATATATGGACGTGTCATTGAAAGGGGGTGGACTGTGGTGGTTTTGTACTGTGTCAACTTGGCTAAGCTGGAAATATGTTCCCAAGAATCAGTGTGTGGGTGTGAGTTAGAGCCACTCAAGGAAAGATTGCATGATGTTTGAAAGGTGGAAAGAAAGCTGCCATTATTCTCTGAAGATGGTTGTGTTAGATGTGGTGAGAGACAAATGTAGAGACATGAGTGGGTTCCAGACTATTCTTTCTGCTCCTCAATGAGAGCCTGTCAGACAGTTGCCGGTGGGGCCTACCTTGCCCTTCCTTTGCCTCACTCCATGTCTAGCTCATCTTCCTGATGGCTGGTCCTGCTGGTCACCAGCGAGCCAGGCCTGGCTTCCACAGGCTTCTCCACTGGCTTTTCTCCATCATCCCACATCCGTAGATGGATGTGCCTGGTCCAGCAACTCTGGCAAATGCTGACTTGTCCATCGGTGCCGTGCCTCCGCAGTTCTGGTTAAGACTCCCTCTTTTGGACCCTTATTTCTCTAGCTTTCCCACAATTGTGTGAGGTTTTATTTCTCTAATACATAAGAATTTGGTATCCTGAGCTTGGGAGAGAGGGAAAAAGTCACCAAATCTTTGAAGAAATGATGGCAAATCTGGCCACTGTCATGGGAACACGGCAGGAACCAGGTCACTGAACTGTCTGTCTGCCTTTTCCGCCTTTGCTACCCTGAGGGCACACGCTGGCACACATCTCAGTAGAAGACTTATGTGTGAAGTTTCCAGCTCAGTGATCTGAACCTGAATGTATACTTTTAGGCTGAGAGAAAATTGTGAAAACAGATTCACAGATACAGATTCACAGCTCCACCTTAGCAGACAGTAAAAGCCCCACATACCAATCTTGGCAATCTGAGTTTGAGGAAAGTTATGTAATAATGTCAACAGTAAAATCTTGTGTGTGGGATGGAGAAAGGAAGCTTCCAGAGTATGTCAGTGGGCGGATTGTTGAGGTCTAAATCTCAAGCAGTCATATTAACTCGAAGTTTAGCAATAAGCAACATGTGAGTTGGGAGCCTCAGGGAAAACTGTTGAAACATGCGTCTGGAGTCTTCAAATGCCATTAGGTAACCATTTTAAAGCTTTTTACCCCCTAAGCCCCTAAATATATGCCCATGGAACTGGGATCAGAAAAGCAGACTTCTAAGATAAATTTGGAAAGATTTCTTATCTAGACCCCCAAACAAGCAAACAAAACCCAGGACCCTGTAAGGGTGCACTCTGGGATTCTGGAAGGTCTTAGTTGCAGAGATCCTTAAAGCTGGAACTATTAGGAAATTAATTGAACACCATTGAATGTGGCTATGTTTCCAGGGCAAGGGGGCTTTTTAATGTTTAAATCAGAGAGAGCTTAGTTACTAAACCAGAGTGTGGCGCTTTTGTAAGAACTCTGACAAAATCAGGAAATCTAAGTTCTCATCTGGGTGTTCCCAGAAGAGTCACTTATTCTCTTTAGGTCAAAGTTTATTCATCTGTAAGACAAACAGGTTGGGCTAGATCAGAGGATAGATTAATCTCCCGATTCAGCTCTAATCAACTGGAGACTTCAGGGCTGAGGGGAAGTGTTCTGGGGATGACGTCTGCTTTGGCCCTAATTTAACAAGGAGCTTGTAATTTAACAAGAACCAACCCTTTAGACCAGGATCTTGATGTTCAGCCTCACCACTTACCCACTTTGTGATTCAGCTTCCATGTCCTCAATTTTAAAACGGAGGTACCATACTACCTCCATGATACGGTGCCGGGCAAGGCTAAATCAGGGGCCTGTCAAATACATAGAACAGTGCCCTGGGACACGGCAGGTGGTCAGTGAAAGTTGACCATTAGTGTTAATAGTAGTTTTTATGTTCCTGACTCTCTGGGTCCCAAATGCCTCTCTGTGCTCTGATGACAGAACCAACTGGGTGCATTTAAAAACTACTGATTTCTGAATTCCAAAGCTGGAGACTTTAGTTCCATAGGTCCAGTTTGGGAACAGGGATCCGTATTTCTAGAAATATTTTCAGTAACAATGACTGGTAGCCTTGTTTTAAAATCCCTGCTCTAGCCAACACACACACACACACACACTCAGGTTAACACTCTCACACACTCCATCTAGGTAATGATGTCAATTTAAACGTAGAATTGCAATTTGAAAAAGAAAAAATTCCTTAGTCTCATAATAAATTGAGTTTATTTATTTATACCCCTATCTCTTTTAAAGGATTTGAAGCAGCAGAAAGTGCTCTATACCACACCGAGTAAGCCTCAATGAAAATTTCTTCGTCTGACTTTCAAAAAGACTGAGGGCAAGGCTCACTTGGAGGAATGCGGTGGAGACGTCCGGCATCTGGACATTCCTTCCGCGTGATGGCACACATCTGGCTCTTTGGAATGAGGAGAACATTTCCCTTCCAGTTTCCCTCCAGATGTCTGAGGATGTGAAGCTACAGCCCAAGAGGTGAACCATTTATCAAGCTTTACTGACTAATTAAAAGCCAGAGCTTGGCAGAACCCTCGCTGGATTCCTTATCCTCATCGTGCATAAATGCGCAGGACCTGCAGGACCGGCCTTCCATCAAACAGACGGTGGACTTTTTTGCTCCCTGCACTTTATATGTACACGCCTGAGAGGCCCAGAACGAAGTGAGCGATTGGTGTGCAAGTGCAAATAGGCGTCCTGGAGCAGACAGATGGGTGGACGGTTATCTGGCTTCTATAGACCCCAAATGCAGCTAATACCATTCAAATTCCTGCCCAGCTATGCTGTGCCTTCTCAAGGTTGTTGAAATTGAATTCAAAAGCCAAAAACACATGCTGGCCCAGCTCACAGAGCAACTGCCGATTGCAAACACATGGCTTAGCAATGCATAAGATGCTCTGGGGTGACATTTGGGGTTGTTGATTAAGTGGGATAATTAAAGAAACATCATTCAAAACCACTGCCCTGGCCCATAAGCACACATCCAAAATAATTTTTAAATTTTAAAAGAAAGCACTAAGAAAAAAAGAAGAACTAAGTAAAATAAAGATCTCTGATGAAAATACTTAATGGTCCCAAAGATGGAAACTAAAATTTGAGTTTGAGTTTTACAGAGGTCAGTGGAAAACACCACTTAAAGCAAGATGCTGTGTAGTTAGGAGTTCTTGCAGCCTTGGGTGCAATTTCTGAAACAAGGGAGGTCAAGATCTTTGGCCAGGAAGAATCCAGTACAGGTATCCTTAGGTAACAGCAAAAGAAAAAAAAAATCATGCTGGACACAACGGTGCGTGTGGACACCAGGCTAGGGCCAAACTAAATGCCTGAACTCGGAAAATACCCACTGGGCTCAGAAGGGGAGAGGGAGGAGGTGGTCAAAGATAGCCTGTAGGCCTCCTCCAAAATCCCAGCTTGGAAACACTTTGTTACAGCAAGTATCCGTGGTTTAGGGTCGTGCGGGTGAAATTGGAACCAAGAAGGTGGTCCCGCCACGTGGAGGAAACGAAAATGTGCTGCACAGAAATCCTTATAAAGGCTGCTGGCACTCAGGCAATTTCACTCTTGTGGAATATTTTCTTTTAGTGCATGCCATTAAAAGAGCCCCCGGCTGTGAGAGGTAGTGCGGGTGGGCAGAGAGTGCCCTCGCTTGGCTCTTGGGGCTGTGTGCTCAGACTTGCTGCTGACTCCCTGCAACTTTGGGGACACACCCCATCTTCGCGGTCTCCCGTTTCTCTTCATCTTCTTCAGCAGATTCCCTTCGCAGGAGGGTTCTGCATCTTTCCCCTCTTCCGTCTTTCTTGTCTGTAACCACGTTCCTGCTGAATAAATCAACCTGTGTATCCTCACTGACACTCTCTGAAACCCTTCGAAACGTACTAGCAGCAGGCAGAGTGTGTGTTTGAGGAGGGATGCATGGATTACACTGCTGCGGATAGATTGCGACGGGGACAAAAAACATGTAGACAGATGTTACTCTCTTTCTACTTTTCTATTGCATAGCTTTTTCTGAGGTTTGGTCTGGTTGGAGCTGAGCTGAGCATCAGGACATTCTGAACTCAGAAGGCAAGGAAGTAAATGCAATCAGCACAGATTTCTTTTGCTCCCACCTCATCCTGAGTGCTGGGCGGGCCCTGGTGCTGGTGACTGTTGTCTGAAGCAGCATTTCCCAAAGTGTGCCCCATCCCAGAATGCGCCGCAAGACGGCCAAGCTCTGGGCTGTGCCTAGGTCACTTCTCAGCAAGTCACCGTGCCCGTTGGTGGGTCCTGCGGCAGAGAGAGCAGCTGGACTGCATTTAACTAAGAATTCTCCAAATGGACTCTCCAAAACTCTTCCTTTTTGGAAACATACATATAAACTTACGCGTGTGTGAAGAATGCATTTGTACTCTTGCAAGTAATCGGGAAGGTTAGAAAAGACCCTCTACCCGGTTAGCAGCCAACACTGCCCAGATTCAGGGAAGGAATGTGGGTGCAGGTGGGGCACCCAGGGCCATTCTCAATCTTGGTTCATTTCCCAGTGGATTAGCAACCACTTTTTTCATTATCATCTCCCTTAGGAGAAAAATTAGATTAAATTAAAATTCTCCCTATTGAGGGAAATGAAATACTGAGAAGTAAGCTTTTGATGGTAGCACTGAGATTCAGAGGGCCACAAACTGTTATAGTATCTGTGTTCTTTGGCTTCAAAGAATTAATTTGTGCCCCATTAGAGGTAATGTCTCCTACCTTGAGAATGCATGCTTTGGCGGTCCAAGCAAGTGTTCCAACATATTTACCTGGTTTAGAGGGGTTATACCTGGCATCTTCGTTTTCTTTTGCTGGGACAGGTGGGAGTAGGGAGGTTGGAGGGGTAGGAAGAACAGAGGATGTGGCCCATTGTTGCCGTGGATTCCAAGCAAATTAGGAATGAATTTCTTGGTTTCTGATAGAGATAACAGATACAAGAATTATTAATGCATGGAGGGGATATGGAATAGGTTTTAAGAGGAAGGGTTCAATTTTACTTCTACTTATTGTTGGCTGGCTAACCTTAGGCAAGTTACTTAACCTCCCTGGGCTTTACTTTCTCAGTCTGTACATTGGGGATAGTATGACCTCACTGGGTTTTTGTGAATATTTAATGCTAAAATACATGAGATGTGCTTAAGATAGTACCTGGGACCTAGTTAGTTTTATTGGAGTCCCCATTTATTCATTTTTTTGTAAGTAATTTTTAATCTGATTACCTAATTTCAGGCATGTCAAGTAATAATAAGTAAGTGTTCCTAAGCAAAACTTTTATATTTTTGCTTATTGGGGGGTGGGGTGCGTGGGGTGGTGGTGCTGATTTCTCCTTTAAGGAATGGTTGATAGCAGGAATTCTTGGCTCCTGCCACTGGTAAATAGGAGAATTGTATTAGGGTAACATTTTTCTGCAGTCTCCTAGTTAGGTTATTTTGTCAGCCATGAAGTTATTAGGAACCCAAATTTTAAATCTTGGCTCTATTGCTTAAAACCTGTGCCTCAGTTTCCTCTTCAGTGAAGTGGGAGCAATCATGCCTAGCTCATAGCCATTGTGATTTGATGAGGTAATGCATGTCAGAACATTGTGATTTCCTTTCTAGCCCTGCTAGGGACTTATATATTATCGACTGAACATCAATTACCACCACCCTTCCTCTTGCTAACACAACTTGTTAGCAAGCGTGTCTATCTAGTCTTAGAAAACTAGCCAGGGCAGTCCACATGTCTTCAGTGGCACTGACTTCACCCCCAAGTGTAGTCCAAGCTGGTTGGCCCAGAGTGCACCCTTGGGCCATGTGTAGGGAGGCGTGCTATCTCCCGCCAGGTGCGAACAAAAACACATGTGGCCCCTGTCGCTGCTGGCCTTCATCTCATAACCACGGGTCACCTGCTTAGGATAAAGCCAGTAGGGTGGAAGTGGGACAGGGAGATAAGAGAGGCTTGCATTTCTGATGGCAGTGCTGAGTCACTTAGCAGCCAGCCCTGATACTCTTCCTCCCACTGGACTTCCTGTTATGTGTGATAATAAGAAATAGCACATTTCTTTATTGTGTAAGGAAGTTTGAGTGCAGGTTAAAAACATCCCAATGAATACATCTATTTTCCAAAAATCATTCCAACTTCGGATTTGATTCTATCCAGTCACTCTTCTACTTGTTCATTCAGTTATGTTTCCTGAGCCTTTGTGTGAATAGTGCCACACCACATAGTGGGAAACACAAGGATTTAACGTTCAGTCTAGATCCCCAAGAAACTTAAATTCAGTATGATCTTCCTGTGAGCAGGAAGGTCATGGATGAAGCCACTAGTGGAGGAGGACCCTTTTAGGAGGGGCTCACATGAGACAAGGCACTGAGGCAGGACCACGGGTTGGTTTTCTGGGGGGACAATGGCAGGTTAGTTTGGTTGGAGAATTCATGTAAGACAGATAAGACCAGAATCTAGGAAATCTTGAACTAGCAAGGAATTAGCCTGAGGAGTTTGAATTGTTTTTAAAAAGGAAATAAAAACTAATTGAAAACTTTTGAGGTATAGAGTAACAGGATGAACTTGATATTTTAGGAAGAGTAAATTGACAGACTTGTGGAACTGAGAAACAGAAGTTGGAGAGAGAAGGGCCAGTTTGGAGGGTCTATTACCCTGCCCTCCCGCACCGATTCCTTTTGAAGTGAGAAAGGTGTCCAGGACCCCGTAGTGACATTCGTGTTTCCGGTGATAGTCTCAGGTTATTATCAGTAAGAGCCACTCTTGAACTAAAGTAGGATATAAGGATGTGAGGTTTTTTTTTTATTTTGTAATGTAGAAGATTTATTTTAATTTTGTTTCATTTCTCTTTATCTCATGTGCATGGAGTTCAGTTCATTACACTGCTCAGCTCATGGCAACTGGGAGGATTGAAGGAGGGTTCTTTCTTAGTTTATTATTCTGTAGTAAACCAGCCCATAATTCAGGTGGTTGGTTTCTTTATTGCCATTGTCTTTTCTGTGTTTATCCATATTCTTAAACACTTAAGATCAGCCTTTAGCTAGGTGAGAAAAATAAACCTCTGCGCAAGTCAGAGCAAGGTCTACTCTTCCAGATCATCAGATTTTCAAAGCCTGAGTATCTGATAATCACCTTCTAGTGTACTTCATGATCTGATTTACTGCATTCATTACAAACATGGGCAACTTTACAGTCATATGATTAAATAGTGTTCATCCAGTTAAAAAAAACCTCAAGACTTTTCTGTAACTGATTAGCAATAGTCCATATGCCCATCTCCCACTCTTTTTTTAATTTTTAAATTTATTTATTTGACAGAGAGAGAGAGAGAGCGAGAGCATGAGAGAGCACAAGCAGGGGGAGTAGCAGACAGAGGGAGAGGGAGAAGCAGGCTCCCCGCTGAGCAGGGAGCCCGATGCGGGGCTCGATCCCAGGACCCTGGGATCATGACCTGAGCTGAAGTCAGACACTCAACTGCCTGAGCCACCCAGGTGTCCCAGCAGTGACATTAGTTTTAATTGCTTCTTTCCAAGTGTGTATTCATTCCTTCATTTAGGTATATGATGAACATTTGAGCATCGGCCACATGTTGCATCTGTTACCAAATGTGGCAGCCACTCTGAATCCACTTCATTCCTTCCCTTCACTGTTCAATGTGGATATCGTGCCCGATGCTCCCCTGAGATTGCTCCCAGCTGTCAGACCCCATGGGAGCCATACCTTGCACCATGCCTAGGTGCTATTGTGTTGATCACCACTCCCTGAACTGCTTCCCTTGACCACTGTGAAATTTTGCTTTTCTAACTGTCTAATGACTTACTTCTTAAATGGAATTCTTTGGACTTCTGGCCTTGGTACTCTTTCTTTCTGAAGCTATAACCCTAGCTGGGTTGTCTCATCCCATGTGTCCATGACTCCCACATCTGTCTCTCAAGGCTGGCCTTTCCCTGGAGATCTGTCTTTTGCCCCCACTCTACCCCAGCTTGCCGGTGGGGGAGGTCACCTCTCAGTCTTTAGCTGAAAAATGAAGCCATTGTCTTCCCCAAACCTTCTCTCTTCCCATATTTTTGCCCTGGCTAATGGAGCTCACCACCAAAGTCAGCTGATCCACCATAGGGTATATCCATGAGACAGATGCTACAGAAGACTCTCCCACTTCTGGTAACTCTATTGACTGGGGGGGTGTATTCAGACTAAAATGCTCAACCTTGGTCTTATATGTAAGAATGGTTACTCCTAAAGAACTTGTCTCCTTAGCTTGAGATCTTTCTGGATTGACAGGAAAAGGGGTGGAGCTAAGGTCACTTTGTCATCAGTGTATGGGGTGTTTTGCTTCTTTGAGTGATCTCTGCCCTGGATGTCAAGGAAGAGGAAAGTTTGGGAACCAGTCCCATTTTGGCTGTTCCCAGGAGTTTACTCGGATTAAGCACAAGCAGAAGATGGAAATGGCGGGTTTTCAGGAGAGTTCCTGCCCCTATGGCCTCATCTGTGGGTCCCCCAATGAAGCCATTTCGAATGACTTCTGACAACAGTTACCTGGGTTTGTGCAATTCCTTGGTGCCTTTGCACCAGTTGGTGTCTCTGCTGAAAATGCTCATTCATTTGTTCATCCATCAAATATAAATGGAAAGATGACTCAGCTGAAAGAACTGAAAGAGGGACTCAAACAGATACTTACACACCTGTGTTCATAGCAGCGTTCTTCACAACGGCCAAAAGATGGAAACGACCCAAGTGCCCACCGATGGGTGAATGGATAAACAAAATGGGGGATATACACACAATGGGGAATTATTCAGCTTTAAAAAAGAATGAAAATCTGATACATACCAACACGGATGAACCTTGAAAATATTATGCTGAGTGAAATAAGCCAGATATGAAAGGAAAAATCTCGTACGATTTCACTTACATGGAATATATAGAATTGTCAAATTCAGAGAGACAGAAAGCACATAGAGGTTGCAGGGGCTGGAGCAGGGAGAGTGGGGAGGGGGTAGTAGGGAGGGGGCTATTGCATAATGGGTACAGAGTTTCGGTTTGGGATGATGAAAATTTTTGAAAACAGTGTTGATGATTGCACAACACTGTGAATATAATTAATGCCACTGAATAGACCACTCAAAAATGATTAAAATGGCAAATTTTGCTATATGTATTTTGCTAAGATAAGAAAATATGTAAATGGAGAAATAGCATTTGCCATGATGGTTCTTAGAGTATTTGTAGGCCTATGTGAATTTCTAGGGTGGGAGCCTTGCCCTATTGAACTGGGTACCCTCCAAGTCCAGCACCCAGGAAGGACAAATGAGGAGGAGCTTGAGGCTGGGTTTTGAAAAGAGAGGAGAGGCAGTGGCATCTAAGTACATCTAATCTTTCTCTTTTATTATTCTGGAACTTACATACAGTGTTGATTAGGTCCCTTTTTGCTCTAAAAATTTTTCCTTTCTGAGGGAGAAGGGGCAGAGAGAAGAGTTGGCCATGGCTGGGTGAAGTGTCCTCTGGTGACAAGCTTTGGGCCAACCTGGAGGATACAGGGCGTGGTTTATTGAGGGCACCCGTGGGGGCTGGACTTGGAAAGCCAAGGGAAGGGGGGTTGGGGGTGCCTGGATTCTCAGCTCAGAGCTTTGAGGTAGAGAGGCAGGGGAGTGCTATAGGAGAGCGTGGGTTGAGAGAGGTGGCCTCTAGGGACCAGACACACTCTTCCAGGCAGCCTCCAGCAGGCCCACGTGGCCTTGTGGTTTCAGTGCGTGGCTAGGCGCTGCCCTTCCAAAGGTTGGGATTATGTTGATCAGAACTGTCTTTTCCCTGGGGGGTGGTGGGGGGGGGGAGATGTCTCTTCTTTTTTCTCCTTTTTTTTTTTTTTGCTGAAAAAAACAAAAACAAAAGCAAGGAAGTACTCTTTCCCATGTCCTTCAAAGCGCTGTGGCATCTTCAGATCTGGGTACTTGAAAGCTAAAGCTGGTCATAATTTCCGATGGACATAATGTGCATTTGAAATTCTTTTCCACATCAAATTAAATCTGTCTTGGACTGATTTCCTGGAAGTGTTTTTCATTAGAATAATAGTCCTCAGCTGAGAGATCAGATACCGCAGAAGGGGAAACAGGAACAGGGGATCATCACGTGCCTCCTTGAGGGAGTACTCGGCGATTACTTTTGAGGGACTACTTGGGAGAGACCATCCCTTCTCTAGGCCTGCCCCCAGGGAAGAGGCGCTGGGTCTGGTGAGCCCCCAGTTACTTCAGTGATAAAATCTTTCTTTTTTAAAAATTTAAAGTATAAAGCAAAAAAGAAATTGGGTTCAACAAGGAAACCACCCACCTACCCACCTACCCAACCAAAATCCATCGAGTACTTACTAGTTGAGCATCCCTCTGAGGTGCCAGGAATATAATGGTTAGTAAGAGTCCTTGAAAAAGAGGAAAGCTCACAGGAGGAAAGCCCAGGGACCAAGACAAAGCTCCAGTAGTATTTGATGACTTTTTTTTTTCTGGTCTTAAATATGTCCTTCTGTGTAAGGCACATATGCACACTCTGCCTTACCTACAGAGGGTTCCAGACTGACTGATGGAGGAAATCCTTCTGAAATTCTTTTCTCCTCCTCCTCTCTGAAACATGACTTGTTTACTGCAGGCTGTTAACGGCCTTGAGAACGTCTTTAATCCTTAGCCAGGGTCTTTAAATATAATACATCAATAACAGGTAATTATTCGCTTTGAACTTTTTGCTCCTTTCCCCTATACCCTGCGGGGTGAGCTTGGAACTTTTAAGCACTGTAACAGATTCTTCCTATCAAGTGTCAAAACTCATAAGGCATATGTCAAAGAATTTGTTTGCTTACTTTCATCTGTCTTCCCTCCTCCCTCCTTTTACTTCTAAGTCTAGCCACCAGCTTTGTGGATTATGGCGCTGAGCACCAGTTTTCAGCGTGGCGGCTTTTCTCTAAGCCAGGGCCACCTCAGACCCTGAAGAATTTACCCCCATGCACCCAACCTTGTTGCCCTTAAGAGTCTCATGCAGTTGAGTTTGTTACTCCTGGCCTGTCACGTTATTCCTGTTTCGAACGTGTCCAGGAAAATCCTGTCAAATTCAAAACTTCCTTTTGCCCCAAACCGATCTTTGATCTGAGAGGCCTGGACATGACTGACTCCGAGCAGCTTGCTCTGTGCACACTGAGGCCCAGGAGCTCTTTTGCAAGCATCTTGAGGAAACAAAAAATGGTTTATTTGTTTTGTCAGCCAGGGTTGATGATGGATGGCCTGATCTTTCGCTCTTGTGAGCTCTTGGACCAGCCCTGTCCTGAAGACAGATTCGTCACCAGGGAGCTCCTCCCACCTCCTTGAGCACTGTCTGTGGGCTGTGGATCGGTCCGCTCCATGGAAGCCACAGGCTCAGCTTCTCATGGTTTTTTTTCTAACAGGTTTGAGTAGCCAAGTGACTGCTTTAACCTTATTGCTATGTCATTACGTTAAGTGGTGCCAGTTTGGTTCTCTGTTTAAATAAAATCTTTATTGCCCACCTAAGGCTCTCTTGTATAGGGTTTTCCAGACATCAGCTAAAGTGGTACACAAATTAATATAAATGCTGATAACCTCAGAAAATCGAAGGTCTAGGTGTGCAGGACAGATGGTCTGGGAGTTTCTTACCTCAGGCTTTCCTGAGGGAATGAAATCAATAGTGAACTAGGAACTCATTTTAGGTTTAAGGAGTTAGCCAGATTTAACTAAAGAGAAACACTGAGGGTGTTACTTGACATTGAGAAAGTTATCCACATTTCTATACCCCAAATAATCAAATTGGATAATTGAATTCTGTGATGTTACTCAGATGATTTCCTTACTCGCTAAGGGTAAAAATTCACTCTGAATGTAGACATAACAAGATCTAACAGGATGTTCTGGAGTCTCCCCAGGGAATAATGACTAACAAAGTGGAAACTTTCACTCTTAAATCTGATTTCATCCTTGACCTTGCTAGTGACCTTTGGCCTATTGCCTCCTCTTTCAATATCTGTTTCCCCATGATTATGATGGTTATACAGTATCAAAGGAGCCTTTACATGTCATGAAGAACTCATATGATAAGCAATATGTTTATATTGAAGAACATTGAAGAATTCAGATTCTATCTATCTAGGATGTCAAAATGTCCTTATTTAAATCACTGTGGTTTTTTGAAAAAAATCAGTGTTTGGGTATCATGAAGATCAATGAACTAGTGGGCTGACTCTACTTTTCCTTTATCCAACAGTTATTCTGGCAACATATGATAGAGCTTGAGTGTGCCATGTGCATAATTAACAATGGCAGAAAAACAAGGATAACATTGTGCTAGTAACCTTCAGGGAGGGGCTGTCTGCCCCTGAGTGAGCTCAGCAGGGAGGGTGGGCTGAGTTTTGTAAGAAAAGAAGTCAGATTTAAAGCTCCCATGTTTTTGAAACTTCAGTGAGCAGAGGGACATCTGGTAGAGAAGATATCCACAGTTTCCTGTTCTCTGCTTTGTTATTTTTTCCCCCATTCTGATTACAGGTTAGGTTTTCACGGGCTGCCCTGGCCAGGGGCTGGGAGATGTAGAGTTACAGGAGCTGTTAGTTGGTCACTTTAATTACAGGCCCAGGGGTCTTTGAGGGGTATTTCTTTCCTTGGGATAATCTTCTGCAGCTTTGTTAACATCTCAGGGACCCGTGGATCCTTGTCATCGCCACACTGGGTTCCCACCACTGGGTAGCTTTCTAGCTAAAGAACTGTCAAAAATGTGGAATTTGTCAGCATGAATTCCTAAACAAGTATGAAGAGTAGCCATAAATATTGATGGATTGTTAGCTTAGTGTCAAAATGAATTCTTTATCACATTTGAATAATCTGACTACAAGGTATTAAATCAAATAGATACTTGGGTAGATTTTAATCATTAAAGTTAATTTGTTGATATAAAAATAATTTAACATAAGCAGAATAAGGCAGGATTTTTTTCAGATAAAAATTGAATGAAAGGGATTACTAACTGCTTTAGAATGAAAGATTTTGATGAATCTGACTAGAAATAAGTAAGTATGTGGATTAACAAGAATCTTCTAATCTACATAGTGAATACACATCCAAGGCAAAAAAACCGGTGCCTGCTTCACTGATATAAAGGAATTTTAGCAAATCACGGGCACACTCCATATTATAAACACAGGGCTTTTTAGCATCCTACACATCTCCAGGGCTCAGATCACAGGAACTGTGACTCAGAGTGTTGTTACTAACTCTAGGTGCCATGTTTCTGGGGGGTGGTGAACTGAAGTGCAACAAGAAGGCACAAGATGGTGGGAAGGCCTTGAAAGCACCTCAGATAAGGAGGAGGTTAATGTATTTTGTCCAGGAGAAGACTGTGGGGATATCATCTATTTGCCTTCAAACCATTAAAAGACTCCTTTCTAGAGAAAGGAGTAGACTTTTTTCATAGGAGCTTGGCTAACATTTCAGAGAGAGAAAATTCCTTTCAGTCTCAGAAATATCTACCGAAGGATATAGTTTTCCAACTTGGGAGTGGACTGCCTTCTAACCAAATTCCTGTGCACTGGATACCTACATACACAGGGATGTTGGAGAAGAATTGTCATGTATTACGAGGGAGTGTGTATAAGTGATTAGTGAAGCCCCTTTCTTTGAATCTGTGTACGGGTTGGTGGTTCACTGTCTTCCTTTCTCTACTTGCTGGGAGGTCCCCATCAGCCCTGCTCCCGTTATTCATAGTCCTATTCCAAAGAGGAGATGAGTGCTAAAGGCTATATTTTAAAAGAGCATAAAATCGTGACTCTCATATAACTTCAAAATGAGCTTGTGTCAAAGACTGCACTTAACTCCTAGATTAACAAGAGATTCACTGGATGTTACAATGGCCCAAGGAGTGCATATCTAGAGTCAGAGAAGGAGTGAAGAAATTAATTTACAAATGGATGCAAAGCTGGCAGAGTTGGTCAATGGCCATAGGGCAGGAGTCCATGGCGTTCCACTGGATACAATCTACATTTCTATGGTTAGGAATAGTTGTATTACTCTCAGTTTTCTACAAGCTCACCTTTATCTCTATGGAGTTGTGGAACAGTCTAGCCAAAGGCAAACATCTACAGAGGAGTGTATGGCATTCCAATGAAAAGATGTCCAGTAATCTCTTCTGCCCATTTCAAAATCTTCCCCAGTTTTTTCCTACATGAGTTAACATACAGAAAGTTCTCCCTAGAGTGCCTGGCAAACAGTAAATGCTCGAACAATGTTATGTACTATTATCATTGCTGTTATTTTTTACCCAAGTCCTGGGTAGATGAATCACCTGGTGGTTGATGTGAGAGACTCTTTGACCAAGGTCTTGACCATCATTTTTTTCCCATTCCCTTTGGAAATATACACACATCAGGCTGCCATCTTTCATCGCTCACACATCAACGTTTTCTATGTTGGGAAATCTTTTTTCCAAAGTGCACACAAAAAGCATCCTTATCTTTGATTCCTTCCAATTCCTAGTTACCTAGTGTAGGAAAATTTCTCTCTGACTCAAACGATGTGTAAGAAAAGTTCCAATGATGTTCCTCAGTCAGGGGAAGAACAGACTGTAAGTTTTTACTAAAGTTACAAATGACAAATGTTAGATTTAGTTATCTCTCCAAACAGAAGCCAAATATCCATTGCTTAGAGTTGTTGAGTATTCAAACAGTGACACAGGAATAATGTCAGTTGGACAATTTATACGTACATTTGCCCCCTGAACAATGTGAGGGTTAGGGGTGCTGAGCACCCACTCAGTCAAAAATCTTCGTAGAGCTTTTGACTCCCCCAAAACTTAACTACCAATAGCCCACAGTTGATCAGAAAAGCCTTGCCAATAAGATAAATAGTCAATTGACACATATTTTGTAAGTTATATGTATTATATTCTTATAACAGAGTAAGTTATTCTTACAGCAAAGTAAGTTAGAGAAAAAAATGTTAAGAAATCAAAGGAAGAGAAAATATATTTACAGTACTGTAGTATGTTTATTGAAAAAAATTTGTGTTGGTGGGGGGTGGGAGGGATGGGGTGGCTGGGTGATAGACAGTGGGGAGGGTATGTGCTATGGTGAGCGCTGTGAATTGTGCAAGACTGTTGAATCACAGACCTGTACCTCTGAAACAAATAATACATTATATGTTAAAAAAAAGAAGAAGAAGAAGATAGCAGGAGGGGAAAAATGAAGGGGGGGAAATCGGAGGGCGAGACGAACCATGAGAGACGATGGACTCTGAGAAACAAACTGAGGGTTCTAGAGGGGAGGGGGGTGGGGGGATGGGTTAGCCTGGTGATGGGTATTAAAGAGGGCACATTCTGGATGGAGCACTGGGTGTTATAGGCAAACAATGAATCATGGAACACTACATCAAAAACTAATGATGTGATGTATGGTGATTAACATAACATAATAAAAAAAATAAAAAGAGGAGTGAGAATCAAAAAAAAAAAAAAAGAAACCTATGTTATCTCTACCATCTCTCCCTCCACAAAACTTAAAATGTATAATCAGCCACACCCCACACCTGTAGCTACAGCTCTTTCTACCAACAGGTCCTGTCCCTGCATTATAATAAAATCACTTTTTTGCACACACACAAAAAAGAAGAAAATCTGTGTTCAAGTGGACTTGTGTAGTTCAAACCCATGTTGTTCAAGGGTCAATCACATATATGTATGTATTTAACTTGCCTTTATATCTATGTATCTATGTATCTATCTACCTATCATCTATCATCAGACCCACCCACTCGAGTATGGAACTCATCTATAGGCAAGTACGGGGCTATGACTTGTAGCTTCTGTTTGCCATATGGATGAAAGACTCAACTTTTCATTGTTGCAGAACAATAGAATGGAAACCTACATTTTCTGATATTTGTAACTCTTTCATGTGCCTTTGATAGTTCTATCCCATTCCTGACAATTATGCATTCTTTTCCCCTGACAGGTTGGAAGCACAGCCTTGCTCCCCGCAGGCCCCATCTGACATAGGTTTGTGGCCGGTCTCATTGTTTACAAAGGCAGAGACAGAGCCCCTTCCTTGGCAGCCTCAGTGATATAATGGGAAGATCCTAGAAATAGCTGTAGGATCTGTAGGAACAGTATATAATTATGTCTTATAATGTTTAAAATGCAAGGTGATGAAACTCCTAACTTAATCACCAGCTTTTGGTTTAGGACTTATCTATCATTTGAAAGTGTTTTAATAATATATGTGGAAAATTTTCACCAAATATTTTCCGTCAAAAACTTGCACATAAAATTTCCTGGGTCCAAGTCTAAATATAAACACTAGTGCTACTCATGTGTGGAATAAAGATCTGTTTATGGAGGAGCTCATGTTCGTGTACTTTCAGTGAGGATAGGATGTGTGTGTTTGGCTTGGGGCTTATTTTATACCACCCCCCCCCACTTGACTCAATTGCATATGAAAAATCACGAAATTAACTTCTGGGTGTGGATGAGCACCAATTCAAAGGCCACTCCACCTATAAATCAGGGAACTGGAGCGCTTTATTAGATTTACCCAAACCTCTCCCAGAGAGATGATGTGTTCACGCACACAGAGCAGACACCGAAGGCCAAAAATCCTTCCTGGAGTGCTTTGGGACTTTGCCATCTCCTGAAGAATTCAAGACATCTATGTATTCTTTATTGAGCTGTGTTTATTTACTTTTCCATGGCAGTGAAATCTCTTTCAATACCTTTAATGGCCTCAGCACCCTCTGTCCAGTGAGCATGGCGTGTCATCCCGGCTGTGATCTGCTGAGCCCACAGGACTCGGGTCACAGAACAGTTTCTGGTGCCAACACACGTCTTCTTTCACATTGCTATTAACTCGGCGGTAAAGAAGCAAGATTGGCTTGTGAAAGTGTCCTGGGTCCTTCAAATTTTGCTCAGGTTTCACAGTCCTTGTAATGTGAGCTCCCTGTGCCGAGTGGTTTAGAGGTTATAGTCAGATGACTGCTTTATTCCGACCTGTCAGCTGGATAGTCATGTTTGGGGTGTGCGTGTGTTTGCACAGGGTTATCCTTGGTCTGGAGGAGCCCAGAAAGGTCCTGGAGGATGCCTCTACGGGGATAGGCACAGGCAGCCAGAATCCTTGCCTGCCATACTGCCTTCCACCTGCTGCCCGGGCCTGCTGGTCACCCTGACGCCCAGCCCAAGACCGACAGTTCAGTGTTCCCACAGCAGAAGCTGTGCTTACGTGAGCCACGGCCTTCACGTGGTCTGAAACAGCAGAGCTATCACAGGGATGCCAAAGGATATCTAAGACAAATAGGCCAGTTAGGGACCTGCCCTCTCCAGGCCTGGTGGCTGTGGAAGACACAGAGTTGTTCTGAAGTTATGGTGGCAACTCTCGTCCCCCCTGCGGGCCACAGGCTGGGGAGGAATCAGAGTACACAGAGGGCCTCACATTCCTTTTAAGTAGTGTGTATATGCACAGTTTTGATGGAGCTATTTATAAGTGCACTTATGTCTCAGTCACTGTGCTTATTAAAGACATAAATATTTTACCTCTTAGCAAAGAAGAAAATAGTTTTCACAGATTTCCTGGCAGGCAACAATGCAACCTAGCCAACCCTTTTCATCTGCAGATTTCAACCTAATAAAGGATTGATCTAGGGAACAGGACTTGTTTCAATGTCATACTCCCGAAAAGTGTAAAACCAGGTTGACCAGAGGGTAGGGGGGTTTGCCTCCACCTTAGGATATTTTAAAAGTTATTGGGGCTTTGTTGAGGGGTGTCAAAATAGAAAGCAGAGATAGAATGAAAAAGATTGAATTCCCCAAAGTGTGAGAACGCTTGACTGACAGGAGAACATCTTTCTTGAGGGTCGGCTGATTAGTCGTCTTAATTAGGTATCACACTATGTGACAAAAGCCTTCTGGCTCCAACGCCCCGGTGATGATTTAGTGCCACACCAAAGCCTCAGAGTGAAAACTCTCCCGGGAGTGTAGACACCCGAGGCCAATGGTGGTCTGAAGGCAGAATATTGTGTTCAAAGCAGGACTCTCCTGGGGGAGCAAGGAGGGCATGGGGATGAGAGGAGGAAGGCCTGGGGGTGGATGTGTTGAGGAAGAGGGTCCGTCAGCCCGCTGGAACCTTGCACAGAGGGAGAAACAAGGGGAGGATACTTCAAGAGTGAGCAAGATAACGATCACTCCCTTTTCTTGACTCGGTCTCAGCCACTATGCTGGCACGGGTCCTGCGTCTTTTCACCCCATCCCCTCCATGACCCCAGGAGTGTGGCCTGGCAGGCTGAGAGCGCCTCAGGGACCTGCTTCCCCAGGGCAGGTGCACAGCCACCCTCCCCACCTGCCCTTGCTCCACTGTCCTGCGTTGACATGGTTTGCTTCCTCTCCCCTCCACTGTCCGCCCACTTCTTTATCTTCTCTGGGCTCCCCCCAAAACTGGAACCGGAATTCCCTCTTCTCAGACACTGCTGCACGGGGCATAGTGTGTAATGGGCTTTTATCACCGATTTGCAGATAACGCAGCGGGCAGAGATGCCACCCTCTCGCACAGCACGGAGCCTACCTAGACAGCAGGACCCCCCCCCCCCGCCCCGCTGCTTCTGCTTTTGCAGACGGGGCTGTAGACTCTCATGCTTGGCTCAGCTCTTTTGCTCTTTTCCCTTTTGCTGCCTCCTTGTCAACTCTCCCACCCCAACTTCCCTCCCTGTGTTATAGAGAGTCATCCAGCTCCACTAGCCCCTAATCCCTAAAGGCCTGGATCCACATAACTGAAAAACCCACATTCCCTCTGCTCCTGCATGGGGTCTGGGGGTTCAGCAGACTGCTAAAGAGGGATGCTGGGCACATAGGGCCTTGGACCCTAAGTCTCTCCCTTGGATAACAGCCAGTTTGGGTTTCAGGGAACCAGGTTCCCCTCCCATTGTCTGTTCCTCACCAGGTCTGGCCCGCTGAAGATCCAAACAAATTCACAGCGAAGTTCACACCTCAGTGATTTGAGGTCATCAACTCGGCCGTTCGGCTGTTCATTTAGGAAACAAATTCCAGAGAGTGGTGTAAGGGGACCAATGCCATCCTTAGCCATGCCGGCAGGTATAATTATTATTGTTTGCTTTTTTTCTTAACCCACTGCCTGTTGCAATTCAATCAAATTAATGCTTCATTTACTAGAGAATGTCATTTTGCAACACAAACAGGGTAGGGCTACCTCCAGAAGTCTCTGGCTTTTTGCCACTACCTACTGGTTACCCTGCACTTTCCTTAGCCTGGGTCTGATCTGCTGCCCCAAGACCTTGCGTTGGCCTGGGTGTTACTGACAGAGAAACTGGCTTGTCGTGATCCCAAACTGAGAAGGTGAGTCTGGGTAGTGCCCGAGAGTGTGGAATTCCCGAACATCCATTGCCCTGAGATAAGGGGCCATCCCAGCTATCCCGTTGATCACAAATTCTGTCAAAGACACAAACTCTCAGAGATGCTTCCCCTTACAGGAAATGGTAGACTTACAGAAAATAAACTTTTTGTTTAGGTTGAAGAACGACCTCTACGCGGGAAAGTACATGGCTGTCAGGTTTAGAGCCCAAGCACTTTTTACAACTGAACTTAGCTGTAACATCCCAGATCAAGGAACAGAACCTCCCAGAAACCCTTTTTTAGTCACTACTGCCTTCCTCCAAGGTGACCACTGTCATCCTCTCATATCATGCTTTTTTGATTCATCAGTGCTGCTGAGGTGCATCAAATTTGCTGTGTGGTGTAGAAGTTCATCCTCTTTCATTCCATTTATGAGCAGAATTTCATTGTATGGATATACTATAGACACCATATTAATCCATTCTATAGTTAATGGGCATTTTAGAGTGTTATGAATCAAGTTGCCTTGAACATGTCTGTGGTGGACATACATACCTATTTCTGTCACCTACATACCTATGAGTGCAATTGTTTGGTCATAGGGTACATGTATGTTCAACTCTGGTGCGTACTATCACACAGCTTTTAAGGGTTTGTGCCAACACATACACTCACTCAGCAGGCTATGAGAGTTCTGTTTGCTCCTTTCCTTGCCAACACTTGGCATTGTCTGTCTTTTTAATTTTAGCCATTAAGTGGGGTAGGTACTTAGCACCTCCCTGATAACTAATAAAATTCAGTAACTTTTATAAGTCTATTGACCATTTGGATATCTTTTTTCTGGTGGAATGCCTGTTTAAGATTTTTCCCATTAAAAAAAATTGTACTGTCTTCCTTTTTCCTATTTACTTGTAGAAGTTCTTTCTATATTCCAAATTTGACAGTCCTTTGTCAGATAGATGTATGAAAAATAGGTTCTCCCACTCTATGGCTTGACTCCTTCTTTACTGAAACATGGGTAAAAAGATTATTTTCCATTAGGCAAATTATTATGAAATTCTTCTTTATCTCTGGGAATGTATCTTGCCTTAAAGTGAATAATATTAGGACAGATATACCAGCTTTCCTTTAGTTATTGTTTGCATGCTGTGTCTTTCCCATGCATTCAATCTTTCTTTACTCTTATATTTAAGGTCAGTTTATTTCCCCCATTCCGGCCTGATAATCTTTGTCTTTTTTTTCTTTCAAAGATTTTATTTATTTATTTGACAGAGACAGAGGGAGAGAGGATAAGCACAGGCGGGGGGGGTGCAGCAGCAGAGGGAGAGGGAGAAGCAGGCTCCCTGCTGAGCAGAGATTCTGATGTGGGGCTCGATCCCAGGACCCTGGGATCATGATCTGAGCCGAAGGCAGACACCTAACTGACTGAGCCACCCAGGTGCCCCAATCCTTATCTTTTAATTGAAATGTACATTTATATTTAGTGTTATTTCTGATATAATTGGGTTGAAATCTACCCTCTTACTATTTGTTTTCTAATTGTCTTCCTGTTTATGTTCCTTTTTCTTTCTTTTGTTGCTTTTCTTTAGGTTCATATAATTTTTTGAAATTCATCCCTCTGTCCTATTGGTTAATTACATAATGTTTTAGTGGTCTTTTAGTGGTTATCACAGAAATGATAATATCCTTCCTTGACTCACTAAGGTCTAATATAAATGCTTTTACCACTTTCTGAAGGAAGGGAACTTAGGACACTTTAACTACATTGTCATGTGGGTCTCAGTCTATTGATAATGATGCTCTTGGTTAAGAATGCCTGAGGTGCTCACCGGGGCCGGTAAGTCTTTAGTCTTGTGGGGAGCCCTCACAGACATTTCCCCAGCAGGAGCCAATGTTGTGGCTAGACTGGCCCTGTCATTCTTATGATTCCAAGATGCACCCCAGCAATGACCATCAGGGAACTTTGAAACATCGAAGTTTATTACTCACAAGTCCTGGAGGATGCATGACATGCCCTGGGTCACAGTGAAGTCACAGGTGGGGAGAGAGAAAGAGAGAGAGAGAGAGCAGACCCAGAGCTCTGCCTTTATTTGGATCAAGGTTGGGGTGTTCAGGCTTTTGCAGATTCACTTGATCGCAAATGTAAAAAATAAGAGTGGGAGTTAGGCTGTGGAAAGGGAAGAGCAGGGTCATTCAAGTGGCTGGTGAACTAGGTTACCCAGAGTTTTCTAAAAGAACTTCATGGGTGGGGGCATCCTTGTTCCATACCTAGTTGGTTTGCTAGCAGCTGGGTCATGCAGCGGGCAGTATGTTTACTCCACATGGATGGTTTCACAATGGATGCCCAGGCAGTCAAAAGCCTAATGTCAGGTACTTCTATCACAATTAACAAGCCTAGTATCAGACACTTGTGCTGCACCTATTTACCCATCTTTTTCCTCTTACGCTAGTGTTGTATGTGCTTTAATTTTACATATATTTAAACCCTTCAGGGCAGGATTATTGTATTACGCAGTTAGAATTCATTTCTGGTGGCCCTCATGCTCATTGCTCCTTGTGTCTTCCTGCATCTCTGGGTTCCCACCTGGAACTCTTTCTTTCTGCCTGCAGGATTTACTTTTCCTTCGGGAGAGGCTGCTGAGCACCTTGATCCATTTGAGGACTGAGGTGATTCAGGAGCCCAGCTGGGCGGCAGTCCTTGTGAGGTTGGTCCATTTCTGGTTCCCTCTTGTTCCTCGGGTGTTGCTTTGAAGGATTCAAAAGGAGAACCTGAGTTGCTTCCCAGAGCCTGTTCTCTTTGCTGAGTGTGAACTCTAGGTTTTGCATGGTGAGTTTGCAAAAAGCTCTGCTCAGCTTCTCAGCCGCTGACTTTGCTTTTGGAATTGGCATCTATCCCATGGGAAAAAGGGTCCCCAAATCTTGGGCTTCTCTTTGCTGGCCTCCCTCTTCTCTGGATGTGCAAACTCTCATTACTCTGGTAGCTCGCAGCATCATTCAAGCAGGTTTCTTATATGGGATTTGCCCAAGATCACCTTGCCGGGTGAGGGCTGAGCCCAGACTCGACCTCTGGGACCCCTGACTCTCGATTGCAATCTCCCCCACAAGACCATGATTTTTGCATTGCTTCTGATGCTGTGTCTGTAGGGTTGGAGGTAGGAGGGGCAGACTTTCGAGGAGGGAAGAGGGACTAGACCTGGAGGAGGCAGGAGAAGGAATGGGAGGGGAGGAGGCCTCTGGGTAGCTCTGTGCCATGTGGCTGGCCCCTTCCAGAAGTCACAGCCCAGCATGAGAAATGCTGCTCTGTGGGGTGGCTGTCTGACCAGCTGAAGCCTCTGCAGCTGGCACAGCCTTTCAGTGCTGATCACACTCAAAGCCACTTGTAGAGTGATGTGACATTCTCCCATCACTTTTCTACTACTGAGTGCGTTGACCTTGGGAACATCTATTGGCCAAGCCCTTGTACTATATATAGAGAGAGGGCAAATGACAGCTAACAAACATCAAATCTGGATTTTCACTTGGAATCCCAAACTCCCCAGGCCACCAGATCCCATTCTGTGGGTGCTCATATCTCTCAGGTGGAGGGTCTGGGCCTCCTTGGAGGACAAATATTCAGATTCCTGATGTGTGCATCACTGTGGTCATCTGGGTCACACACATGAACCGTTAGCCATGTCCTCTGACTTGCATTATTTGCCAGATTGACTTCTCTTGGAGGAAAAAAGGGAAATGATGACTCTTGACCTCTGAGTGATATCCTGTTTCATTTCATTGTCTCTCCAACCCTCTGAGAGTCACCTCTGATCCCCAGCAAAAGCTGCTCTGCTTCCACAGTGCATCTCCCAAAAATCTCCTTCCAGAGTCCATTTGAATCCTGACCTGTATCCTTCATCCGTTACTGCACCAGGGAGGCAGGATGGCTGGGTGCTGACGTGCACATTCTGTCATCAGAGAGACCCAGTTCTACTCCAGTTCTGCCATGTAGTGGCTGTATGAACATGAGCAACTTACCTACCTCCATAGGTCTCAGTTTCCTCATTTGTTAAATGGGGATATGATAGGAATTTAGCATTCCTGGAAGGTCTAATGAGATAACACTTGCAAAAGACAACAGTGTCTAGAGCAGAGTAAATGCTCAATCAATGGGAGCTGCTGTCGTTGGTGTGGTGTTGTGAGCTTCATGATGGGCTTGTATTGTCACAGACCTAAACTCAGATAATATTGCCACCATGCAAATGACTCTTTCCCCCTTAAGTTTTGCCAAGAACATGTAAAGGTGTTTTAAGACTAGCTCCTCTCATCTTCTAACCTACTCAGAACTTGTGGAAACATTAGCCTGGGCTGCCTTCAAGTCTTCTCTCCTGATATCATCACTGGAAGGCCAGTTCTGTCTTTGGAAATTCTCTTGGTAACTCAAGTGGACAGGCTCACACTCCTTCTTGAGTGCTACAGTGCTCATTTTCCAACCCATTGCAGGGAGCTGACAGTTTATATGTAGAGCTTACTGCACAAACAGTCCATAAATTCATAGGAGGCAACAGATTTCTCTGTAGGATGGTAGCAATATGGGATTGGTTCAGAACAGGGGCTTTGGTAGACCTGGAGTCAAATCCTATTTGTGTTAATTATTGTGCTTTAAAAAAGTGAACATAATGGCCCCTTCTTCTCAGCGGGATGCTGTGAGGATTAAACAGTAGCTTGTGGTGCTGGGCACCTAGTAAGTGCCCCCTAAATAGTAATTCTAGTTAATAAGTATTGATTAATTAATTGCATTAACAAATTAATAGGGACACATGACATTTTGGATATCTCCCTTCAGGGTTTGTAGTCTAAATGCCAGCTTCCCTTTGACCAGATCCTATTCATCAAGTGCCTAAGTGAGCATGTGTTTAGCTGAGTTTCAAAAAGACCTCCATAGACCTGATCTTTCTCTGCAACCCTCACAGTCATAAAGCAAGGGCAAATGAATTAGCAAGGCACACTTATGAAAAACAGACCGGCCAAGAGGAGCCTCTTATTTTAATACATTGCAGACCCAGCAAATTGTAAAAATAAATTAAGACTCATGATGCTATTGTTTTTTGAAGCCCTTAAAAAAATTCCTTCTCTTTTTACTATGGAGTGAGGACATATGTTTTAAAACTATGTGATGCTTTAACCACCATGGCACCTTGAGAGCATCACAGGCATGTTCTTTTGTCTTTTCAACAAGATGGTCATTTAAAAGAGAAATCATGATGGTTATAAATAGCTTTAATTGTTAAAGGCATCTTAGATCTTATGTATGCTCAGAAATAGAACATTCTAGTGGTTGGGATGGAAATCTCCTGGGGGGATGATGGTGGGCAAGGGTTTGGGGTTGCAGCATGGAGTTGGGAGGGGATTCCAAACTTTTCCTCTGGCAGCCTTGGGCATGGTGGTCTCAGTCTAGTCAGGCACTTCCTTTCAAGGGATAAGATGGCTTGGCATGCTGACATGTTCCCAGACTTGGAACACAGTGGTGAGGAGCTCTGTCTGCTTCCCTATAATAATAAAAGTCACTAAGTTATGTATGCTGCTTCTGAATTGGCCATTTTAACTTTGTCTCATCCTTTCACAATCTATGCATCCCTACTGCCCACACCCAGATATATTAGTGCTACGTAATGGACTAAACCCATTCCAGTTTTAGCCTCATTTAGATATAGCCTGTGAGATACACTTGCTGTCAAATCAGATGAGTAGATTTGCTCTGCTCCTATGCTTCAGGTCTCAGGGGCCTTCTCCTCTCTCCCCTCTTCCTTCACCCTTACCACTTCCTCTCTTCTCCAAATCACTGGGTCAACAAATGATGGACTGGAGGAGTTTAGGAGAATACATTTGACCTTGAACAACATGGGTGTGGATTGCACAGGTCCACTTATATGTGGATTTTTTTCAATAAATATTTATTTCAATAAAGTGCTATAAAAGTATTTCTCTTACTTATTTTCTTTTCTCTAGCCTATTACTTTACTGTAAGAATACAGTCTATAATACATATAAGACATAAAATATCTGTTAATCGGCTGTTTATGTTCTTAGTAAGGCTTCTGGTCAACAGTAGGCTATTAGTGGTTTAGTTTTGGGGGAGTCAAAAGTTAGATGAAGATTTTTGATTGTGAGGGGGTTTGTGCCCCTAACTCCTGGATGGTTCAAGGGTTAAGTGTAGTTAGAATCCTCCAGATTATGTTCGTTCTCTGGTTACTGGAAAAGGGAGTGATATGAGGGGGAACTTCCTAAATTTCCTCTGGTCAAGTCTGGTCTCACTTTTGTGTCTTTTTGTGTCTGTTTCCTAGAGATATATCCCAGCTTCTCCTTTGTAGCACTCTCTCAGACCCACTTCATATCCTATGGGTGTCATCTTGAGTGAACTCTACTCCTTCTCCATTCCATCCAGTTCAACCTTGTCTAGTTCAATTAATCCAAAACCACATGCTCTCAGCATTGGGAGCCAGCCACTGGGGCCATTTGGTCTCTGCATTCAAGAGCTCAATTAACTGTTGTAGTAATTTGTTATTATAAATTTAACCCATGTTAATTTAGAAAACCTGAAAGCTAGAGCAAAGCATACAAAAAAATGGAAATAAAAAATCACCTTTAATCATATTCAGAGATTACACCTTGATAATTTTACTTTATATAGATAGGTCTGTATATAGTACATATACCCAAATTTGGATTCTGATGTTTTAATTACATGTTAATTACACATTGCCTTGCATCATTTACTCTCGCTTTATTCATGAGAGTTCTACCTGGACTAGGAGGCAGAACACAGTCTTCACTTCTCTGAGTCTCAGTTTCTCCATCTACAGCTGCAGTAGATGGCAGGGCTGGCTGTCCCTTGCGAATTTGTGGCAAGGCTGACGTGAAAGTAAATTGTTGTCTGTAAGTAATTAATATTACTTTATCTCTACTTCTAAGACAGTCCACAATAGGATCCTAATCAGAAGGCTTGGGTTGATTACGTTTTTAGGTCCCGGGCGTGTTGCCTGTCCACATAACCGTACACGGGAGACTTACCATCGATGGCAGCCTGGCTTGCTGGGAGAATCATCCTGGGCTCTGAAGATAAAGGGTTAACCAGAGCAAAGCGTCAAAGGGCTCTCAAAAATGCAGCCCTTTGCCGAGGGGCCTCAAAGCCTCTTCCCGAAGGAGCGGGCAGTTAAGAGAAGCCTTATCTGTGAGAGCAATCGTCAGGAAAAGTTGTACGTTTTCTGCACTACAAAGGCGCTGCTTTCTTCTCTGGCTTTGACTGGAGCTCTTGAGATCGAAGAAAACTGTTGGCCACAGTTCTAAAAACTCCAGATAAAGGCTTTGATTTGTTAATTAAATTTTTACTATCTGCATTTGATATCTCAGCCAAATTGTATCCGCCGCAGGAACAACAAGAAAGTCCCTCACTTCAAAGGGGCGCCCACTCGGTGACCTGTAATTATGGAATTTACTGCGGGGTGAAGCGCTGTCTGGGGTGCACCTGCCATCCTAGCGCCCCTCCCCCACGCGGCCCCCCAGTGACAGCCGCTCCTCCTGGCCACGGGTCCGCGCAGGAGCACAAGGGTGAGGCCAGCACACCTGCCCCGCGGGGTGGCGCGGGACCCGAGGGCCGCCCGGGCTTGAGCGTCCGCCCCGCCCACTCGCCTCGGCCCCGCCCACAGGCCCCGCCCACCCTGAAAGAAGTCCTCCTGGTTGTCAGGGTGAAAAATGGTTTCTTTAATGAGAAAGTTGAAAGGCCGGAGCCACACTGGGTGAGGTCACTTGCTGCCTGCTTGTTCCAGGCAGGGTCTTACCCTTTCCTGTAAGCTTGACCAGATTCTCCTGCTACTTGGCAGGGGCCACGCCACCCTCTGGCCCTTTCATTCCCTCTGGGGTGTGGATATTATTAAAGGATATTTAGAGGTCCCTAGACAGGGCTGCTTCCCCAGAACAACACATTCACCAATCAGCACTGGTCGAAATCTGCAGACGGTCTATAGGAGTCCATCTGCTGTTTGGCATAAGCTTTGCCTTGACCATAAGCAGAGCAGAGCCAAATTTTGAGATATCTGAGGCAATTCTGTAGGACTTTCTACTGGGCTAATTCCAGTGCAGGCTTTGGTTTTACTAGTATTTCTTATTTCCTTCATTTTTATTTTTATTTTATTTTTTAAAAATATATATTTTATTTATTTATTTATTTGACAGAGAGAGACACAGTAAGAGCAGGATCACAAGCAGGGGGAGAGGGAGAGGGAGAAGCAGGCTTCCCGCGGAGCAGGGAGCCCGATGCGGGGCTCGAGCCCAGGACCCTGGGATCATGACCTGAGCAGAAGGCGGACGCTTAAGGACTGAGCCACCCAGGTGCCCCCATTTTTATTTTTAAAATTCAATGTTGGTACTATTGTTTTAAATACTAACAAATGGCCCTCCAAACCATTTAGGAAAGATGCAGAAGTATAAACAAACTGATCACAAAGTACAAAATTCAATTAAAAAAACAATTTGGGGTCCATCCAATTTTCACACAATGGATTGGGATGGATTTTTTTTTTTTTTCAGACAAAAGGCCTGATTGTTTTGACTCTGGGTGGACCCAATAGTGACTCTAGAGCTGGTCTGCATAAAAGGGGAATTTATGCCTACAAGAGGAAGTCAGGGAGAGAAAAGAACACTTTCTAGTGGCCATATGCTGCATTAAAGGGTGCAGTCCAACATGACATAAATAGATGTTGAGCTGTTGACTTGAGTTTGAGAATGCAGGCTTGCTGCTCATCAGACTAGATCTGTCCTCTTGTCTCTCTATTACCAGATGGTGCTACTCACCATCCCCCCATTTGTTGCCTGGACTCTCTTTGGAGGAGGAATCTGCTTTCATTTGCTTTTGATGGGCTCTTTCTGAATAGTGGCATCTGAGTATCACTGGAGACATTTACCAAAAGGGATCTCAATGTGATGTCAGCATGTTCTGATACAGACCTTGTCACTTGAAGTAAGAATCATTTTAGAAACTACAAACTATTATATCCTTGCCTGGAAGCTTAAAAGAGAGCACACAGCACGAGGTCGGGGGACCATAGAATTTAAGAATTTACCATGAAGAAGAGATACCGATGGCAGATGGCAGCAGTAGCACTGGGAAGGGGGTGTGTGTGTGTGTTTGACTGTGACATCATGACGCTCAATGTCTTGAGACCAAAAGACCAATAGCTGAATAATCTATCTCAGAACATTAAAATGGATACTACTACTCGAGTGTTCAATAACGCATGTTTCAGGCTCCCTACAGAGTAAACTCTTCCTGTCTATTATCCCATTTAATCCTGACAATAACTTTCTGGGTCAGGTGATATTATTGCCAATGAACAAACTAAGACTTAGAAAAGCCAACTTCTGACAAGGTCACATAATGCCAAGATTTATTCCAGATGTCTCTACCTTTCTCTTCCATGTTATACTATTCCCAAAAATGGAGGGAATAGCCTTCATAGGAAATGAGGGTATCTCTTGGATGGAATAAAATGTCCGAGGGTTGAGTTTCTCTTTGCTGAACTTTCTGAAGTGATATAGAATAGAGGAGTAGCCACAGTCACATTTGACCAAATATTTTCCAATGAATAAACTTCATAATCCCAGAAATTTTGGCTCCTCTCACCCAGATAATGATAATACTGTTTGTAATTTGGCTGTAACCTATGAGAGATTTCTTTTGCCAAGTTCAAGAAATAATAGGCAACTTCAGATCTTGAACAACGAAAATCGGAGGACTACTTATAGGAATGAAGAGAGAAGAATACAACAACCCCAAATTTAAAGTTCAAGAGAGAGAGAAACATGTCTTTTAAAAAATGTGCATAAAGTTGAGATACCCTAATGTAGAGAAGTAAATATTATACTATAACATTTAGTCTATTGGTGGTCCCCAAACATCTTCCTATAATTGTTGGAATGAAATGGAGAGTGCCTTCAAAACCATATATGGTAAAAGGTGCATCTGGTGTGTTTTGCATAAGAACTTTTTGCATGGCTCTGAATCCAGAGGTGGGTTAACTAACTATGCCTGTTGTGAGCTAAATGTAAATATTACAAATGTGTTCACCCAAAGCCTGCCAATGTGCTCTTAAACACCAGCCTGCATGATTCAACAAGGATGAATGACACACAGGCAAGGTCAAGGACGCAGGGACTCCTGAGGTGAGGCTCTGTCTCCAAACCCCTGAGAAGAGACACTTTCTCCACAGGAGATTTCACCCAGTGAAGGGGACAGCTCACTTTTCTTGGGCCCCTTTCCCTTCCATTATCCCTGAAACAATTCATAAAATGAAAATTGTCACATCTTTGGACAGGAGAGATGCTTTATGGAAATTGACCCCGTCTCCTATATTCCTTTGTGACCACCATGAGAGGAATTATTCACACATTCATATTATTTCTAATTTATGACCTGATGTGACATTGTCATTTAGGAGGAATAAGAAATCAGAACTACTGTTGAGTTAAAGTATAATCACAGCGATTATTTCCATATTCCATCTGTGATTTCCATATACTATTTCCCACTCAACCTAGGGGGGATTGAGGAGGTCTCAGAATCACGTGATTGTCTCCTGCCCCAACAGAGAAAAATCTGTCTTAACCGCTGTCCTTCATGTTTCACAAAACATCATGAAACTTCAGGGTTATTTGACATGAGTTTGGTTTCTTATCTCTCTGGGGCTCAGAGATAATAATAGACGAAGATGATTAAAATTTGTATCCTCCATAAGTCCTAGAAAACAAAGTTAAAGCTCATTTGAAGTCTGTCTAGTCATCAGCTTTTGAAGGGCCAGGATGACAAATTAAGATGGATACAGATGGCCCAGGATCAGTGTCAACGGCACTGATAACTTTCATCTGCTCTCTGTGTCTCCAGGGTCTTTCACGGGGTGATCTGAATGTTCTAATAAAATGTGGCAGTGGACTGCTTCCAGATGCTGCTCTTCCCAGTTAAAGACAAGCTGGAAGTTCTATCCTGCAGAGGACGTACCCAGCAAAGGACTTCTCCACTCTCGTTTTCCTTCTAGGGAACAAGTTAATGAAAACTGCACATATACGTTTTGACAGACCCTTGCAAATCACATCAGTTTGGCATATATGGACTAGAGGTGACTCAAAGCTCCTTGGACACGAGGCTGGGGCAACTCCCCATCTTCAGCCTTCATTCCTGAAGACTTTACAAAGACAATTAGCGAGCTGGACAGGAAATTCCTGGAAAGACTGTCTTAATGGGTCAGTGCAAGTGGAAGGAAAATGCAAACTTGGTTTCCTTATAAAAAAAGAGAACAGATCACAGTGGAGGCATACATGTAGAGAAGCCAGGGCGGCGCTGACAGGAAAAGGCATGAGGCACGCACAGGTCTGAGAGTCTGGGGGAAAGAGGATGAAAGCAAGAAGGCACAGAAGGTGAGCTAAGCCAGTTCTGTCTTCCTGGATCAGCAATGACTCAGGCCAGTGTCCTGGAGAGGCCAAGTGCTGCTGACACCCTCTGCCACCAGATGTCTGGGTAGGAATCCCTGCCCTGCCACTTAGGTGTCAGATGATCTTGGGCAAGGTCATCAATGGTCAGATTGAGTTATTTCCTGATAAAAGGGAGTTTCTGATAAAAGGGAGCTGGTGATGGTATCCACTACATAGTGGTTATTAAAAGGATTAAATGAATTAATACATGTATGTCCTTAGAAGAACTTTCTGCTTTATACTTGTCACTTATGTGTTCATTATTACTAGATGGAGATTGAATTTTTTTCTTGTGAACTTTTAATATCTCCTTAGCACAACCTTTAGTCGATCTGAGAACCAATAGGGTAAAATCAGACCTCTATGGCAATCAGCCAAACACACCACGGTCGTCCCTTCTGGATTTGGAGGGAACGACGCATGAACTGGGGAGGGGATCACCCTCCCTTGCTTCCAGGAGACAGGTTCACTGCATGTTGGGCAAATGTGGGGGTATGGAGTGTCTCCTCCACAGGGTCTATGTGTGGACCCTGAGGGGCCATTAAGATGCAGCCTTTGGCTCTCCCTAAAGAGAGTCCACGTTTCAGCTCTGCCACTTACTAGCTGTGTAACCTGGCACTTTACCAAATCAGTGCTCTAGGTTCCTCATTAGGAAAGTAAGAGGAATAAATAGTGCTTCCCTCCCCAGGGCTGTTAGGAGGATTATGTGAGTTCATACATGTAAAACACTTAGAATAGTACTTGACAATACTATTTGGTAAGCACCATATAAACGTTAAGTATCTCTATTATTATTATTTTTATTAACAGCAAATAGGGACCCAGGTTCTTGGGGACATAGCCTCTGAATGACAAGTAGAGAGCTTATTCACTTATTAATCAGCCAATAAACATTTAAAAATACTCTGTCAGATACTCTGCTAGACTGTGGGGTTTCAGAAGTGAATCCGACTCAGGCCTTTGAATAACACAGGAGATTGGGGGGGAAGAGGTAGAGCTGGCTTCACTGAAGGGACATGGAGATGCTGCTTACACAATGAGCCAGCTCATGGAACATCTTTACGCCATGTGGAGGTTGACTTTGTATTGAGGCAGTGGAAAGTCACCGAAGGCATTAAGAGGAGATGCAACATGCTCAAGATTCTGATTTGGAGTTGGTGTCATAAATGAAGGAGATGAGGCTGGAAGCAGGAGGAGCAACGAGTCTAGGAGAGAAAGCAAGTTGACTTGACCAAAGCAGTTGCATTAGGGGAAAGGGGCAAATTCAAGAGACATTTATGAGAAAAGGGTAATGTGTTTTTGTGAATAAGATGAGTAGGAGGGAGAGAGACAGAGACCGAGAGGGAGGGAGGGAGAAGTCAAAAGTCAATTTCAGGTTTATGACATGATAGGGATTAGTGAGTTTTTAAGTTTTTATTTTATTTTACTTTGTGGGGGTGGTGGGAATAATTCAGAGGCAGAGAACTTTCAGATTGCTGAGGCTGATTAAAGTAGGCATTAACATTGGCTCAATCTAGACTGGAGAGCTACTTTTTGGCTCCTGAGTTCCCAGTTCTCAGGGGAGCCATTTTCTTACCCCCTTGAAGTGTGCATGGCCATGTGACTTCTTCAGGTTAAAGAAAGAGCATTTCATTGCTGGTGCTCATGTGTGCTCCTTTCTCTTCCCCTGTCATGGGAATGGTGGGAGCCAAGAAGATATGGAATGCTCTAAGATTGGATCATTGAGCTGACATAGGGGGACAGCTGTCATGGAGAGTCACCTAAACCTGCAGAAGACTCTGCATCAATGAGAAATAAGCTTTTGTTGTGTTGGGCCATTGAATGGGAAGGGGAGACTTCCACTGAGGACTCAGAACTGGCCCTGAGTTATTTGGTTATTTTTCTCTTTGCGTAGAATCAATGAGTTTAAGAATCAGTGGGATTTTATAAGTTTGTCTTGTAAAGTTACAGTATATTAAAAATCCTCAGCGACTGAAGTCCCTGTCCCTAGAAATAGTAACCAGGTGGTAGAAAAATCTGGAAAATAGTAGATCCTCAATAAATGTATTTTTCCTTTTCCTTCTTTTTCCAAATTCCAACTAATACTTCTCTGTTCTGACCAGAGAGAACTGCTTCTCTTCCCTCTGCCCAGACATAACAAGTGCTGGTTTATATAGTCAGTCTTCATTTGTATATATCCATATATTTACTGTTTACCATCTCTGGCCTTCTATCTAGGAATATTTCCTTCTGCCAGAAGAAAGCCTCTCAGTATTTCATTTAGTGTGGGTCTACTTGCCACTTGCATACTTTGGCTTTTGTTGGTGTAAAAGTGTCTTTATTTAACTTTCACTCTAGGAGAACATTTTCACCAGGTACAGTGTGTTACTAGGTTGGCAGCTAATTTCCTTCAGTTTTTTTTTTTTTTGTATAGATCATTCTCTTGTTCTCTGACTTCCATTGTTTTTCTGTCAAAAATCAGAGGTAAATCTAGCTACTGCTCATTGAAAATTATTTTGTCTTTTTTCTCTGGCTGCTTATGAGATTTTCTTTTTGTCTTTTTGGTTTTCTGCAGGCTTTATATTAATAAATAATTAATAATTAAGTAATTCATCATTCTTTTACTTAACAAATATTTACTGAGCACACCCCCCAGAGCTTGGAGTCTAGCAGTGAGAAAAAATAGGCCAGCTCAGTGTGGAGGGTCACTCTGACTCTGGGAGCAAGTCCAGGTGCTTTGGGAACACATGCTGCTGGGGTTGTGTTTAAGCCAAGCTCTGAAGGACAATTAGGGGATCAGCAGGTAATAATCAGTAGAGGATGAGCGGAGGCTAGAGACAGAGAGAGACAGAGAGGTAGGTTCTGAATGTAGGGTCTGCATATGCAAGGATCCAAAAGAAGAGGGCATGAAGGGCTTTGTGGAATGGCAGGTGTGTCAGTGGGTCTGCAGAACAAGAGCTTGTGGGCCGTGAAGGACAGTGGCCGGAGATAAGGCTTGTTTATCAAATGCCTAGCTCCAGCTGCACTGTCTTTTTAACTTTAGACAGGTATTTACTTTCTACATGACATCTTGCCTAGGATGAGTCCAAACTCCTGGAACTCACCTTGTCCAAGGATCTGGCCTCTATTTTCCCAGTCTCCACCTCATCCGGAACCCCAGCCACATTGATTCAGTTGCATATACTGCAGAAGAGGGCATCATTCTCTACATGGCCTGGTGGCCCTGTGTGATTTCGCCCTCCTCACTGCTGTGGTCTCGTCTCACATTGAACACGCTTGCCCTCTCCACCCCAGCTATGGGGACCTTGTTTTCAGTTTCTCAAGCATGTGTTCTCTTCTATCAGATAGATTTTATAATTAGTGTTCCCTCTTTCTGGAAAGCTATCCCCCCCAACCTCATCCCTTCCTTGGGGAAGCCTTTCAACACCCCCCCCATTACTCATTCTCATTCCATATCACATTTCCTCTTACAGAGCCAGTCACAGCTTGCAATTAGGCGTTGATTGGTGTGGTTATGTGTGTGGCGCTGGCTCCCTGCAAGCTTAGTTTCATGAGCGCAGAGACCATATGTGCTCTGTTTACGTTTATTCTAAAGACCTGGCACAAAGGACCTGCTCAATAAACCCTTGTTGAATGAGTACCCCATAGCTATATTAAGGGCTGTAGGTGTTATCTTGAGGGCATGGCCAAAGCACCAACGTTGTAAGAGACAGAAAGATTTCCTAAGACTTTCTGCACTGGAAAACTCACTTCCCACTACAGTGTGGACAGAGCACGGGAGGGGCTAAACCGGAAGGGGAGGAGCCTTGGGCAGTTGTGATACTCGTGCTGCTGGGGGATCATGGCAGCCCGCTTACCTGAGACAGTAGCAGTGGTGGCCTAGAGGAGGCTGGCAGGTGTGGGAAGCGTTTGCAATCAAACGCGATGAAATCTGGGGACTGAGTGGAGGAGGCAGGATGATAGCCAGATTTCGGGCTTGAATCAGTGGGCCAATGGTGGTTCCATTTATAAGACAGGGAGCAAAGGGCAGGAGCAAGAGGGATAGGAAAGGAAGATGATTAATTTGGCTTTCGGTTCGTTGAATGGAAATGGAGGTGCTTAGGAGGCAAGTGATCTTAAGTCTCAGGTGAGAAATTGGCCCTGAAGTTATGCGGTTGGGATTTGTTATAAAATCCATCATAAAATGCTTCATTTACGGTATGCCTTAGCTATGAATAGCTGAGTAACCCTGAGGACTTACTCAAGTGTCACTTTATAAATACTGACAGTCAAAGAATATTTATTCTTTTTTTTTCATTTTTATAGGGAAATAGCAGCAAAAATAGGTCGGAGATCAGTCTTAATGTAGAACTTCCTGAAGCGATTTGAGACTGAAAGCTCATTTGCCTTTGACTGATTCTGTCAGCTGAATATAGAATTTTCACCAAAGTTGGAGACGGGCTGACAGTGGAGGTCAGAGAAACCTGGATTGGCCAAGTTGGCAAACACCATTCCTGCCTGGCGGGGCCCCAACCCCCTGCTGAGAGCTGTCCACTTAGGCCCCTTCATTTTGCAAATAATTCCTGTTTGGTTTTCAGGAAGAAAGCACATAAAAAGCTCAGCCATAGGGCAGATTCAGCAGGGTAAAGATTAACTAGATATTGACCTGGATTCCCTTCATGTCTGATGAGTACTGTACTGAATGCTCAAGCTGAGTGGTAACCAACCTGGAAAGTTGATATTGACTTTTGGGAGCTAATAAGTGAAAAATGGAGGTGTCATAAATGGGAACTGTTTTCACACATGTGGGTGAGTCGACGGGTCTGAGTTCCATAGACTAAAGTGGCCAATGAACATCGTGACACTGTGACACCCGCCGTGATTGGGTTTGCATCGAGCAAGGCGAAGGGTACAGAGGTATTTGTTTGGAAACAGCCAAACTCTTTCCGGACTCGGTTAATCCAGCTGTTGCTGCTCACATCCAGAGTGCTTGTTCTGTGGGAGAGCTCAGGGTGTTTGGCTGATGCTTGAGTTAAGGGAGAGATTTCACATCTTGTAGGATGACAGAAGCCCCAACAACAGATGGAATTCTCATTGAGGGGCACAGCCCCACAGAGCCACTGTCGGCATGGGCACCAGCTGTGCTCCTGGGAAACCAGCAAGTCACTTTGATTTCACAGAGTTGGGTTTATCAGAGAAATCATGCCAAGGAATCCTTTGCACACTCCTGGAGTCTCCTGAGACTTGGCTCTCCTCCTTGGGATTTTGTTCTACTCAGTCCCTCAGGAGACCACCACATGCACCTTCTCTGACTCTCCTGCCTTGTGACATTGCAAGAGATATCAACATTTTAAGTCTGTGTAGTGAGCATGTGAAAAATTCCACTTTTGTCTCATGAACCTTCTAAAAGTCACAAACTGACTTTAGGACAAGATTCCCTTCTCTACTGTACTTTCCTTAGTTCTCCATTCTTCACTTTTATCACTGTGGTCTGACAAATAAATTCAAGTTAGCGACAGCTATCATATTTGGGAAGCTTAGCGAATTCTCACCTTCAGACTGTTCACGAGCATTGCCTACTTGTGGGGGAATAAAACCCTCAGAGCCCAATGTGACTGATGTGCTGGTATTTTCCTGATAGCGAAATGGATGCAAATAACCAAGTCTTCCCACTGCTCTGAGCCTCTCCCTGACAGGCAGTGGCATCATGGAGGCTATTAGGATTTCATTGCCCAACACTGGAACATTGTGTTCAGAATCAAACTCACTTTGCTTTTGTTTGCATTGTTGAGAAATTTGAAAACAAGCGGCAAATTAAAATTTGTCTGCCTATCATCTATTTGTCTATCTGTGAAAGAGCTCTGGGTCATTAGATTTAAACAGAAACAATTAATTTGAGTTCTTACTTTTCTTTGTTTCATGGGACTAGTCATTTAAGCGCCTGGATTCAGTTTCTGTGAAATGTCAAATGAAAATTGAGCCATGTGATTTTCAAGCTGATTTCCAGCTTGATTTCCCCCCGGTTCTGTGATTCTCAAACATTCCTGCCACATAACGCTTGCTCCCCGGGCCTCTGTCCCTCACCCCTGCACTGGCCCAGCCCTTAGGGCTGTGCTTTGCCTGGCGGCTGTCCCCTCCTGGGCGTCTGCCCATTCAGGCAGCGTGGGGCCTATTCCGCTTTATAATGCTGGCACTCTCTCCTGAGCCCAAGCTGCTGGCTGAGGCCCAGTCACTGTGTTCCCATCATCCTTCCTTCTGTAGTCACTGCCTCCACCTCCCTCCTCAGCCAGCACAGGAAAAACACTTAGAGTAAGCCAAGTTTGTGTTCCACACCTGTGCCCCTGTCCCTGGCATGTTCCCCTTCGTGCCAACTTCAGCCTGTCTTCCAAGCCCCGAGCCAGCATTCTCATTCTGCACAGACCCTCTTGTCAAAGAAGAACATCATCTGATGAGCACATTCACGTGGGAATACTCACGACAGTGCTATTTCCTTCTTGGGAGGATCTCATATCTATTGTGCATTTCATGAGTACCAGGCCCATATTTATTCCTCCCCTCACCATGTGATGAGGTCAAGATTCTTGTCATTCCCGTGCACAGCTGATGAGATCGAAGCCCCAAGCAGGCCAACCAATTACCAGCAGTAATTGGACAGTGTTTTAAGATGAACTGTGGACAGATATTCATGCAAGGTGTGACTGGAGCCAGTGGTCCTTTGGCCCTTGACGCTATGCAGTCCTAATATTATCATGGCACAGAGGTGGCTTTCCTTGTCCTCTTTCTGTCCCTCCCATTTAGCTCCATCCTGAGAGACAGGGCTCCCTACAGCGTCCTGGGGACCAGCTGGCTGCATGCACCTCCTCCTCCAAGTTCCCTGGATGGGTCTCACGTAGCCCAGGACCTGCTCTGCATAGTCAATCAGTGTCTTTCTGGTATGGTGAGTCCCTCACACGATTTTTAGTGGGGCAGATGGGGAGTGTCATTTGTTTTGCTAGGGGTCATTATGTTAATACCATAATTCACTTCCGTAAAACAAAGAGGAAAAACAATCAGATGCCAAGCATTTATTGGCTTCCAACAACAAGACCTGAAAATTCACTGCAGAATCTAAAAATGTGTGAATCCAAAATGGCAGCCTGCCAAACCAAGTGCATTTGCTGGACCGCTGCTTGCTGACGTCAAGAGTGGACTCAGAGGCATCAGTTTTGAGCTGTGTCTCCTTATATTGAGATCTCTTCCCTTCGGATGGCTGCATTCTTGTGGGAAAAGTGCCCTTAACTCAGGAGGGGGCCTTGTGCTTCCAGGGGTGAGAGAGATCTTCACCACTGCTGTCCTTTGCCAGATGGGTTGTTTCTGCTGGTTTTAGACAGAGAAGATGAAATTGTGTCTGTGCATCTTAAAATTTATCCTACATGAAAAACAATTATTTACTTTGTTTTATGCCAACTTTTAGCGAGGAGTTGGTATTTGAATTAACAGCTCAGCCTTGAGCAATGAATTTGAGGGAAATAAGTAATTTGGGGAATGCTAGAAAATTCTATTGGTAATTTTCATGTTACAGGAGGACTACCTGCTTTACTGGTCAGGCACAGATAGTCTCTCCTTTAATCCATTTTTTGAAATGAAAAATGAGATTAAATATTTCTGTTCAGGGCATTTTGAAATGAGGTCTTACCAAAATGAGGGAGGTAACAGGAATGGAAGGGAGAGAGAAAAAATGTCTGATTTTCTGTATCCCAGTAGGAACTGACATGCACTCAAATCAGTTGGGTCACGATATTAGATTCCTTCGTGCTTGTTAATATCATAAGGACCCACTGCCATAGGTGACTAACCACACGCGAGTAATGTGTGATCAAATACGTCCCAGGCCGTACAGTCCAAAAGCTTTTGACTTGTTTTGTTAGTTAACCTTTTGGAAGGCAATTTGAAAGCTACATTTGATTAGAAAAAGCCCTTTTCTACTTAGGTACTTCAGTGGGGATTTGAACTTCTATTGGCTTACTTTCATTTTCATGGTTAACTCTGATACTCAGGTGGTCGCCTTGTCCCAGCCACATGCACAGAAGCATTGAGCACCTATTTGCAAGGCGCTGCTTAGAAATCGAGCGAGGGACAGAGATGAAGTGGCAGGAGGCCAGTGTTCCCAGGAGATAGAAGTCCTGAGCCCCAGCCTGTAGTGATACTCAGGGGCAGCATCCGGGAGCTTGGGACACGTGCAGCCGTCAAATCCAGTGCAAGCATCTGTCAGCCCCGAGTGTGCTTGGCCAGGGGTCATACAGATGCACCTCCCGAGCCGGGCTATGACAGCCACCATTCTAGCTGTTGGTCATCGGCTCAAACACAAGCCTGGCCTCACAAGGGCAGAGGTGGGGAGAGGGTACTTGAGCAAGGAAGCTCTCAAGTCCACGTGAGACTCTTTTACTTGGAGTAGGAAGCAAAGGGCTCTCCTAGCCCCCGAGGCCAAGCTCCAGGGGCAGGCTGCCAGCACAGGCTGACATTTAAAGGCAACAGACAGCTTGAATTAATTATACAGGAATGAAATCACAGCAGGTCTCAGAGTTGATACCTGAGCTCTCCATTGGCAACTGAAGTCATAAAAAGTACATTGAAGAGGGGCCAAAGAGGGTGTTAAAAAACCTAAAAGGAATAAGAAAATGTTTTGAAGAGGAGTTTTTTGAAAAGGTGCCTTGACAAGGATGGCTGGATAATGGATAATCCAGTTGGCCCGTGTGTATCGTTGAAATGCAGGTTGTGAGCAAATCTGCTTGTAGTTAGTACTATCCCTGGGGAGAGCAAATTGGGGGTGATTGCTATAGGCTAGTGGTTCTCAAACTTTTTGACTATGACTTACCCTAAGAAATAACTTTACATCTTATCTTGATATCATTCGCGCATGCGCACACACACTCTCTCTCTTTCTCTTAAACGCATGCAACGTCAAAAAGAATTTCATGAAATAATACTTGCCCTTTCTATACATTGTGCACTGTGGCATTTTTCAGTCTAGTCTAGTCTAGTCTCGTCTATTCTTTTAGTCTTATGTGATGTTTTCATTAAATCATAGCGGTAGTTTATCAAATTGATTTCAAATGTATCTCATTGCCTATTAAAGCTTTGAAGCCATCATTTGTAACCTACAGTCTTGAGAGCCCAGACTCATGCAAGCTGGGTTTACATCTTCTCCAACCCAACGGTCATTGGAAGAGACAAAGGGGTCAGCAGGCTGCAGTCCATGGGCAACATCTGCCCTGCTGCCCCTCTCGGCGAGTGAGTTTCATGGGCGCACGATCCCGCCACGGCTTCACCTGTTGTCTATGGCTGCTTTGGAGCTACAGCTACAGTGGGATAGTTACAACACAGCCCACGAGACCTGCAAAGCTGAAAATATTTACTATCTGGTCCTTCACAGAACAAATGTGCTGACGCCCATCGGGGCCTAGGGATGGCTGCCTGGAAACCACACAGCGTGGTCCTTCCACAAACATATCTCAGGCTGTAGGCTGACCTTGTGTGGCCTGTCTCCCATTCCATCCTTGCTGATCAGCTACCCCTGAATGACAATTTTGGGGTCAGTGGGGGACACTGCAGACAAAATTCCCCTCCCTGCTTCCCACACTCCCAATAGGTGGCTATCGGAATAATTGGCCCGCAAAATCCAGTGGCTGTGCTCAGTGGGGTGATCTGGAAGCTGATGCTGGGAGGAGTCTGGGGTGCAGGAGTGACACCTTGGAAAGAAAGGTGAAGAAGCAGGAAGGGCAGAAGTTGTGGAGCTGCAGGGTAGGCCTGATGAAGCCTCAGCCAACCTGGCAGGGAATGTTGGAACCAGAGTTGCCCTGGGCTGGGGCGGGAGGGAGAGGTGGGGGGGAGGTGATCATTTCCCTCCTGCCTTGTGTGGGTCCCTGATGAGTGACCTTGGGATGGGCGTGACCTCAGGTGAGGCCGCCCCCTGCAGCCATGGCCGGCCTGTCAGCTGCCTGCTGACCTTGTGAATGGGTGGCCTTCTGGAAGGGCGATCTGGGCTGTATGTCTATTGTCCTGCTGTCTACTTTTTGCCATTCAGTGGACCCCCCCCACACTCTTGGGGAGCAGGTCTTCCAGGATCTGGGGCACCTCCCTTCCTCAGGTGAAACAGAGCAGGGAGCTTCTTGGGACATATTACAGCTCCCACAGCTGCGGTGGGTCTTGTGGTTTACCTCCTCCATTCGCAGGCTGGGGTCCCTCACCCTCACCTCTGTAGTCTTGGTGTCTCACTCAGCGGCGTGACTCAGACCGCCAGTTCCCAAGGGTTCCAAAGTCCTGGTCACCACGTCTGTCTTGAGTCGGACTTCCTATCCTTGTCCACGTATGGTCACATGTATCAAGAGCACACACAGAGAGGCCAGAGTGGATGACCGGGGATCCACAGTGCCCTTCCCCACCACCATCGTGTGCCAGCAACCTCACCTCTGCCTGATGCTCGGACTGGGATGGTGACTCCTCTTCTTGACTCCGCAGGTGCTGTTGAGACACTCGTGGTGGTCTCCTAGTAAAATTGTGCCCCCTGGAAGACCAAGATCTGTTGCCCTGCAGAGCCCAGTGTTTGGGTCATGGGAGACAACTCTCCCGGTGGGTCACTGGGGGTGATGGCAAGTGGGGCCACTCTTGCTATGATCCCTTGATTCTGGGACCCATATAATCAACCTTTTGAGGGTGCAGTGCCATAACAGGGTCTTAGATTCTGTGTGTGTACCCTGTGTCCCTGGAGTATGGCATGCTTTCCGGAGTATTACTTCTGAGCTGCCCTTCTGCTGTGCCTTCAGCAGGCTGACCTCTGGGAAGTGAGATGTGTGATGCAGACAGCGGATCTCATGGTCATCGGCCCAGTCCCACACCTTCTTGGCTGCAACGTGGGTCTCTGGGCCTGAAGCCACGGTGGGTCAAATCCTGCATGAACTCTGGCACTGTGGGCTGGTCGAGGCTCTGTAGGCAGGAAAGGCAAAGCTAAACTCAGAATGCGGGTCTGTTTCTGTGAGAACAAGATTTCTCAGCCTGGGTACTATTCTACTGACATTTTGGGCTGGATAATTCCTTGTTATGTGCTTTATGGACTGAATGTTTGTGTTGCCTCAAATTCATATGTTGAACTCCTCACCTCTGATGCAATGGTATTTGGAAATGGGGCATTTAGGAGGTGATTAGGGCTAGGTGAGGTGATGAGGATGGGGTTCTTATGATGGGATTAGTGCCCTTTTAAGGAAAGACATTAAAGAGGCTGCTCTCTCTCTCTCTCTCTGAACTATGTGAGGACACGGTGACAAGGCAGCAGTCTGCAAGCCAGAAAGACGGTTCTTTCCAGAAATCCTGTGGGTCCTTGATCTTGGACTTTTCAACCTCCAGAGCTGTAAGAAAATAAATTTCTGTTGTTTAGGCCACGCATTCCTGGGACTTGTGGTAACCTGGGCTGACGCAGCGTGCATTGTAGGATGTTTGGCAACATCTCTGGTTTCTATGCACTAGATGCCCATTAGCATCATCCCAATAGTAACAATTAAACATGTCCCTGGACACTGCCAAATGTTCTGGGGGTGGGGTGGCAAAATTGTCTTCAGTTGAGAATGACTGGGGTGCAGACCAGGAGTGTGTCTCTCACTGTGTGTTCTTTAGTCTCTATGAGTTTGGGATCGGCAGATCGGGAATGAATGGAAGGGTGATTCATCCTGAGATTTGGTCCTCTCTAGGCCACTTCAAGAGTCTCATTTTGTGGCCGAAGAAGAAACACCTGTGATGAGAACGGGAACGACAACAAAACAAGTCAGGCCGGCATGGGCCTCAGTGGGGCGTTTGCAGCTCTACACCACTTCAGAGGGACAGAGCCCCATGGTCCACACTGGTCCTTTAGCTCCTGCCTTCCTGAGTGCATTGCTACACTGGCTGGCAGAGAAACAAAGCTTAGGATCATTAATGACCTGGTTTCTTCCCAAAGTTTCCAAAAATGTTGTCTTGATTTGGTCATTGTTACCTGGAAACTTCTGACAAATGGATTTTGGAAAAGCTCTTTTTTTAGACAAGTTTGGATGAGACAAGCTTTGAAATTTGGACTAAAATCAGAGGGAAGACCTTAACTTACCTGGGACTTTTGAGATGCTGAAGACAGAAAATATTCCATAGACATATCCTGAGAAATCATTTCCATCTGAGGTGGTTTGGATCAACTCTTTCCAAGAAAGGGATGATGTGTCTATTTCCAACTGAACTTTCCCAAAAATGGACATAGTGATTGTGATATTTCACAACTTCCCTCCAATGATTAGTTTTAAGCATGACCCCAGCTCTCTTCCAGGCATTTCTGGAAACGTGAGAAATAGAAAGTCACAATCAGAGTTTATAGATGGGAAGGCATCACACATGTGGGGATTGTTATATGGAGACCCCCGCAAGATGATGGGTGCCTGAGTGAGGAGGCCACCCGCTCACCGCCTCTGGGAACAGGCACGTGGGACCCAGGACTGTGCGGATCTCGCTGTGCCAAGTTTCTTCAGGTCTTTATGGCAAATGTGAAGTTTCAGAAGTGGCTGGGGATTCTGTTCCACTCTCTCTCCTCTCCACTTTCCCAGCTCTGTGGAGCCATCCGCTTGTTACTTTTCTCAGTAGCTGTGTCTTGTCTGAGCTGTTCTCTACCACAGTCACATATACTGGGAGCTGATTGTCAATGGATGACGCCTTGTGTCTTGTGTTTGTCATTGTTGTTGGCACTGATTTGTATTGCATCCTCCCTGGGTCCTCCAGAGACTGCCCCTGATTCTTCTGACACCATCTACAGTGCTGTCTCGTCCCGTCCTGATGTACATGCAGATGCTTTGCTGAGTGGCCCAGCACTTCATCACCATCAGCAACCATGTTTCCAACACCTTTCTGCTTTCTGTTCTTTGACCTTTTCCTGCCCTGTGGGGCCTCTTCCTGCTCCAGGGCCTCAGATCTCTTGTGTTCTGGTCATGTTTGCTCTCCATGAGCTGCTGCTTTGACTTGTCTCCTGCTGTGTGTTCAGCCAACCCCACTTCCCTTTTCTCTGAGATTTTCTCTTCAGTCATGTCACCGACTTTGGTCAATGTGGGCAAAAGCAAGGCCTTCCCAAGTGTGATGTATGCTCTCTCCTTCTCTCTTTTGCTGACCAGATGCAAAAAACTCTGGGGGAAGGCTCTCAGAGATGAAGATGGGGATGACAGATGGAAGAAGAGAGGGTCCTGGGTTCTTGGATGATTCTGAGTCAAAGCACTCAGACATGCCTGCCTCCTCTGCTGACCCACATGGGAAGAATATAAACTTCCGTGCACTGACACCCCAAGATCTGGTGATTGTTTGTTACAGTAGTTAGTCTACCCTATTTCATGCCCCATCACTCCCCAAAGCCACTGATTGCCTTTTCTCACTTGCGGGCCCCAGACCAGTTTCCCTGGGGTTCCTACACCCTGAGGGAGGTCTTTCCTCTGTGAGCTCATCTCCACGGTAGCTTGGGTTCTATATTGGTACTGACCCATTTCATCAGTGCTCAGAGGTGAGATCTCTCTTTCCACTGTTTTTGTTTTATACCATTTGTGTTGGTCACATATACATAGGTTCCAGGACTATGCCCCTAATATAGAGCCTGCCTCCCTTGTTCTGAATGTCTGTTGTGCCTCTTTGGTTGTAGAATGTTGCGGGGGGGGGGGGCTCCTGGATGCCCTGCCACCTGCCAGCCTCCTGGCAGCCTTGACCGTGGGCATGAGCTGAACTCCCCAAGGTCCAGTGGGGGCCCAGGCAGCCCCAGCACTGTCCCTGTTTCATCCACTTCTGGAATATCTGCCTTTCATAAGAGCGTTCACGCTCACAGATCAACAATGATCCCCCACAGGGGGGCATTTGCACTCTAAAAGGCAGGGAGGAGACTTCTGGAAGGGCTGAATCACTCTGCATGGAAGGTTTGGCATCCTGCGGAGGTGTCTCTGAGTTTGGTGTTGTGGAAGTGTGTTTGTGTCTGTGTGGAGGCATCTCTGAGTGTGAGTGTCCAGGTGGAGACATCTCATCTCAGAGGGTGTGTGCATCTATGTGGGGACATCTCTGGGTATGTCTGTGTCCATGGGGCGGCATCTCTGATTGTGTGTACAGGGCTGCTGGGGACCTTCACAACCACTCTCCCTCCAGGCTCTCTCCTCCATCTGCTGTGAATTACCACTTTCATTACACCCCAGATTCGGTACAACCCTGAGTCTTTAAAGACATTTCCTTTTGGTCCATAATTCGATTCAATTGTTTTGTAATCAAACTTTGCTGTGTTGCCAGTGTTGTGCTCAGTGTGGGAGAAAACAGATGAACAGGACCTAGGTCCTGTCTTTGAGGAACTCACTACGGAGTAGAAGGGAAAGAGACATATGTCCTGGCAGCCCTACTGTAATGTGGACTGTAGAAAAGTCAGCACGAAAAATATAAATCAAATGCCATAGGAAAAAGCAGTTAGGCATTTAGCATGCCTGGTAGGATCTGGGTGCACGTCCTGATTTTTGGCTACATTCCTTTTGAGGACTATCTCACTGATCTCTCCTGGATCATGGTGGATGGCTTGGTTTCTTTGTCCTTCATTGTGGCCTGGCTCTGCTCTTCAATGCACTCTTCATGTTTCTCTCTATACCCAGGCAGCCCCAGCACTGTTGCAGAGAACTCTGCGGGAAGGCTCTCAGAGATGAAGATGCACAGATACTTGGGTATCGCTGGTGTAAATGCTTTTACGAAACTGTGCTTCGTCAGCAAGCTCCCAGGCCTGTGCCTCCCGATCCTCCTGGGGAGGTATACTTGCTCACCTGCCTTTGATCCTGTCACCTGTTCTCCAACACACTCAGCTCTGCTTAGATCTGCATGGCAGCTGCCTTCAGTCTCAGTGCCTGCTCAGGTCTGTGTGCGGACATCTGTCTCACAGGCAAAACACAACTCGGCTGCGGTGGCGAGATGTGGGATTGGACAGGCACACAGAAATACGTAGAACTCATGTCAGTAGTAACCATAATAGTAATTAATAGTCTGGATAATAATCATCTAGCTGCAGTGGCACGGCACTTGAAAGAATATTCTTTGGGTGTGTGGTTTTTTGTTTTTTTTTTTAATGTGCTAGACGGGACAGGAGGGTTGGGCTTTTGAAGATACAAAAGGAACCCGAAAAGGACCAGTCTGGGATCAATGTTGGTTTCACTCATGTTAATGACTACCTGGTTTCCAGACTTGGCACCATTGAACTTTCTGGACTTTTTTTTTTTCTGAGATGGTTGAAAACAGAAATGCAAATGTGGAAAATGGAATGATGAAGACAGACTGTGGGGCCCTGCTTTGCTTGCAGAGTCTTCCATCTCTTCCCTTCGAGGTGGGGACACATGGCCTCTGCTGGCTCTATCCCCCCTGGGTTTTAAGACCCACATAGACCTTGTGAAGATTTTAAGAAATGTCAGCTGTGAACTTTGGGTATGTGCACATCTGACTCCGAGTTTGGGCTTCATTCCTCGTAACACAGCTGTGTTCCTTGCTATTGGAACCAGTTTCCAATTTTCAGGAGTGTTGGATCAAATTGGCATCTTTCGCTCCGCGTTCCTCTGCTCTTGAGACCCTAACGTTTACTCCAGGCTCTGTAGCATGGACAGCCTGTCCTTTGGTTGCAGTAATGAGTTTACTCCGTCCCACGATTCCAGAGCGGGGCCCAGCCGTCACACTGACTGATGGCACTCTGCCTCGCCTGGATTTCCACTTGCCCTGTTCCACCTGATGGGACCAGAGTCAGGATGAGAATGGATGCCTGAGTTAGCCCCTGTTGCCCATGGCTTAGTCCTTTAGGTGTCGTACTGGCTTTCCAACCTCTCAGCTCTTGCAGTTGGGCCTAGGTGGCCGTCTGTGGGTTGGCTCCAGTGTATACATCCCCCCACCCCCATACATCCCACATGTGGCTGCTTAGCATTTGAAATGTGGATAGTCTGATTACAATGTGCTAGCGGGCTAGAACATACTAGATTTTGAAGACTTTGTACAAAAAAAGGCAAACTATTTAATTTTAAAATACTGATTGCATAATAAAATAATATTTTGAATATGTTGGGGCAAATACAATATGTTCTTAAAATTAATTTTACTAGTTTCTTTTTACATTTTTCCTATGGTTACTTAGAAAGTTTAAAATTCTATACATGACTCACATCAATAACTTACATTGTATTTTTATTGAATAGCACTGTTCTAGGTGACTAGAACTCTAAGCTAGTTTAGACACTTTTTGAGTGAGGGTGCGATTATCTCACTTATATACAATTTTATTATCTCTATGTGGCAGAGATTTCCAGGGTCCTTACATATCTGTTTCTCCTTTTATTCCAGACACTCAGGAAGACTTTGTAGTCTTCTATGCAGTAGCATAATGAATTGTGAGATCGCCTATCCCTCTTGTATCCCCTGCTGAGTAGGCTGTGGAGGTGCAGTCTCTCAGCCTGGAGTACTGAGTCAACAGCATGGAAGGTGGATGCTCTGAAGAATTGCCTGGATCTGCAATGGAGTTTGTGTGAATGAAAAGTAAACCATTGTCTTGTAAAGCCATTGAGGTTTGGGTTTTTTTTGTAGCCACAGCGTAACCCAACCTTTCCTGACTAACAAATGTGTTTTCTGACTGACAAATTTAAATGATCAATTTGATGTTTTTCTGTTTTACTTTGTATATAAACTCAAAGAGAATTTTGAAAAAGCAGATTTAAAAAAGTGAATTCATTTTTGTAAAAATTACTTTTGAAGTATAGTTGACATGTAATGTTATATTAGTTTCAGGTGTACAGCACAGTGAAAAAGCAGATTTTTGATGTTGTGTAATATGTTAGGGGGAGAAAGCTTGGCTAGGAATTAGAAATCTATGGAAAAAATTAGAAAAAAGAGTGAGAAGTATTATTGTCTAACAAAAAGAAAAGAATTCACTTCAAGTCCATCTTGTCTCATTCTTGGACATTAATAGGGTGACAGAAAAATCACAGACCTGAGTGATGTATATTCTAACATGTGACATCCAAGGTGGAAGTTTACAAGTAGTGTGAAAGATGCTAAGAAAATCAGAATGTCTAAAGATGTTGCAGATTCTTTCTTTGGAAACAGTGTCGGCACCTCTGAACACACGGTTATAAACTGGCTTTCTATGAAGGCCTCAGTTTCTGGAATCACTGAAGATCAGTTTTGAAGTCGGCCAGATCTATTATAATTCTCTTTAAAAATTTTTTTAAGACTTTATTTATTTATTTGAGAGAGAGAGAGGCAGAGAGAGAACGAGCTGGGGCGAGGGGTGGGGGGGGAGGGACAGAGGGGGAGGGAGAAGCGGACTCTCCACTGAGCAGAGAGCCCGATGTGGGGCTCGATCCCAGAACCCTGGGATCATGACCTGAGCCTAAAGCAGACGCTTAACCAACTGAGCCACCCAGGCGCCTATATTATAATCCTCTTTATGGATTTTACTTTGCCTCTTTCCTTGGGAGTCAAAAGGTACAAACTTCCAGTTACAAGATAAATAAGTACTAGAGACATAATGTATAAGCTGATGACTACAGCTCACACTGTGTTATGATATATAGCAAAGCTGTTTTATTTTTAAGATTTTTTTATTTGTCAGAGAGAGAGTGGGAGAGAGAGACAGAGAGCAAGCACAAGCAGGGGGAGCGGCAGGCAGAGGGAAAAGCAGGCTCCCCGCAGAGCAGGGAGCCTGATGCGGGACTCGATCCCAGGATCCTGGGATCATGACTCGATCCCAAGATCCCGGGATCATGACCTTTAGCCGAAGGCAGCTACTTAACCAGCTGAGCCACCCAGGCGCCCCTATAGCAAAGTTGTTAAGAGAGTAGATCATCACAAGGAAAAAATACTGTTTTTTTCTTTTTTCTTTTTGTATCTGTATGAAATAATGGCTGTTAACTAAACTGTTATGGCAATAATTTCATGACATATGTAAATTAAATCGTTATTCTGGACATGTTAAATGTATACAGTGCTGTATGTAATTATATCTCAACAAAACTGGAAAATAAAAAAAATTATTTGGAATTTCTTGTGTAATTTGGAATTTATAACCAGGAATTAGGACTTGGGTTAGCCTTACCTTCTCTGCTTCCAAAGGTGAATGCAGCCACTGGGCACTCTTCAAAGGGCAGAGGCAGGGGTGGGGGTACTGTTCCTGTTGCTTCTGAGTGGAGTGAAGAAGTCTGACCATTCTGGATATAAAATGAATGCTGTGAGTCTCCCTACTGGTGATGGTTGTGTAGAGCTTGGATAATATGTAAGCCCGAGCTCAATCATTTGTAAACACAAATCTACGACAGCACAAGAATTAGGTGATTGAGGTAGCTATCAAATGAAGGTATAAACACTTTCGTTGTTTTTAAGAAGCACAAAGTTGAGTGGGATGTTTCCAACGGAGAAATGTTAAAGAAACCATGGAGCAATTGCAAAGTTTGTTTACAGGATCCTTTTCGAGAAAAAGGAGTGTAGTTCTCCATCTGATGAATGTTCATTTCTGGTCTTGTAAACTACATCAGCATAGCCGGTCTGTAGGAAGTCATGGTGACGTTGTGACCGTTGCCGTGAGGGTCACTATTGCACTTCTTAAAGAGGAACCAAGAAAATGGTGGAGTAATTCCTCCTAATAATTCACAGGGTAGCAGGGAAATTATAGTCTAAAAATAATTGCAAATTTTTTGTCAATAATTTTTAAAGTCTATACATTTCTTTTTGGTGTTGGAACAGTTTGAATGGGTGAATTTATTCCTTTTTATTTTTTTGATTATCATAAAAGTAATATTTTATTATTTTTATTTTTTATTAATTAATTTATTTTTATTGTGTTATGTTAATCACCATACATTACATCATTAGTTTTTGATGTAGTGTTCCATGAAAAAGTAATATTTTAAATATTTAAAACAACAGAAAGTTAAGATTTTTAAACTGTTTTTGTGTGTGTTCTGTTCTAGTATTTGTTCATATGTATACTTATTTTCAGATGATGGTACAAAAACATTTGTATTCTTTCTTCACCTTTATCATCAAGATTTTCCAGGGTTACTTAATCTTTACGATTATAGTTTTTGATGGCTAGACAGCAATAATAAAGTACATTTACCACACTTTATGTAACCATGGTAGACATTTAGCTCACAGATGTACAGCCTAGAAAATATAGTTAATAATATACTTATGGTAACATTTCATAATGTATATAATTGTGGAATCATTATATTGTACACTTGAAACTCATTTAATATTATATGTCAACTATGCTTCAGTTTAAAGAAAAGAGCCTTCATATACTAACTTGAGCTAAAGTGCCTATATTAGCCAGCTTTTACTAGGCAGGCTGTGCCAATGAATAAAGCCCTAAGCTTCAGGGGCCTCCAACAACAAAAGTTCACTTTTCCTGATTTTACTGTTGATGAAGTACTAATAGATTTAGTCTCTTTAAAAGAAGGCCAGAGAATGAATGTGCACCGGGAGAAAGAACACTGCTTCTCTGCTCCACAAGGAAATGATCTTACCTGGCTCCTGTCTCAGGACTGCATATGGAATGATGGAAGACACTGGTGGTGATTCAGACAAACGGGGCCACCTGCACTTTCCATTCTTTGAGGAGCAATAAGGGTATGGCGAGCCCTTCTTTCTTCGTTTTCTCTCCATATCGAGGCGACCTGGGGGGTCCAGCAGCCATGGACACGCCCCGGATCCACTGTGGAATCCCACCCCAGGGGAGGATACTGGTATGAATGCGCTCAACTTGTATCAGTGGAATAATATGAGCTATCTAGGAATCCTTACAGCATTTAATGTATTTTTCCATTTTCCCGACTATCATATAGAGAGGAATACAATAACAGGAAAACTTTGTCAAGTGTCGACAAAGCTGGCATCACACACTACAATAACTGGGGGAACAGGAATTATTTTCATGGTTTACATATTACAGCAACACAAAGGGATTTAGAGCATTATCAATGATATGAGGGATTACTTGAAAGACAACCAATGGTCACTGTGTAGATTTCTTGTCTCTTTCCTCCATTTGTTTTATGAGCTTTTAGGAAAAAAAAAAAAAGAACAACAACACATGTGCCTTTTCTCCTCTGTTACCCCAGGCCTTCTGGAAAAGCCTCCCATTGACTCCCTGGGATGACAGAAGCACCACATCTAGAAGCCCCTTCCCCCATTGGAGGTGCTGAGGAATAGCAGTGGACTGGGTCTGCATGCTGTAAAAGTGAGCTGGGGGGTTTGGGACCCTCGGCGGGGGGTGAGCACCTGGGGAAATGAGTGGGGACTTTGAGACCTTGGCTAGCACACTTGAGGAGGCTGAACACGGCAGTGATGCTGTTGGCTCCAACAGCTCAGGCATTTCCTGGGCAAAGACTGAACTGACATCTCTTTTCTCTAGTTTGTAGGTCATACTCTTGCAGGGCATTCTGCGCTCTGAATCATCTAGGCAACTGAGTGGAAAGTAGCTGTCAGAACCACATACTTCAAAAACAACAAGGTATTCTGATTACAAGATTCACTTATATTCTAAGGTATTTTAATGGATTAGAACATGCTCAACATAGATTTCTCCAGTGTCTGAAAGCAGTGAATAAAAGGAACCTGGGTCTCCCACTGCCCTCGTGGGCCAGGGATAGATAAGCAACAACTTCTACATTTTTTTCAAGATGGATTTCAAACCAACCTTGTATTCCTGCAACAAGTGCAACATTTTTATGATTTAATCTACTTTTTTCATGGTGTGAACTTAATTTGCCAATGTTTTATTTAATATCTGTATCTTCATAAACGTGACTGGGCTGAAAATGTTTTGCACTGTACTCCCCTGCAAAGCCACTGGGGTCTGGTGTCTTTGGGGTGTAAGACTATTGATTTGTAGATCAGTTTCTGTAATGGTTATCAGTTTCTGTAATGGTCACTTGGGTTTTCTATTTCTTCTTGACTAAAATTTGCATTCACATTTATATCTAATGTAAATGTATGTGTAATTTGATATTTTTTCTAGAAAGTTGGCCATTTCTTCCAAGTTTTCAATTTTTTGGAAGTATGAAAGTATGAAAAGTATTCAATTCTTACTGCGATTTTTAAAATCTCTATGGTATCTGCTTTTCTATTACTAATATTAATAATTTTGTTTTTTTCCTCTCTGTCTAGATGAGTCTGGTTGAATGTTTGTCCTACTTAGTTTTTCCAAAGGGTCAGCTTTGGTTTTTGTTGATCTCTATTATATATTTATTTCCTATTTCATCAATACCTGCTCTTGTCTTTATTGTTTGCATCTTATGACTTCTTTAGGTTTCACTTAATTTTTCTTTGTTCAAGCTTTTAAATTGAGCATTTAGTCATTGACATGGATTCATTCTTTTTGGTTTTTAATATCTACTTGAAGGCAATAAATTTTCCTTTACACACCACTTTTTTGAAAAGATTTTATTTATTTATTTGACACAGAGAGACACAGCGAGAGAGGGAACACAAGTGGGGGGGGTGGGAGAGGGAGAAGCAGGCTTCCTGCAGAGCAGGGAGCCCAATGCGGGACTTGATCCCAGGACCCTGGGATCACGACCTGAGCAGAAGGCAGATGCTTAACAACTGAGTCACCCAGGCTACACACCCCTACACACCACTTTTAATAGGCATTGAAGTATTTCCACTTCCATTCTAAATATTTTGTAACTCCTATTATAGGTTTCTCTTAACCTGGAGTTATATAAGAGTGCAATTTTAGTGTTTTCGAATACATTTATTTAAAGGAATTTTAATGTGGATTTCTAAAATAATTACAAGTTTGTCAGAAAAAATTCTCTGACATTTATTAACACTTCTTTTGAACTTAATGTGAGGTCTTTCCCCCTCCCCCAAATCTTTGATGTGTATTTGAAAAGAATTTCTTCCTTGGGTAAGTGATATTTACATTTATTTATAATATTAGAGCAAGCTCTTAAATGTCATTGGTAACATGTATAGGTAGCCCACTTAACTTTTGGTGATTTATTCATTCATTTCCCAGAAAAGCATGTCACATCACCTCTTTGATTATAGATTTGGTCATTTCTCTTCATAAAACACGTTTGCTTTCGAGGAGGGCAGCTATGTTGGCTCATGACTGCTGTATCTCTGATGGATCATACTTTATATTTTACAGATACACATGTTGTCATTGTCAGGAATGATTCGTCTTTCAAACATTGCACTTCAATTTCAGTGTTGTCCCAGTGCCTGAATGAGAAGGTCAACCCCATGTATTCATGGCATTCAGGAGACACATGGTGGCAAATGCCAGCAGAAGGGGGGGCATTTGCTTTTGGCCACACTGGGCGCCATAGATGTGTTCCCAGAGCATCACAGACAGCAGAATTTGTGGCAGGTGCTGTCACTGAGTGACTTCACTCTCGACATGTGCATATCTTACTATAAATGCAGAGGCTCCAATAGATTTCTGAAACAAATCAAAGGTTGAGCAGCCGGCGACCTCACGCCCTTCCAGGATCAGAGCAGCGACACTGTGCAGGTGAGCTCCTTGCCGGCCCAGGGCTTGGGTGCTCTTCACAAGTACTGTTTGTGGAGCCGGAAAAACATCAGGTTTGGTTTGCCTTGCTAATTCCTCCAACCAGTGCTACTGTGATCACACTTGGCCTGGTGAATCATGGATCATTTTCCTAGGGGCCCATGAGATTCATTGTGTAAGCCCGTCCCCTTCCCTCCAGGGAAAAAGGAAAGCAAGTCAGCTGGAGACTATCTGATTAATATGCCCAGTGGGGAATGATCTGGGATTTGTTACTTCCAGTACATGCACGTGGAACATCTCTCAACTGATCTATGAGTGCTCGGCAAGCATTTTGGAGAGGCGGTTCTGATGGAAATGAGGACACCGCCAGTCATATTGCAGATGGAGCATCTTCAAATGAAATCATGCTTTTATTTTTCCTACAAACAAAGAAAAATATAAACTTTACTTTTTCTAAGGTATACTTCGGGCCAAAAAAAGGAGTTAAAGCAAATACTTCATGAGTTACTTGATTTTCATATCATGCTGCCTTGCTTTGGGTTCTTCTAAGAGCGGACCCTGAGAGAAGGTTTTAAGTCCAGGATTTATTTGGGCTGGGTAGGGAATGCCAGGAGAGAGTAGGGGCATGATTATGAGGAAGGGAGGCAGCCCACAGAGGGGGACTAGTAAGCCAGTAGCCACAGTGGACGACTGGAGCATCATCCCAGGAAAATGGAGACGAATCTGGGGACATGGTATGAAGTTCATGCCTCCTGCCTATCTGAGGGGAAGACTCTGGATGAAGAGCGGCCTACAGAGGTAGGCTGGGGAGTTCATTGATTGGTACTGGGGGCCTGATGCACACATGCTCTCAGGTCCAGAATAAAGCCCTTGGATACAGAGAAGCAGGTACCTGCCATTGGAAGTCACTGGAAGTGTGCTGAGTATAGCCAAAGGGCCCTGGGGGCTCCGTGCACATGGTGACCCAGGTCCAGGCTCAGGAGACCTGGGGTCACGCCCTGTGATGGGCACGGTGAGCACCTGGAGATTGTTTCCTTATCTCTCTTCTTCTCTGAAGTACTGTCTAAGGGCTGGGTTTCTGTACCCTGGGCCACATTTATGAAATTCTGCCCAGTACCATTACTGAGGGCCTATCCGCACATGCTCTGTGCTTCCCATGCAAGGCCCACAGGTGAATGTGCTGCGGAGCCTGTGGCCAGAGGGTCAGGGTCTAGTGCAGGGTGGGGGGCCCAGTGGCAGCTACAGAGCAGAGTTTCCACTGCCAGTGAACAGTACCGAGGGGCCTGGGCCGAAGTGGAAGGGTCACTGAGCTAGTGTGAGGGAAGCCGGGACAATACAGACGGAGGTTTCTAGTGCCAGGAATGGCATGAGCAAGGGGGCAGAAGCAGGACAGTGCAGGGCATGTGGAGGGAACGGCACGCCTGTCACCTGGAGCACCTAGAGGGGCGTCAGGGGTGCTCCGCGGCAGGGGTGGGTCTGTGCTCAGGAACTGACCAGGCCTTGTGCCCGCAGGAATGTTGAAGGCTCATGGTCAGATTTACAGGTAAGGAAGATTATTTAGGGCTACAGTGTGCAGATAGAGGAGGGGGCAAGACAATCCAGGCCAGTCAGGGTCACCAGTCCTCAGGCTTGGAACATGGGGGAGGGCCTCACAGATCTCTCTAGCCCTGGCCGAAGTCTAAGCTTCGCCAAACGTGCTCCTTGGAGCGATGCTGTGCTTAGGTCCAACAGCTGGTGCTCCAGTCCGAGCCCCACAGCTTAGAAGGCCCCACTCTGGTGGTTCTCTTGGCTAGGCCCTTCTCACAGGGTGAGGGGTCACAGCACCAGGGAGGCGTGCCCACCCAGAGCCGGTGTCCCATCTTCTAGACCACAGTTCTGGTCCCCAGGTCTGGAAGCCCCTGAGCCTGCTTCTCCAGCTTGCCAGCCCCAGGCCTGCCCTCAGGGCAGGTGCTGTTCAGAGAGGATGGGAGGGGAAGGCCAGTGTGTCTAGGAGCATGTGCACCCTTCCAGAGAGGGGCAGGATGGAGGGAGACAGGAAGTAGAGATGAGGACAGGCCTCCATTGTCCCCTTGCCCGAGCCCTGCCCATGGGGAGGGTGGACCTGCTGCAGGGCTTGGGGGGCAGGAGACTGTGTGGGTTCGAGCCCTGCTTGCCTGTTCCCAACCATGGCTGCGCCCCTCACACCTGCTTTATTCACGGGCTTTGGGGTAAGACACTGTGAATAACTGCTCTGAGGCAGAAAAAATACATTTGCAAAACCCCTGGCTTAAATAACCTTCCCTGGCTTTTCCAAGTAGAAAATACAATTGGAAAAGGTTTAGCAAGAGCCGAATGGGACATGTCATCATCAAAGCATCCGCCACCCCTGCGTTTCTCCAGCCACTGCTGGGTCTCTATCAACAAAGTGAGGCTTGTTTCCTCCACAGTTCTGACACACTTTGAGGAGCTTTTGATCTCGTGGTCACCACCTCTCACTCTGATTTCTTGTCCCCTTGAATTCCTCATGGCTTTCACAATTTGCCTTCTGTGGTGATTCTTTATTTTTTTGTTTTTTGTTTGTTTTGCTTTTTTTTTCAGTGTTGACTTCAAGTTGGGACAAAGCCCTTTTTCCTTTCAGTCCCCAGGCAACTGCAGCCCAGGCTGCTGTTGGGGGTGTAGCCCAGGAAAGTGAGGGTGACATGAGAAAGAGTGAGCCGGCAGCAGGGGTTCTTCCTCCCTGGATCACCCCAGACACCCCAGAAGGGATTAACCACTCACAGACTCTGCCTCTTCAGGCTCTTGTCTGCTGCCACGTTGCTCAGAACCCCATTCTGCCCCAAACTACCTCACGTCTCCTGCCTTCTTCCTGTTTGCTAGAAAACCCCTAGTTTTTCTTTTTTATTCTTTAGAATAGACCCCCTGTGTTTGACCTTCCACACAAAGGTGGCTCCCATCTGAAAATGGCATTGTCTCATCCCTGGAACCTGGCATGTATGCTTCTCCACATAGCATTCCTTTCTTCCTGCTTCTGGAAACTTCATCTTCATGCTGACCACTGGGCTGGTTAACTCCCCAGTGCCCACCACCCTCTGCCAATGTCAGCGCTGCCCAGCCCACGGACTGAAGACACCCATTTCCTGGTGTTGATTTGCTTCAGGGACCTGGGGTTCGTAAGCTAAGTTCTTTCTCTTCTGCTTCGAAAAAGTAATTAAAAGTTAAACCTGGTATACATATGTACAATGGAATACTATTCAGCCATAAAAAGAAGGAGATTGTGCCATTTGTGACAACATATATGGACCTCGAAGGCATTATGCTCAATGACATAAGTCAAGCACAGAAAGACAAAGAAATACTGTATAATCTCACTTACATGAGAAATCTAAAACAAACAAACAAACAAACAAACAAAAAAACACCACGAAAATCAGAAAAAGAGTTGGGAGTTGTGGTTGCCAGAGGTGGGGGTGTGTGGTTGGGAATGGGGAGAGGTGGTCAGAAGGGACAAGCTTCCAGTTATAAGATAGATAAGTCCTGGGATTTAATGGACAACATGGTGACTATAGTTAGCGCTAACTGTCATGTATTTCAAAGCTGTTAAGAGAATAAATCCTAGAAATTCTCATTACAAGGAGAAAAAAATATTTTTTGGTAACTTTATGGAGACAGATCAAATTTACTGTGTTAATTATTTTGCAATATACGTATGTCAGGTCATGCTGCTCTATACCTTAAACCTCCATAGTGCTGTGTGTCAATTATATCTCAGTAAAACTGGGGGAAAAAACGTTAAACCGAGGGTAGAAGCCCATATTTTTGGAACTCAAGGTGATGCATCTAGAAAGGACCAGAATAACAATGGGACCAGGTGGCTTCAAAGCCAGTCAGGAGTCAGGCCCCGGTTCTGAATTTCAGCCCTTACCAGAATCCCAGCAGGAAGGTTAACTAGAAGGAATCACAAATCTGTTGTATAAAATGCTAGAGCAGCTAGATTCTTCTTTTTGCCTTTTCCAGAATCTCTTTTACCTTTTATCTGTTCCTTAAAATCTCTCTGTTCCTTCTTCCTTCCAGGGCAGTGCCGGCCTGGGGTGGGGGGCAGCCCTGTCTCTAGGGAGCTCTGCTGATGCATTCTGAGCCTTTGGGGTCTTAGCAAAATACACTCCTCATAAGCTCCTCTATCGCCAATTCTTTCTTCCCTCCTGGGAATTTGTTTTCTTCAACACAGCCCAGGGAGCCACAAGAACGTGGTGGGGAGGAGGGTACCCTCTGGGTCACTGAGTGAACCCAAAGGCCAGCAGGGAGACTGGGGACACCCACACCACCCCCACGTCTAAGACCTCCCAGGTTTGTTCTTTTGCCCTACAAGTCTGCCTTCTCCCCAGGCTCTGCTTCCCACACAACTCCCAGAATTGGTAGCTGTAGCTTTCCTTTGCTTTCTGTGCCTAAGCATTGGCCCTGGGAACATGCCTGAGACCATGCCCTTGGACTAACATTCCACTCTGTTCTTTCCGGGTTCCCCCGACCTCCTTTCCAAGACAATTTTGATGCTACCGTCACCCGATGGTTCTAGCTCCCAGATTTTTACTTCCCAATCTGTCAACGGTAAACATCCCACTGACCAGTGACTCTTCCTAAAACACACCTTGGATCATACTTGTATCAAGAAGCTGTTTTAGAACAGAACAAACATAGACATTATGAACCTACCTCTTTTTGGCTCAGAAATCTTCAGTGTCTTCCACTAGTCAACCAAAAAAAGGCTAAATCCCTATAAATCAAACAGGCCTCCAACAATATGATTTCAATGTAACTTTCCCTCTTTATAAAGTTTTGTTGTAATTAACTTGTTGGCAGAACATTTTTACTGCAGAAAACTGGACGTGTAAGCCATCTAGAACAGGCCTGGCCTGAGTAACAGCCACCTAAGTGTCCATTAGCACAGGTCCACAGTCCCTTATTTGAAAGCCCTCGGGTCTCGTGTGTTTCAGAATTCAGAATTTTCATATTTTAGAAAGGGAACATGGTGACTATGCCATATAGTATATAAAACTTACAACAGGATCTGGGGCTGCACCCCATAATCAAGCATGTTAATATATCTGCAGAGAAATGTATGGATATTCATACTAAGTAGGATGCATAAAGACTGAGAATAGCCTCATGTTGATTCAGGTCAGGTTTTGCTGCCAAATGAAGTATGAAAAACCTTTGTGATTTGGCGCTTTGTGAATTTTGGACTAGTGGCAAGATCACCATGGGTGCGTTCTGTGACTGTCACTGCGAGCTGGGGTGGCCATTGGCTGGGGCTGGAGGGGTGGCAGGCCCCGGAGAATGGAGGTGGGGGTCAGAGGACACTCTGGACCGGGGGCCTGGGGGAGTAGGGGGGAGTGCAGCCACTCATTGGGCAAGAGCCATATGCTGGCGACCAGGAAAGCGCGCCAGAAGGCACATTGTCTTGGGTTACCAGGGTTACTCTGGGAAGTATAAACATTTGGCACAGCCAGGCCCTGCTGGGAGATGCCTGCTGAGTTAGAGACGGGTTGCTCTTCAGAGCCAGCTTCTTGGAGCGTCACTTGGCCATTCACCCTTTGATGAATTCACAGAGTGGTTGGAACCTTCCCATTTACATTAAGAGGACTGGGCAGAGGGCGAAGTCACTCACCGGCAAGCCACGGCGAGGCCACAAAATGGGGCTGCTGGTGACAGCCCTGGGAAAGCCTCACCCTGCCAAAGGCCAGACCCTCCCTCCCTCGGCATCTGACGCCATCTGCATCTGCTGAGTTTTATGAATGCCCAAACCGACTTTTCTTCAGTCGCAGGTCACCAGGCCCACACTCGGAATATGGATTTTAGTTATTAGGGGATACATCATTTTGAAATAGGAAATGATAAATTAAAGCCAGTCTTTTTATTTGGACTAAGTTTTACCTTATTCCCTAATTATCTGTACATATATTTTCATATCTCATTCTGACAGAAAGTTCTAAAGAATAGCTTGCCCTCACCCCCACCCCACCTTCTTCTCAAAGAGAGGCAAAAAGCCTTTTGTGTTCATATGAGTCTGGCCAGGCCACCGGGCTCCACTGAGGGTTGGGGCGTGGGAGACCCCGAGCCTCTGCCTGCCCTGGCATGCATACACATCTGGAAGGCGGGGTGCGGGAGGGGGAGTGCTGGTACATTCAATAGATGGTGAGTTTTGGTGACAGAACAATTTGGTCCCCAGCTCTTTCATCTTATTTGGGTACTCACTTGGTATTTCAGAAAACACATATGCTGGTTCTCATTAGCAATGGAGCTAGTAATGCAAATACGTGGGTTGCTGATAAAAGCTATTAGCATTCATTCCTTTCATACGAATAACAATACAGGAGCGCACCTGAACTCTCAGCAGCAATAACAGCAAACTTGTGAGGAGAGAGGTCAGGCAGCCAGAGCACATTTATCTGCAGATTACCATGTTCTGACTGATCCAGTGTCATGGCCCATCGGGGACCTCCTGAGAGGTGGTGGGGGGCACAGAGTTCTAACTTGGGGTGCTGGCTGCATATTGGAATTACCCGGAGACAAACAACAGCAACAACAACACAACATCAAACAAAACACTGATGACTGGGTGCCACTTTCCAGAGATTGTCATTTAATAGTGAACAATCATTACATGTGATTTAATAATTGGTTTGGGGCACATCCCTCAAATGGAGAAACATCAGCACTTTCCAGGTAGTTCTAACATGCCACCAATGTAGAAAACCCATTCTTTATTCTCCTATTTCCTTGTTCGACAAAATGAAGTCCAGGTCTGATGTGTTAAAGCGTTGATGAACTAACCTGGGCTCAAAGGGTAAGTTTGGATTAAATAAGAGATTAAAATTCAAGGTCTGATTTGCCAGCACTATTGTAGAGTCACCAACCAGCCATGTTCGCCTGGGCCCAGGGGCTTTTTGGGATTCGAGATCCCAGTTTTAAGAGCAGGCCCCTTACCAGATCTCCTTGAATAAGAAGGATAACCTTACATCCACCAGGCGGTGTGTCTGCCGCTAAGAGCAATCTCCCTTTGCATGGGTGGCATCTTCTGGTTCATGAACGTGCGCTAATCTACATGAACTTATAGGATCCTTGCTACCGCCCAGCCAGATTTGTAGTGCAGGCAATGCTTCATGCATTTTACAGATGAGGACACTGCCATTAAATGACTCAGCCAAGATGGGTAGATGGCAAATAGACTCAGGTCTCTTGATTTATACAGCATTTTCTTTTTTTTAAATTTTTATTGTTATGTTAATCACCATACATTACATCATTAGTTTTTGATGTAGTGTTCCATGATTCATTGTTTGTGCATAACACCCAGTGCTCCACGCAGAATGTGCCCTCTTTAAGGTTGGTTAACCCATCCCCCCACCCCCCTCCCCTTTAGAACCCTCCGTTTGTTTTTCAGAGTCCATCGTCTCTCATGGTTCGTCTCCCCCTCTGATTTCCTCCCTTCATTCTTCCCCTCCTACTATCTTCTTTTTTTTTTCTTGACATATATTGCATTATTTGTTTCAGAGGTACAGGTCTGTGATTCAACAGTCTTGCACAATTCACAGCGCTCACCATAGCACATACCCTCCCCAATGTCTATCACCCAGCCACCCCATCCCTCCCACCCCCCACCACTCCAGCAACCCTCAGTTTGTTTCCTGAGATTAAGAATTCCTCATATCAGTGGGGTCATCTGATACATGTCTTTCTCTGATTGACTTATTTCGCTCAGCATAACACCCTCCAGTTCCATCCACGTCGTTGCAAATAGCAAGATTTCATTCCTTTTGATGGCTGAGTAATACGCCATTGTATATATATACCACATTTTCTTTATCCATTCATCTGTCGATGGACATCTTGTATACAGCATTTTCTGGCTCTGAGACTCTATACCACTCGCAGTCTGCTCTTCAACATATAAAGCATTAAATGTCAGATTCATGCCACCCCCAAATGGAAAACCCACAAGCTTCTTTTTTTACCTATAACTGTCACCCTGTAGGACTCTAGTAAAAGTTATTCCATTTATAAGTGAGGAAATGTATTGGCAATGTGGATGTCCTTTGTAGGAAGAAGCTGTCTCGGACCGTCTCAGGCTGAGGGAGGGACATCTGTTAGGAATGAAGCACCTCCAACTTGTCCTTGCTGCAGAATTGATTTCATTCCTTGCTCTCTTCTCTAGAATGTCAGATCCTCGAGGGCACAGTCTGGCTTGCTTGTGGTTTCGTTCTCAGTGCACAGGGTGTAGGGGGATGCTAGGTCGTGTTGGCAGTGTCTTCCAGCAGCACTCAGCTCAAACCACGTTGGACAGGGTCTCCAGAGGCCCTCCGGTTAGAGATGTTAGAACAGACTTCCTCTCCATAGTCCTACTGGGGCACAAGGCTCAGGTCCCTCTAGAATTTTTCTTCTGTCCTGGGTAGTCCGGTGAGATTGGCGAGGTCACAGGTCACTGACACCAAGAGGCTCTTGATGTTCTTGGGAAAATGCTTTTAGTCATTGGTGCTGCCTCAGGTGCACTATTTCTCAAATACTTATGGTATCTTAAAATGGGGTCCTTCACCCCGAGTGGTGAGAGGTTCTCTGTCTTTCGGTGGAATGTGCCGTCGAATAGCATAGGAAAGGGATGCCAAGTTGTGCATAGCAGGCCTTTGTACTTACCTCTGTCTGCTTTCTTCCTCCTGCTCCTTAGGGCAATCACAGTATCCTCAAGAACGATTTTCCTAAGGCACTTATGACTGAAGATTTTATAATCAGAAGGTCCTGCCAACGTTCTTGAGGGTAAATGAGACGGTGTGCTTCTCTTCATGCAATAGATGTGTTTCTGGAAATGTGTAGGTAAAACTTGAAAACTGTGTATCATCTCCCCAGTAACTGGTCATTTCTGAACTCCCTGTAGACCCCCTATTGTCTGTGAAAGGGATGTGAGAGAAGCCCGCCATAGAAGGAGTCTTGTAAGGGAAGGATGCCAAGGCTATGCCCTCAGCTGCGCAGTGCCCCTGGCGGGCAACCGTTCAGATGAGGGAGTACAGAGCTGCTGCACTGGGCCTGTCCTCTGGCTCATCCCCACCAGTGGGGAGTCTTTGGGTATTCCTGTCTTGTGGGGCCCATAGAATTTGCTCAGACCAGCCCCAGGGGAAAGGTTGCAGAGGCCATGGAGGGAAGGGGCTCCAAGGAGCGGAGACAACGAAGAACAAGGAGAGGGGCCATACTTCATGCACCCCAAACATCCTGGCCTGCCCACTGGCGGTGTCCCTCCCAACATGCACCCTCTCTGCGTGCTGGGTGCTTGGTCCCAGAGGCCCGCAGCTCCACTTCCTGGACAAGAGTGGTGAAGTGCCCGTGCCTCATGCTCTGCCTCTGAATGACACAGCCTGAGACCAGACCCCAGGAGCCGCGAAGGGGGTGGAGAAGGCAGTTCTGCCAGCACTCATGCTAGCACAAGCCATGGATCATAGTGTGCAGGTTGGCAATGCCATTGAGGCTCCGGGATCCTCAGCAGTGTAACCTTGAATCCATCTACAAGGCTCTGAAATTCTCTGGCAGGCCACCCTGCTAAATGGTGGGGTGAGACTCGTGGACCCCTTATCCCTCCTGACAGACAGTCGGGGGCTTGGGAAGGCAGTTACCAGCCTCAGCCTCCTAGGGGACAGTCATGCCCTGCGGTGACATGTCCCTCTGCTCCTGACTGAGCACCCAGCAGGGATGCAGGCTGGGGGAAAATCCGACCATTCAGCATTTTCAGGAATGCTCAGAAATAAACAGGAATTGGCCACAGGCAGCTTCTGATGGTTTTCTGTGTTGTCTGGGTCCCTCATGGGCCAGTTCCTCTAACTCAGGGAACTCCTTTCTTCCTTTCAGGGTTTTGGGCACTGCAGCAGGTTGTAGGTGCTGTTCCTGGAAGATGCGGACAGGAGTTGGGGGTCAGGGACCTATCCCCAGGAGAATCGCATGGACCTGCATTAACTCAGGCAACACTGGCTCTATTCCCGGAAGTGATGGCAGCTTCATGGTCCCTTGGGTCCAGGTTGGAGGGGCCTCAAGTGTTTCTCCAGCCCAGCTTCTAGCATGGCTGTGACCAAGATTCATGCTCCTCTTCATGAAGGGGGTTCTAGGTTTGAACGGGACGGCAGTGGCCCCACAGAGCAAGGGAAAAACCTATATCGAATAACCTCCAGGAGTGATTAGTGCTGTGAGGAGGTCCTGTCACTAAGAGTGACTCTGGGTGTGGGTGGAGGGGCAAGGGAGCAAGCAGGTGGGCACACTCGCTGGGCTGGCCAGGGGTCCCTCACTGAGGAGGTGACGTTGGTGCAGAGCCCTGAATGCTGAGTGTTGTCTGCAGCCTCTGGCGGGTTTGGAGGCCTGATGGGCCCTCAGTGTTGGGAGGCTGGCAGGCGGCAGGAGCCCACTGTGGCTGGCAGGAAGCCTTCCTGAGGTGCTGGGATCCAGGCAGGGCCCCAAGGACTAGAGTCCACACTGCTGGGTGGGAGCGAGGCCAGGCGGAAGAGCAAGGGAGGGACAGAGGGTGGCTTGTGTCCTGTGGACAACACTAGTGCTGGCCAGGGGCGGTCGGGAGGAAGCTGAAGGGGCTGCCTCACACACAGGTACTGACCACACCCTCCGCCTTTGGTCCCAAGTCTCCTAGGAGGCCGTACCATGTAGAAGAAAGGGTCAGATTTGAACCCCCTGAACGGCTTGGATGAGTAATTTCTCTTCCTGATCCGTTTGTGAAGTCCACATGAAAGGAATGGTAGCCACATCACAGCACCCCATCTAAGCACCAACTCGAGGGGAGAGGGCACAGATAACAGTATGTTGTCAACAGCAGAGCCCCGGGCAAAATTGTGAATTATCAATTCCTCTCATGAACATGGGAGACAAGAATCTCTGGAGGAAATGCACCCTAAATGAGTTCAGTTACTTTCTGCATGTGTGGACAAGGTCAAGAAAATGCCTTCAGATCCATTCTTACCCCCAGAAGGGCTGAATTATTTCCTCTCTATTCTGTGAAGGACTCCTCCCTGGGCGGGGCACAGAGGGCCAGCCTGGGATGTGGGGCTGGGGAGCCATGCTGCAGGAGCCTCTGCTCCCTGCTCCCTGTGAGGAGGACGCATTCCTGCTGTGGCCTCTTTGTGAGGGTCCCCAGCACCCCCGCTACACCCTGCTGAGCTTTGCAATGGTGTGAGAGGCTCCCTATGGTTTGCTCTCAAAGGGGGTTGTTCTGAACACATGCATTATCTGTCATGCTTTCTATGGTTGGAAGTGAGCTCTCTCAGTGGGGAGTGGCTCAGAGATCCCAGTCTGCCCACACCCCTGAAGGAGAGGCACTGTCCTGATGTCTCTTGTCCTGGGTGCCTGGCTGGTCCCAGGCCTGAGTCTGTTGTGGGCTGACTTGAGTCCTCACTCCTCCTCCCATGCAGGTGTCGAAGCATTGACCCCAATACCTCAGGGTGGGACTATATTTGAATAGGGTCTTTAAACAGGTCATGAAGTAAAAATGAGGTCATTAGGGTGGGCCTGAATCTGATACAACTGGTACCCTTATAAGAGGAAATTTGGACACACACACACATGCAGAGGAAGACTCTGTGAAACAGGGAGGAGCCGGGCATCTACAGGCCAAGGTGAGAGGCCTCAGAAGGAACCAAACTTGGAAACCTGCCTTTTGATCTTGGACTTCCAGCCCCCAGAACTATGAGAAATGCATTTCTGCAGTTTAAGCCACTTAGTCTGTGGCTCTGTGAGGGCGGCCCTGGCACCCTCAGGAACTGTCCTCTCCCATGGCTTGCCATTCATGCTGTGAAGCTGTAGTGTCAAGGGGCAGACACGCTTGCTGGTGTAACAACCATGGTGTGAGTCCTGGTGGAAACTGTCAGGGCATCCTAGCTGCTGTGCTGGCTACGTCTCTGCTACATTTCCCAGTAGAGAAAGTGCCTGTGGGGGTCAAACAGTGTCCCCCCAGAATATATGTCCATATTTTAATCTGGAACCTGGGAATGTGACTTGTTTGGAAACAAGGTCTTTGCAGATGTAAGTTAAGGCTCTTGGGTAAAGATGATCATGGATTTAGTGATGTGGCTGCAAGTCCAGCTTCTCAAGGAACACCAAGGATTTTGGGAAGCCACCATGAGCAGGGAACAGATCCTCTCAGAGCCCCCAGAAGAAGCTAACCCTGCCGACACCTTGATTTTGGACTTCTAGCCTGTAGGACTTTGAGAGAATACATTTCTGTCATTTTAAGCCATGTAGTTTGTGCCAATTTGTTGTGGCAGCCCTAGGAAACTCCTCCATTCTCCCATTTTTTCCATATTCTTTTTGTGGAGGCCAGCTGCTCTGGCCTGGGGGCTGTGCTGTGAGTGTCAGGTTCTCACCAGCTCTAAGACCTTGAGCATGTTGCCCTCTCTTAATTCCATTTTCTTCCTCTGAAAACTGGGAATGAATGATACACTTACCTCATGGGTTGTCACGACAGTTTAAAGAGCACGTGGTTAGTACTGAAGAATGGTGGTTGTTAGTATTGGTGTATGATGAGGCTGTTGGCATGGAGTTATTTCTACTCTGTCTGCAGCAACAGGAAAAAGGAATCCATTGGCTCCTTTGGTTGCCCTGGAGTTTTATAACCATAGACATAGGTTGACATAGAGGCAAGGTGACCATTCTCCATAAGCTTCAACTTCTTCACTTGCAAGATGGGGGTAATTTAGCCTCATGGAATGGTTGTGAAAGGAGCTTCTATGTGTGACAAGGACAAAATATTAGAAGAAAATGATACCTGTCCCAAGCAACGATGTGTAGCTCTCTCCCCTCTTCTTTTCTGTTCCTGGTTTGCAGGGGGTCAGGTAGAGTGAAAAAGATTTGCCGACTCCACTGGCATCATGCCCAGACACCAGTAATAGGTGAACAAGTGAGTGTGGGGCCAAGGCCAGGCCCGACCTGGGCAGTCCAGGGAAAATCTCACTGCAGGGGCACCCCTTCAAGTTAGCAAGCATGTTAGGAGCAGCTTTGAAGGGCAATGAAGTCTCTGGGAGGCAGTTTGAGGGGAGTGGCACCTGTTTATGGTCTGTTTATGGTCTGCAGGGATGTTTGGGGGCTGTTGCATGCACGGGGGCCCCAGGGCTTCCTGGTGCCTCTGAGGGACAGAGTACTGCTTTCCTCCCCTGCACAGTTGTCCATCAGTCAGTGTGAAGGCTTGTAAAATGCCCTGACTTCTCAGCTTCAAGGTAGCTCTGAGCCACTTCCCACGTCTGTTCTTGTTCTCAAGGCATTTCATGAAATATAAAAGTCTGGTCACATGATGAGGAATCCACTTGGCAGGTAGGATGGTGCTCTCCAAATACATCATAGTTATAAGCATTCAGGAAAGTTCTCCAGACAAGTGAGAGAAAAAAATTCCCTAAAAGAAAGTTGGGGTTTCATCACATTGTTGAAATATAACTCACTTTTTCTGATACATTTCTATTATTTTTCTTTCACTCTGACCTCCTCATTCTACCTGTATTATATTGCCTTGTTATAAGCTGCATCAAATCCTGGGAAGAGTGGCAGAGTGTAAATAAGAAAGTAAATACTCTTCCTCTTCACGTAGGAACATAAAATGTTGTATAACCAGGAGCTGTTATGGGATCAACTCAGTAGAATAGCAACACAACATTGGCTGCCTAGGAAGAAGGCAGTATGGTATGATAGGAGGACCACAGGCTTTGAGGTCTGAAGTTTCTTATTTGAACCCTAACTTTTTTAATTATAGAGATTGCTTGTCAGGGGTTGGCAAACTGTCTTTGTAAAGTGCCAGAAAGTAAATACTTCCTGCTACGTAGGCCATGCATTCTCTGTCCAGACTACTCAACACTGCCATTACGGTACACAAGCAGCCAAAGACAATATGTAAATAAATGGGTGTGTCTATGTCAATAAAACTTCATTTACAAAACCAGGCAGCAGGCCAAGGCCTGCAAGTTGTAATTTGCCAACATCTGTTGAAGAGCTTTAGTTTCCTCACCAGATGGATAGGGCACGTTTGTAAGACCTTGTCTTACAGCATTCCCATTAGGATCAATTGAGCTAATGTATATGGAAACCTGGTACATTCCCAAATACTATGACGTTGTTAGTTTTTATTTATCTATGCCCCCGACCCTTATATTTTAGCTTTTGCATTAAAATTTGATATAATGAACAGGAACTGCCCATGATAATTCTTGGTAGCCAGTGGGTACCAATGGGTTACTTGGCCAGTGGGTGGTATGTTACCCACGGAGTGATAGATCTTTAGGGGGCAGGCAAAGATTATGTCACCCATGACTCAAAGCCAGCAGCTTGATAGGCCAAGAGAGACACTTTGTTTGGGGCAGCTTGGGAAGAATGGCTGTGTAGGTGAAGAAACTCTGAGCACTGCTGCATTGTGTACCAGCTGGCCCAGCCCAGGGGCAGCCAGCTTGCCCCGGAGCAGAGCCGTGTGGCTCTGAAGGACAGCAGTGGGCCAGAGGCCTCAGCATCTTTTCTGTGGGTAGATGTGGCCGTGTCCTCTGGGCATCTGCTCAGTCTGCTGCACTGGTAGGAGCCCACAGCCTGCCTTCCCTGGGGAGGTCACTCTTGCTTATTCACTAAATCGGTGGGGTTAGGCAGAGGTTTTCAGGGTCGGGCCTGAGATGCAGAGATCCTCAGAACTCTTTGATGTTGCGAGGGCCAAAGTGGATGAAGGGGGTGCCACTGGGTGCCTGGAGTTCTGGGTGCTGAGTTCAGCTTTGGTGTGACAGATTCCTGTGGTTTCAGACAACTCAGTGCCTCTCTGGGCTGAGCTCCCCACCCTTGTGATAACAACGTTTTAACCAGACCAGCAGTCAAACACGGGTGGTCCACTCTGGCCTGGAGTCAGCTTTATTTGGTCTGCACAGGATTTAGTATTTTTTAATTTTCATTTTTTTATCATGTTAAGAATGCATAACATTTATCATTTCGATTACATTTCAATGTGCAATTTAGTGGCATTAAATTCATTCATGTTGTTATGCGACCATTATCACCATCCATTTCTTGAACATCTTCATCATCTCAAACAGAAGCTCTCTCCCCTTTAAACACTAATCCCCATTCATTCGGGCCTCCAGGGCACCACACCCCTCATGGGTCTTCATGAAGGGTTCCTAGGCTGTGTCTGGCTCCTGTGGGCAGTTCAAGTGATCAGATAGCTCTGTCCTAGCTCAACCTCCCAGGGCCACATACGGTATGTATCCATGCTGTGCACGGTCAGTGCCCCGCTCACTGTGTATCAGCATGGGTTTCCCGATAGTCTGAGTGTGCTGCGGGCATATAAGACAACGTTCTTGGCTTTAGAACAGAACCTGCTGAAGTATTCAGGGGTAAAGGGATGTTATGTCTGCAACCCAGCCTCAACAAGTGTAGGAAAATAGTAACAGACAAAGAAGGGGAGAGAGAATGATAAAGCAAGTGTGGTCAAATATTCTATATGGCATTTGGGAAATCTGAATGAAGGGGTGTCCAGGAAACCTTTAAACTGCTTTTGCAATTTGTCTTGTAAGACTGAATTACTTCAAAGTAAAAAGTTAAAAAATAAACATATGGAGGCTGTCCATAGGAAAGCCTACCATGAACAGTTTTTTTTTTTTTTTTTTTTTAAAAAAAACAGACCTGGATTTCGTCTGTTCTCAGGAATTCAGCTGAATAGGGATCAAACCATTCTGAACACCTACGAACTCAACAGGAGACCGAAGAAGAGAGTAGCAACAACTCTCTGAATAGAAAAGTGACCACTTACTGGAAGGTAGGACGTGCGGAGAAGTGAATCCAAGGCGATATTTGGGAGGATAGGCGGCGGGGGAGGGGCCTCCGTCGGCCGCTTCTGGCAAGTGATAGAGCCGCAGAGCACAAAATCGGAACTTTTAGAAGCCGGCTCCGCTGAGGGACGTTGCTCCAGTGGCTAAGCGGGGGGTGGAACCCTCGCGGGACAGTGTGGTCTCAGGACCCTCGGGGTCACAGAATGATGGGGGTGCCTGAGTGCGGCAGAGCTCCCAGGTATCGGAGCGGGGAAGCCGGCTGCAGGAGACGGAGCGGAGGCGCGGGCTCTCAGCTCGGGGTTGCCATAAACTGTGATCCGTGGCCCAGTCGGGCCACTGCTCCTCCAGCAGGGACCCAACAGGCGGCAGAGCCGGGGAGACTCCCCTTCCTCCCCTGGGGGGAGCGGCGCAGGAACGCACCGCAGGGATCTGCTGGGTTTGGAGACTCCACACGGGGTCGGGTGCCAGACATAGAAACGCTCGGTCACAGGCCGGGTGAGCACGGAGTGCGGCCGGAGACCAGGGAGACGGGAGTGACTGCTTTTCTCTGGGGGCGCACTGAGGAGCAGGGCCCCGAGTTCTCAGCTCCTCCGAGTGGAGATTGGGAGGCCACCATTTTCGCCCTTGTCCTCCAAAGCTGTACCAGAGCTTGCAGGGAACAAAAGCTCCTGAGAGCAAACCCAAGCAGCTTGCTTAGCCCGGACGACAGGGGCGGGGCAATTCCGCCTCCGGCAAAGACATTTGGGAACCACGGCAACAGGCCCCTCCCCCAGAAGATCAGCACGAGCAGTCAGCAAGCCAAGACCAAGTTTACCGATCAAGGAGAACGGGAGAACTCCAGCGCTAGGGGAATACTGCACATAGAATTCATGGCTTTTTTTTTTTTTACCATGATTCATTAATTCATCAAAGTTAATTTTTTTAACTTTTTTTTTAATTTTTCTTTTTCCCTTTTTGAATCAACATCTTATCAATCCCTTTTTTTAAAAAAAAACATTTTTTATTTTTCATTTTTAGAGTCATATTTTATCCTTTCATAGTAGTTACCCTTATTTTTGGCATATATATATATAAGTTGTTCTCTCTTTAAAATTTTGAGATACAGTTTCTTCTAACAGATCAAAATATACCCTAAATCACTAGTGTATGGCTTTGTTCTAGTCCCCTGCCTGATCACATTCTTTCCCTTTTTTCTTTTTTTTTAAATCTTCTTTTTCTTTTTTCAAACTTCTTATCTTATCAATTCCTTTATAAAATCTTTTATAATTTTCATCTTTACAGTCATCTTCCATCCCTTCATTGTAGCAACCCTTATTTTGCACATATATGTCTTTCTTCCTTTAAAATTTTAGGAGGCACTTTTTTCTAACAGAGCAAAATACAACCAAAATCTAGTGTGTGGCACTAATCTATGCTAGTGCATAGCCTGATCATATTTGATCATATTCTGCTTTTTTTGTATTGTTCTGTTTTTGTTTTTATCTTTTTTTTTCTCTTTCTTTTTTCTTTCTTTCCCTTTCTTTTCCCCTGGTTTCAGGTCTTTTCTGATTTGTATACAGTATATTTGCTGGGGACGTTGTTAACCTGTTAACATTTTGTTCTCTCATTCACCTATTCTCCTCTGGACAAAATGACAAGACGAATAAAATCACCTCAGCAAAAAGAACAAGAGGTAGTACCGTCAGCCAGGGACCTACTCAATACGGACATTAGTACGATGTCAGACCTAGAGTTCAGAATCATGACTTTAAGGATACTAGCTGGGCTTGAAAAAAGCGTGGAAGTTATTAGAGAAACCCTTTCTGGAGAAATAAAAGAACTAAAAATCTAACCAAGTCGAAATCAAAAAGGCTATTAATGAGGTGCAATCAAAAATGGGGGCACTAACTGCTAGGATAAATGAGGCAGAAGAGAGAATCAGTGATATAGAAGACCAAATGATGGAAAATAAAGAAGCTGAGAAAAAGAGAGATAGACAACTACTGGATCAGGAGGGCAGAATTCAAGAGATAAGCAATACGATAAGACAAAACAACATTAGAATAATTGGGATCCCAGAAGAAGAAGAAAGAGAGAGAGGGGCAGAAGGTATATTGGAGCAAATAATAGCAGAGAACTTCCCTAATGTGAGGAGGAAACAGGCATCAAAATCCAGGAGGCACAGAGAACCCCTCTCAAAATCAATAATAATAGGTCAACACCCCAACATCTAATAGTAAAACTTACGAGTCTCAGAGACAAAGAGACAATTCTGAAAGCAGCTCAGGAGAAGAGATATGTAACCTACAATGGTAGAAATATTAGATTGGCAACAGACCTATCCACAGAGACCTGGCAGGCCAGAAAGGACTGGCAAGATATTTTCAGAGCACTAAACGAGAAAAATATGCAGCCAAGAATACTACATCCAGCTAGACTGTCATTGAAAATAGAAGGAGAGATAAAAAGCTTCTAGGACAAACAAAAACTAAAGGAATTTGCAAACACGAAAGCAGCCCTCCACGAAATATTGAAAGGGGTCCTCTAAGCAAAGAGAGAGCCTAAAAGCAGCATAGATCAGAAAGGAACACAGACAATATACAGGAACAGTCACCTTACATGCAATACAACGGCACTAAATTCATACCTTTCAAAAGTTACCCTGAATGTAAATGGGCTAAATGCCCCAATCAAAAGACACAGGCTATCAGATTGGATTAAAAAACAAGACCCATCCATATGCTGTCTGAAAGAGACTCATTTTAGACCCAAAGGCACCCCCAGATTGAAAGTGAGGGGGTGGAAAACCATTTACCATGCTAATGGACACCAAAAGAAAGCTGGTGTGGCAATCCTTATATCAGACAAATTAGATTTTAAACCAAAGACTGTAATAAGAGATGAAGAAGGACACTATATCCTACTTAAAGGGTCTATCCAACAAGATCTAACAATTGTAAATATCTATGCCCCGAACATGGGAGCATCCAATTACATAAGGCAATTAATAACAAAAGCAAAGAAACACATTGACAACAATACAATAATAGTGGGGGACTTTAACACCCCTCTGACTGAAATGGACAGATCATCTAAGCAAAAAATCAACAAGGAAATAAAGACTTTAAATGGAACACTGGACGAAATGGACTTCACAGACATATTCAGAACATTCCATCTGAAAGCAACGGAATAAACATTCTTCTGTAGTGCCCATGGAACATTCTCCAGAATAGATCACATCCTAGGTCACAAATCAGTCTCAAGTGGTACCAAAAGATTGGGATTATTCCCTGCATATTTTCAGACCACAGTGCTTTGAAACTAGAAGTCAATCACAAGAGGAAAGTCGGAAAGAACTCAAATACATGGAGGCTAAAGAGCATCCTACTAAAGAATGAATGGGTCAACCAGGAAATTAAAGAAGAATTAAAAAAAATTAATGGAAACCAATGAAAATGAAAACAAAACTGTTCAAAATCTTTGGGATACAGCAAAGGCAGTCCTGAGAGGAAAGTATATAGCAATACAAGCCTTTCTCAAGAAACAAGAAAGGTCTCAAATACACAACCTAACCCTACACCTAAAGGAGCTGGAGAAAGAACAGCAAATAAAGCCTAAACCCAGCAGGAGAAAAGAAATAATAAAGATCAGAGCAGAAATCAATGAAATAGAAACCAAAAGAGCAGCAGAACAGATCAACGAAACTAGGAGCTGGTTCTTTGAAAGAATTCACAAGATTGATAAACCCCTGGCCAGACTTATCAAAAGGAAAGAGAAATGATCCAAATCAACAAAATCATGAACGAAAGAGGAGAGATCACAACCAACACCAATGAAATACAAACAATTATAAGAACATATTATGAGCAAATCTATGCCAACAAATTAGATAACCTGGAAGAAATGGGTGCATTCCTAGAGATGTATCAACTACCAAAATTGACCCAGGAAGAAATAGAAAACCTGAACAGACCTATAACCACTAAGGAAATTGAAGCAGCCATCCAAAATCTCCCAAGAAACGAAAGCCCAGGGCCAGATGGCTTCCCAGGGGAAGTCTATCAGACATTTCAAGAAGAATTAATACCTATTCTCCTGAAACTGTTCCAAAAAATAGAAATGGAAGGAAAACTTCCAAACTCATTTTATGAGGCCACCATTACCTTGATCCCAAAACCAGACAAAGACCGCATCAAAAAGGAGAATTACAGACCAATATCCTTGATGAACATGGATGCAAAAATTCTCACCAAAATACTAGCCAATAGGATCCCACAGTACATTAAAAGGATTATTCACCACGACCAAGTGGGATTTATCCCTGGGCTGCAAGGTTGGTTCAACATCCACAAATCAATCAACGTGATACAATACATTAACAAAAGAAAGAACAAGAATCGTATGATCCTCTCAATAGATGCAGAAAAAGCATTTGACAAAGTACAGCATCCTTTCTTGATCAAAACTCTTCAGAGTATAGGGATAGAGGGTACATACCTCAATATCATAAAAGCCATCTATGAAAAACTTACAGCGAATATCATTCTCAATGGGGAAAAGCTGAGAGCTTCCCCCCTAAGGTCAGGAACGCGGCAGGGATGTCCACTATCACCACTGCTATTCAACATAGTATTAGAAGTCCTAGCCACAGCAATCAGACAACAAAAAGAAATCAAAGGCATCCAAATTGGCAAAGAGGAAGTCAAACTCTCACTCTTTGCAGATGATATGATACTGTATGTGGAAAACCCAAAAGACTCCACCCCAAAACTGCTAGAACTCATACAGGAATTCAGTCAAGTGGCAGGATATAAAATCAATGCACAGAAATCAGTGGCATTCCTATACACCAACAAGACAGAAGAGAGGCAAATCAAGGAGTCGATCCCATTTACAATTGCACACAGAACCATAAGATACCTAGGAATCAATTTAACCAAAGAGGCAAAGGATCTGTACTCAGAAAACTATAAAATACTCAGGAAAGAAATTGAAGAAGACACAAAGAAATGGAAAAACGTTCCATGCTCATGGATTGGAAGAACAAATATTGTGAAGATGTCAGTACTACCTAGAGCAATCTACACATTCAATGCAATCCCCATCAAAATACCATCCATCTTTTTCAAAGAAATGGAACAAAGAATCCCAAAATTTGTATGGAACCAGAAGAGACCCCGAATAGCGAGAGGAATATTGAAAAAGAAAAGCAAAGCTGGAGGCATCACAATTCCGGACTTCCAGCTCTATTACAAAGCTGTCATCATCAAGACAGTATGGTACTGGCACAAAAACAGACACATAGATCAATGGAACAGAATCGAGAGCCCAGAAATGGACCCGCAACTCTATGGTCAACTTATCTTTGACAAAGCAGGAAAGAATGTCCAATGGCAAAAAGACAGTCTCTTCAACAAATGGTGTTGGGAAAATTGGACAGCCACATGCAGAAGAATGAAACTGGACTATTTCCTTACACCACACACAAAAATAGACTCCAAATGGTTGAAAGACCTAAACGTGAGACAGGAGTCCATCAAAATCCTAAAGGAGAACACAGGCAGCAACCTCTTCGACCTCAGCCGCAGCAACTTCTTCCTAGAAACATCGCCAAAGGCAAGGGAAGCAAGGGCAAAATGAAGTATTGGGATTTCATCAAGTTAAAAAGCTTTTGCACAGCAAAAGAAACAGTCCACAAAACCAAAAGACAACCGACAGAATGGGAGGAAATATTTGCAAATTACATATCAGATAAAGGGCTAGTATCCAAAATCTATAAAGAACTTATCAGACTCAACACCCAAAGAACAAATAATCCAATCAAGAAATGGGCAGACGACAAGAACAGACATTTTTCCAAAGAAGACATCCAAATGGCCAACAGACACATGAAAAAGTGCTCAACATCGCTCGGCATCAGGGAAATCCAAATCAAAACCTCCATGAGATACCACCTCACACCCATCAGAATGGCTAAGATTAACAAGTCAGGAAATGACAGATGTTGGCGGGGATGTGGAGAAAGGGGAACCCTCCTACATTGTTGGTGGGAATGCAAGCTGGTGCAACCCCTCTGGAAAACAGTATGGAGGTTCCTCAAACAGTTGAAAATAGAGCTACCATATGATCCAGCAATTGCACTACTGGGTATTTACCACAAAGATACAAATGTAGGGATCCAAAGGGGTACGTGCACCCCAATGTTTATAGCAGCAATGTCCACAATAGCGAAACTGTGGAAAGAGCCAAGATGGCCATCGACAGATGAATGGATAAAGAAGAGGTGGTATATATACACAATGGAATATTATGCAGCCATCAAAAGGAATGAGATCTTGCCATTTGCAACGACGTGGATGGAACTGGAGGTTGTTATGCTGAGTGAAATAAGTCAATCAGAGAACATGTATCATTTGACCTCACTGATATGAGGAATTCTTAATCTTAGGAAACAAACTGAGTGTTGCTTGAGTGGTGGCGGGTGGGAGGGATGGGGTGGCTGGATGATAGACATTGGGGAGGGTATGTGCTATGGTGAGCGCTGTGAATTGTGCAAGACTGTTGAATCACAGATCTGTACTTCTGAAACAAATAATGCAACATATGTTAAGAAAAAAGAAAAAGAAGTAGATAGCAGGAGGGGAAGAATGAAGGGGTGTAAGTCGGAGGGGGAGATGAACCATGAGAGACGATGGACTCTGAAAAACAAACTGAGGGTTCTAGAGGGGAGGGGGGTGGGGGGATGGGTTAGCCTGGTGATGGGTATTAAAGAAGGCACATTCTGCATGGAGCACTGGGTGTTTTGCACAAACAATGAATCATGGAACACTACATCAAAAACTAATGATGTAATATATGGTGATTAACATAACAATAAAAAGTTAAAAAAATAAAATAAAATTAGGAGGAGCTAGAAAAAAAAGAATATATGCTGGTATATTAAATAATTTCTTTTCCGGAAAGAAGCGTAGAAACTCTCAGCAGTGATTAACCTGGAAAAGAGTGGTTTCATTTTTTATTTTGTGGCTTTCTGTACCACTTGACTTTTCTGATCATGTGCATATATTGCTTTTATCTTAAAAATGTATATCTGTTGAATAGGTTAAGAAAATATTGTCAATTAAAAATATTTCTCCTATTTCTCTTAATGAAAAAAATTCCCAGTAAGTGAAGGGGGTTGGGACTGAGCCCAGATTACACAGCCGGTGAAGAGGGAATGTTAAATGGGGTTGAGGGGAAACAAAGAAGACATAGTGGGCAAATGGGGACTAGGCTGTGGTAGGTAGCTTTATTTGGGTGGCCGGCAGCAGAGATTGCTTGGCTAGCCACGATAAAGGTGGAGGCAGAGGGGAGCCCAGGCACCTGTCAGTATTTCTTTTTGAACAAGCCGGAAGATGTGGGCAGAATAATTCCCAGGCTCAGCGCCTCTCCCTGCAACATACAGAGTCCTTGGAGGCAACACTCGACGGGCCAGATCTCCTGGGGGCACCTAGCTCATTCTTTAGGGGGCTTGAAACATTCCATCTGCTCTGGCTATGGACTAGGTCCAAGCCCTGTGGTATCTGAGGAACATATTCCAGAAAGAGGAGAAGAGACAGAAACTTTCAAAGGGGTGAGTACACAACAGACGTGAGGGAACTGGGTGTTTGCATCCCACCTGGACATTAGCCTCAGAGGTGATTGGTGATGTTACGGATACTATTAGCCCAGCTTCACCATTCTTTGGAGAACAATTGCGAATGTTCTTGCCATCAGAACGAGGAACGGGAGAAAGAGGAGAAGCAGGAGGAGGGCAGGGGGAGAAGGAAAAGAAAAGGGGGAGAAGAAGTAAAAAATATATATAATAAAAGGAAGCCAGTGGATGTGAGATCTTGTGTCATATGTCCATGTAGTTGGTGTAGTTGATAGGCGATGTAGAAATGTCCTCGTAATCATAAGAAGGGTGTTTCTATGCATAGCTGCCACTCTCCAGAATTTAAATAACCATTGTAGTGGAACTAGAAGCTCATGATAAACTGTATTTCTGAAATAATGAAGTTCTGGATTTTAATGCTTTCGTTGTGGCCATCAAGTTTTATTCCACGATGCCAAACAGATATTTTCAAAATTGGCACAGAGCATTTACTTTTCAGTTTGCTATATACCATTAAGGATATTTCCATGAGATTGTGTTTACTTGTGTTTGAATATTTTTTTTAAATTGCTTCTTACTGTATTACCAGAAAATAGAAAGATTTTAGTGTAATTTAGTATAATAATTGTTTGAATTTCTAGGGCACCATGATGTTCTAGCTTCACATTTTCTGTGAAGATGGGGAAGGATGATGAACCGATTGGGCAGTTCTGTGTGGAAAAATGAGTTCTTTACAATGGGAGATGAAAAGTCCAATTAGGTCACTTTGTCCGACATGGGAGAGAGCGCTCCTGGGCGTTTGTGGACACTTTGTCTAGTTCCATTTGAAATGACTCAGCTAATGAGCTTTCCATGACCCGACTTTGGAAAAGTGTCCACAAATCTACAGGGCTTCCTGATTAGGAAAAACTTTTCCTATTTTGATGAATTTTCTTGTGTTTTTGTGTCATTAGCTGACAATCCCTTATCTTTCTGTCATAAGGGTGAGATCCTCAAAATATGACATTCTAAAAAATCTTAATTTGTGTCTCTTTAATATTGCCCTATCATAACTTTTTAAAATATTTTCGTGTACACCTTGAAACTCTTTTGACTTGCTAATTATTTCTCCCTCTCCAGAAGTCTTAGAGCTAGATTCAGAATTTTAGGGGGCATTAGCTGAAGTTCAGGGCCCAGTGCCATGCCCAAATCTGAATTAGACTTATATAACTATTGGCATATTCTGGAGACGAAGGATCTAGGTGCCTAGGGTCCTGTGGTCAAAGCCTCATCTGTCCCCCATGACCCACATGATCTTGAGGAAGTTTCATGACCTTTCCAAGCCTCAGTTTTCTCATCTGCAAAATAAGAGGTAATGATGAGTGAAGGGTTACCCCATACATTGTCGCTACGATTAATATATAAGGCTTTCAGTACTGGGTCTGATACAGTACATGCACACTGAGTGTTAGCTCCTGCTATTTTTGGGAATAGAAGTCAAAATCTTTTGAAGTCGTGTGGGTATTTAACATAGTTGGAATTTGGGGCACTGCCCATCTTACTTGCCTTCCTCTCCTTCCAGTTCCTGTCAGTCTCTTGTGCAGAGTGGGCTGCTGCTTCTGAAGTAGTCATTACTCCAGCCTGGCCCAGAGCGTCTCTGCTGAGGCTGGGACTCCTTACACTGGGTCCTCTTCCAGCTAGGAAGAGCACACTACTTTCTCTGTATCATCTCAGCTCATCAGCTCCCTGGCGTCCAGATTAGTCATCTGCCTGGGTTGCTGCTGAGGCTGCCCCCTGGATGGCGGGTCTGCACAGCAGACTCAAGATAACCCCTGGTTGTCCCTGAGGACTGGAACCTGCCTCTCCATTGTCTCCACAGGAAACGGGCCAGCCGGTCCTCCCTTCCACAGCAGTGGCCTCTGTACCACCCATGGTTTGGATGGCTGTCCTTCTCTCTTTTCCTCTCTGTTACCTTCTGCCCTAGGCCACCAAGCACGCTGCTTGCTGCCCTCAGTGCTGCATGAATCCCACTGCCAAATTCCGTGCCAACCAGCTCTCTCCCGTGCCTCTGCTTTAGGATACCAGCTCCACTCCAAAGGGGCTGGCTGGGGTCCCGGGACACCAAGTGGGCTCTCACCTCAACTCCGACCCTTGTCCTCATATCAGGAGAGACCCCCCCGAACCTGTACAAAGTCGGGAAGGACAAGGATTCACCTTGACCTCAGCAGCTAAGTGTTCTTAGACCTGGGGACCTGGGCCAGCCTGAGTGTCAGCCACTGGTCTTCAATGTGGGGCTCCTGGGTGCTTCCTGCAGCCCCCAGCCATGCTTGGGCAGTTGTGTATTTGCAGCAAAGCTCACTTCCTCTGGGTCCATTCGGCTCTATTGCTTTCACCTACAACGGAAAACCTGCTCTCGCTCTGTCACATTCAGGTGCCTGTATCACAAGGTGCTTGGGACAGATTTTTAGATTTTCCTGGTTGCGGTGCAAATTAGACAGGCAAGGCATACCTGAGTCTGGATGCAGCCATCTTCAAGGTCAAGATCACCGTGACTGCCGGGCCTCCCTGGGCCAGGCTACTGGCTGCAATCAGTGATCACATTAGGGGTGTTCTACTGGAGCCGTTCCTGACTCTGTCACAAGAGTAACTGCGGTCTTACACCATTATTGATGGTACTTGGCTGTGTTAGGCTAAATCTGCCAGAATTCCCTGGTACTACGCCAGACTGGCTTTGGGTCCATGATGGTCTTTTGGTCTTCCCCATTTTCTAATGTTTGTTCTTGCGAGTGGGGTCATGGTGACACCTTGGTCATCTGACTGGGCCAGTGTCCAATTCTTAGAGGAAATACAGTAGGAGTATCCTTTTTGCATTTGAAACAGCCAACAAAGGCCAGCTTTCTCATGTTAATCACTACAGGGACCAAAATTCCTCAAAATGGTCATGGAAGTATAAGGAACCTATAAGGTGTTTCTATTTTAGAGGCTCATCTGCCCATCTGTCACATGGAAGGCAGTCATCTTGACACAAATATCCTGAGTGTGACCAATGTCACAGAGTAGGAGCAGATTTGCCCTTGAATGGAGAAGGCAGAGATTTTTTCTGCAAATACAGACGTGTCCAAGGCGCTAGGCCTGGATGCTCAAGGAAGTCCCGAGGAGAAGATGGGGGACAAGAAGCTTTGGATCCCCCTTTAGTCAAGGCAGGTCAGCTCTTGTGTCATCTATATATGCGTGTATACATGTGGATGTGTGCATAGGTGCATGTGTGTATGCGTGAGTGTATCTATGTATGTGTGCGTGTGTATGTGTGCATGTATGCATATATGTGCATGCCTGTGTATGTGTGTGCGCCTGTAGTTTAAAGAAAGTTTGAGTACCACATTAGGTTCTATGAAATAACCAGAACTCTGTAGAGTCAAAATGATTCAGGCATGCCTCCCCACGTATGTTCATAAATATTCAAAGTCTTTCTGAAACTTCAAGGGAAATGGCAGTGGGCTCAGGGGGATGAATCTTTGTATATACTTGCTTCATTTGGAGACTTAAATGATATTTCTCATCCTCTATTTCAAATGTATGATGATACTGTTTGCAATTGACAAATAGAAATCTATTTAAAAATTACTGACTCAACGACAGGTTTCTGTCATGATTGTCATCTTATATTTTTCCAATCAATGTATCCTAGAGATACAACTACTACGATGTGGAATGTGCAAACATATTTGTTGTTCAAGTGGGACCTCCCCTCTTGGAAAGATGGAGAACTCCTCCTGCCTTATCTTAGTTAACGCTCACACCTATCAAGTGAGCAGTCATAGTTGTCCTACTAAACAGTCCTTTGCTGTTATTTTGTTCCAACATTCAAGTGGGACAACTCAGCAGCCGCCAGTCCCTGGCAGTCCGTGCACCGAACAGCCTCTCTTGCTGGCCCACAGGGTGACTATATTTGGTGAGCAAATACTCCCTGGGCTCTGCGCTAAGGCTCTTGACCAAGCCTCCCTTACATCTGACAGGCACTTGAACGGATCTAAAATAAAACAGATGTAGGACATCTTCCCCTCCCTGTTCCGGCTGCCATCCTGGGCCTCCTGGGAGATGTGGAAGGGTGTTTCCAGGGCCCACGCCCTGTGCAGAATTAGATCTACTTCCTTCCCCTCCCTTGGCCTTGGAGTCAGCAGGAATGTGGGTGGGAGGTGTGGACAGAGTTAATATGCCCACCTCCAAGGCCACTTCACGGATCATGGAACCTCACACAAGCAGGCACTTGGCTAATTTCAAATATGAGCCCATTTTCCTGGGTTGCTCTTGAGCATTTTTTATAGCTAGCAGATGAAGCCTTACACATGACCTTCACAGTGTCACAGTTAACCACTACTCATTCTTTTCTTTTTTAAGATTTATTTATTTATTTTAGGGGGGAGGGGCAGAGGGAGAAAGTATCTTATGCAGACTCCATGCTGAGCATGGAGCCTGACACAGGCCTCGATCTCACACCCCTGAACTGAAACCAAGAATTGGGCGCTTAACTGACTGTGCCACCCAGGCGCCTCAGACCACTGCTCATTCTAAGTTTACTTCTGTTTCTACAATATGATAAAGGGTCTTCCTGACCATCATTCTTAGCTTGTTCTTGGACATCTCATGGACAATTCTCCTTGCTGTGTGCTTGAGAAGACACAGATTCTCTGTTGAAGAGAAGTCCAAGTCTATGAGGCAATATGTTGGCAAGAAAAAGAAACATAAAGCACCACATCAATAATCTTATGTTTTTCCAGAAGGAAGTGGAAGGGCAAGATCTGTAGAGTAAGAAGAGGATGAGAAATTTGACTTCAGCAAATCAGTGGAAATACCATAGCCCCAAATTTCCTTCAGGAGCTGCCATTTTCTCTCTTTCTATAAAGAAGGGTTTAAAGTGTAAAGTCCACCACAGTTCCAGATATGGTTTTCTTTCTTTCTTTTTTTTTTTTTTAAGATATTTATTTATTAATTTATTTAGAGAGTGAGCACAAGTGGAGGGAGGGGCAGAGGGAGAGGGAGAGAGAGAATCTCAAGCAGACTCTGTGCTGAGCATGGAGCCCGACCCTGGGCTCCATCCCATAGCTCTGATATCACAACCTGAGCTGAAGGCAGACATTTAACCAACTGTACCACCCAGGTGCCCTCAGATGTATTTTTATTTCTAATAATTCCCAATGAAACCACCACTGGCTGCAAACCCTGATTCACGTCATGTTCCCAGGCAGGGTTTTCTATTTTGGTTTTTGAAGAAGCAAAACATGTTCCATGTATATCCCAGGTCATTCTAGTTTGACATGTATTATGTGTCCATGGTCTTTAAATATCTCCGGAGAGGTATTTTATCTGCCAGTAAATATCAGTACCATCAAAATGATTTGTATCTCATTAGGCAGTTTATTCTCACGAGCGATGGAGTTGAGGCCCAGAAGAAAGAATCTGAGTGATCACATTCATAAATACTCAGTCTTTATGAAGCTTCAGAGAGAACGACTTGTTGCCATGGAAAACAAAGGAAGGCGGAGTGAGCCTCGAACCCAGGAGTTAGGCAGTGACTCCTTCCGAATACTGGGAAACCCTTGGCACAGAACCAACTCCCCAGTTTACTGCTGAAAGCGGCAGCTGTGCAGGGGACTGGGAGGGCATGGTGTCTCAGTCAACTGTCTTCAGTGCGGAAGAGCTTATTTCCTTTATTCCGGTATTAGGTTTATGCAGAGAACTCAGGAAGGGAACAGCATTCTTCTGGAGATCACAGATGAGGATTGAACCCACAGCCAGGTAAAGGGTTCAGATGAAGGTAGCTTCAGCAAGTCCAGTGGTGTTTTCTTGGACCATAAGCAGGCAAGTGGCTAAAACCGTGGGAGCCAGCCATAGTGGCTGAAGGAGCCACTGGTGATGGATACCGCATTCCTCCATCACCTTTAGGGGACCAAAAAGCAGCAAACATGGCTCTAGTCAGGGAAACAAACAAGAAACTGTCCTGCTGTGTTTGAGCTGTGGACAAGCTCTGCGCTGACTTGGTGTGTCCTAGAAATGACCCAGCAGCCCACACGCTTGGGGATGGAGATGTTCCATGGGGAGGCAGGACCCTGTCCTCTCCTTGTGGGGAAGTCCCTGTCATTGTCCCGAGGTTGGAGACTTGTGGCCTTTCAGACCCTCAGCACGAGGCTCCATGAGCAGAAGGAACGTGGCAGTGGGCCGTTGGGGAGCAAAGGGGAGCAAGCTGCAGGTGGGTGGCCCCTGGGCGTTCACATTGGGTCTGCCCCTCTGCGGTACTCTTTCTTTCACTTTGGGAGTTGATATCATCACCTGTTTATGAGTCCGCCTATCAAAATGATTTTTTTTAAAGATTTTATTTATTAATTTATTTGAGAGAGAGCGACAGCATGAGTAGGGGAGGAGGGACAGAGGGAGAGGGAGAAGCCGACTCCCTGCTGAACAGGGAGTCCAATGAAGGACTCAATTCCAGGACCCCAAGACCATGACCTGAGCCGAAGGCAGGGATTTAACCGCCTGAGCCACCCCGGCGCCCCCGATCAAGATGATTCTTAAAACAGCTCTCAGATATCATTTACACCTGATGCAAATATAAAATCATGGGTTCCCAGCACCAGGCATTTAGGGCTTTGGGCACAGGGAAGGGTGTTTGTGTAGGGGACGGTTACGGAGAGGGACAGTTTCAATGTCTCACAAGTCTCAGAGAAAAAGGAGAGACTTACTTGTCTGGGCAGGTGGGACGAGGCCAGCCTCTCTGAGGACCCTGGGTTCACCCGCACGTGTCCTGGCTTGACCAAGACCTCCATAGAACTCGCTCTTCCCCAGGATGGGGTCCAGCCTTGATTCAGGCTGGCCATGGCCCCCTGACTTGTTCTGTTGGATTCACATTTCCCAAGCGGCTCTGGACCAATGAGAAATGTGCATGGGGGTTCTGCAGCCTTGTGTGCCGAGAAGAGCCAGGCATAAACCTACCCCAGGAGGGTGTCAGATCCCAGGGCCTGAAAGCAGAGGGGCCCTCAGGGGAAGGTGGGGTAATGGCTTTGCCTTCTCCAGTTTCCCCTTCCACATTCCAACACCCTCCACTCAGTTGGCCCTTTCCAGGGAAACAGAAGAATAAATGGAGCTGCTACCTACTCACTTCAAAAGAAAAAGTTTCTTTTATCTTCTGTGGTAAGATTAGGAGGCCAGGCACATTTACCTGTGTCTGAATACTTTAAACACACTCTTGGGAAAACATAAACAGGATTTATATGAAATGCTTTAATCCCCCCAAAGAGCAATGAACTCTGTTGAAAGGGCACCAGCCATTCTGGAGTTGGGTGGGATAATATTGCTTACGCCTCTTTCTCACCTGTTACTTGGTAGTGGCCTAAATTCAACCGTAAACATCTCCGGAATACCTCGTGGGTGTGGGTGCTGCCCAAGGGAAATGAAGACGAGCAGAAATGATCTGGGGCTATGAAGAGCTCAAGATCCTGGGGCGCCTGGGTGGCTCAGTTGGTTAAGTGTCTGCCTTTGGCTCAGGTCATGATCCTGGGGTCCTAGGATCGAGTCCCACATCAGGCTCTTTGCTCAGTGGGGAGCCTGCTTCTCCCTCTCCCCGCACCCTTCTCGTGCTCTCTCTCTCTCGAATAAATAAATAAAATCTTAAAAAAAAAGAACTCAAAATCCTATGTAGAGCAAACCTCAACTTATAAATTTTAATTGATCTGACTTTCTTATCCTGTGAGTCTGATTCTTAGTAAGTTCCTTATGTGATGACTGCAATCCCATGGTCCTAAAAGTATGTGTGGATGGAGTTTTGACAGGTTGAATCACTGACCAGTATGAGTGCTAGGATGTAGACCCTGCCTCTCAAAATACAACTGGCTAAAGGTCTTCCTATGTGAAGCACTCTGATTATGAATCCTTTGGAAAAGAAATGAGCCCTTCCCATATTTGTCTGGTAAACCAGGACTTTCTCAGCCTCACAGAACTTAATAGGAGAGTAGATTTCAAGATTATCTCCTGCAACAGGCTTGTTTTATGGATGAGGAAACTAAGGCCCAGATAGGTTCACATCCTACCCAACGTCGCACAGCAGCTATAGGCCTGTCCAGGCTGTTTAAAGCAGGGTGTATTTGCGTGTAGACCCAACATTGCATGTTGTGATTGCACATTGGACTTTCTGAATCATTTCAAGGGCCAAATTAAAGTCAACATTTACGAACTTCATGGTGGGAGAAAAGATACACACACACACACACACACTTGCACGTGCACCTATGCTTTTATTTTTACAAAGGGAAGGAAAATTAGAAAAAGAAGTTCTAACTCCAACTCTTACATCCTTAGAAGGGGGGCAGGTATTACGTCGTTTTAAAGTATCTGAAATACTCATTTTGTTTTCTTAAAATTACTCACGTTCTTAAAATAAAATGGAGATCAGTTTAGAAGTCAGGTGGGACGGAAGAGGAAGGTGGCCTCTTTTCCTCCCCATGAATTAATGTCTCTGTTGTCCGTGTTCTATTATGTCTTTGGAAATAATAACTCTGGAGGTTGATTTTCATTTTATTTATTTATCAATTTATTTTTTGGCTGCCCCGTCTGGCGGCCCATGGCCTGCGTTCACAGTGGGGCTTCGGGACTGGCCTGGCCGGAAGAACTGCGGAGAGAGTGTTGTTTGCTTTGTGCATCTGAATGAACATCTGCCAGAAACTCACAGCCTGGAGTCCTCTATTTGTTTTTAGAGTGTGATGATGATTTTTCTGACAATGCACCGTCACCCCCACCCCCATGTCAGCCTGAGAGATTTTGGCTCCCTCGTGGGTGGAAAACGATCTAGGGCACCCCAATAGCATTTTCTCCTGTGGCTCATGGGGCCTCTGAGCTGTTCCTGATGGCGCAGTGGTGGCCGGCAGAAGTTAGTGCCACCCTGGCTCCCAGCGATGGAAAGAAAGTCTGAGGACCCTACCTTCTGGAGACACAGTTCCTTGGGTTGTGTCCCCCACACTGACATATAAAGCACAACATGACGACCTTGGAAAGGCTGACCATAGGGTGCTAGTGTGGCTGAGCCTCTCCAAGTGGAAAGGGCTTATCTGCCTTAGTCCTGGCCTCTGTGTCACTTCAAATGGGACTTAAAATCAATTCTCTAAGTGGATTAGGTCTAGAGATTAACTTGAGTGTCCTGTGTTGAGAGGCCTGGGTTTCACTCTCTCCTGAGACCAGTATTTCCGATACTCTGGTGGCAGCTGCCGCACACGCGGGCGACCCCACTGACGAGAGATGGGGAGTCAGACACCATCTTTTCACTCTGGCTCATCCACTCACTTCACTCTCTTTCAGACCTGTCCGCGGCATCACACACGCCACCTCACACTGGCTCCAAGCCCCATCCTTGCCTTTAAGGGTTGGGACATTTCCTAGACAGTCACTGGGAATCCAAATATAGAAAGAGGACCTGCTCACGGTCTGTTGGTAAGGTGTCTGAAGGTTCTTCTTCAAGAAACTTTCAGGGCTCCTAGAATCACTGGGTAAGAAGGTTGGAGGGATTTGTTTGACAGTAGAGGTCATAACCAAATGTAAATTTGTGCAAGAACCTGAGACTTACAGGCTGCCCTTGGTCACGCCAGCCCTGATGAGCAGGATGAAGAGGAGGGAAAGGTAGCAGCCAGGGGGCTCTGGGGGTGAGGCTTCCAAAACTTCCTCAGGATCTCTCTGTCCTGGCAAAGCCCAAAAGAGGAAGGAAGGGGACTCTTCTCGTCTCAGAGGTTGGGCACATCATTGCCCTCGGATGCCAAAGGGATAGATACAAACATCACCAAGATGGAAGCTGTTTGCTGGGCATCCTCATGTAGACGGGGCCTCTGTTAATTGTAATTGTTTTCATGATTCCTACTGGAAGGACAAGGAATGGAAAGTGTGCACACATTCCAGCGCCCACTGTGATTTATGTCTTGTAGGGATTTTCCATGTAGTTCATTTGTACACCCTACAGCAACACTTGAGGTCAAGAAAGTTGACTCCACTGTGCAGATATCAGTTGAGAGAACTCCGGGAAATTGCTTTGGATCAAGTCCCTAAGAGGTGACAGGGCAAGGATTCGAACTTAGGACGTTCAGTTTACCCAGGACTGACTGAGGCTGTGATGTCCACACTGTGCACTTATCAGACGGAGGATGTGGATTTTCCACTTTAGTTGTGGAATCCACATTTGGCTCAAGGGAAGACTGGCTCCATCCCCCATACTTGCCTTTGCACATGGTGGCCAGCTGTGGTAGAGATGGAACAGAGCCAAGACTGCACATCAAAGACTAGCAGGGAAGTGTGCACTGCTTCTTCCTGGCTCTGGCCTCAACTGCATGCTTTCTGGGCTGTATGAAATTAACCATGGCAAAAGGATTGGGGGAATCCTGTTGTGGAGGACAAACACTGTTTTCCCAGCTTTGTCCAATCCAATTACAACTGTTGATAGGTAGGCAGGTAGTGGTGGTGAAAAAAAGCTTCAGAGGTTTCTTTATAGTAAGTTCTTATGACTTTCACTAGGAAATGAAAGAATCCCTGACCAAACAGTTGAAACTGCTTAAAATAAAAAAAAGCAGAGATCAAAGTAGTGTAAATTCTTAGTCATTTAGCAGTGTCATGGAAGGAGACAATCTTACCAATTTTTCAAAGAATTAGAAGAGTGTAAAATATCTTTACTAAAATTCTGTGGAATGTAATAATTCAGAAACAGAAATCTACTGAGCCCCCACATTGTGCTTTGCATAAAGTTGTGCACGACCCCAGAAAGCTTCTAGCCTAGTGGGAAGACAGACATTTGAACCATCAGAGTCCCAAACAATTAGGAGTGCAGTTGATTTGAGCACAAAATGCTTTAGAAACAAGGAGAAGGGCATGAATGATTTTGTTTGGGGGAGCGAGGAAGATCTCAGAGTCTTCCCCAAGATTACAGTATTTTAGCTGAAGGCTGAAGGCTGGCTAGGCAATGAGATATAGGGCTGAGAGAGACACATAAGCAAAAATGTGAACATGAGAAGAAGGCTGTCATGTTTGGGAACTGGCTTCTGGAACATCATTCAGAACATAAATGATGATTGCTGTGTACTGTAAATGTAGAGTGTAGAATTCCAATTTATTTGAGGATAAGACAAATTTTACTATATGGTATCAGGATGCACAGGCTTTGGGTTTAAAAAGACTGCGTTAGAATCTGGGCTTTGCCACACGATTCATTCATTCATTTATTAGTTCATTCATTCATTCATTCATTCAAATACATTATCAGGCAATATGCTTAGTTCTGCACATTAAAAAAAAAATGAGCGAAGACACCTGGGTGGCTCAGTCGTTAGGCATCTGCCTTCAGCTCAGGTCACAATCCCAGGGTCCTGGGATTGAGCCCCACATGGGCCTCCCTGCTTGCGGAAAGCCTGCTTCTTCCTCTCCCACTCCCCTGCTTGTGTTCCCTCACTCTCTGTGTCTCTCTCTGTCAAATAAATAAATAAAATCTTTAAAAACATGAGTAAGGACATAGTAACTGCTCTTAAAGATGTGACAAGTGTAGAGGTAAAGTGATATGTAGAAGGATCCAGAATAGGGCCTTTTCTCCATCCAAGTACTAACTAGGCTCAACCCGGCTTAGCTTCCGAGATCAGACAAGATGGGGCATGTTCAGGGTGATATGGCTGTAGACTGGGGTAGGGGCTTTTCTGGAGTCCCTGTGAAGGCAGAGGGTAGAATCAATGATAAGGGAGATTTTCTTGGAGGAAATGACTTTGACCTGAGTTTTAAATCTGGATGAAAGTTGGGAAGCCACAGGAGGGTGGGACAAGGGGGGAGGAGAGAACATTCCAGGCAGAAAGGAAGGGAATGGAGATGAGGAACTCCTGTGCATAGGAGGACCCAGAAACAAGTCTGTTTGTGGAGTGTGAAGCGTGAGAAGGGGTGGGCAGCAAGGGCAGGGTTGGTGACATCTTCAGGGCCAGGTGGTAGAAGGATGTGTATAGCATGAACTCTGTATTTCATTCTGGCTGCATATTAGAATCACCTTAGGATGCTTTAAAAAGGTAAAACGTTCAGCCCCAGTGCAAGAGGTCCTGATTTAATTGGACTCGGTCTGGCTGTATTATTGTTTGTTTGCTTTTCCAGTCTGGGCAACGGATGTATACTTGGGGCTTCGAACAGCTACTGTGGGGGTGGGGAGGCTGCTGCAGAGCCTCAGGAAAGGTGTGGCATAGTCAGCTTTGTCACAGAGAAGGGTCTTCTCATAGAAGTCTGGAGGAACCAGCGACATAAGAAATAGGGAAAACATTCTGGAAGCGAACCTCCATACTAGAGATGATGAGGGCCTGAATGGGACAGTGGCTATAGGAATAAAGACAGATAGGAGGAGGTGTTTCTGAGAAAACACTCAGTAGGTAAAAACCAGCAGGAGTCAATCGATGACATAAAGGTGAGGATGAGGGTGGTCATAAGGATGTACCCCACACTCACCGCTGGATCTCTTATGGGATGGCCTGATCACATAGAAGACACCCAGTTAAATTTGCATTTCAGATAAACAAGGACATACATTTTTTTCCTTTAAGTCCAACAACCTTAGTCCCTGGGCTAAGGTAGAACATCAACTAAACAGAGAATATGGGAGTAGGAAAAACTTGGGAGTTGTGTTGACAGTGAATCCAGATCTGGTTTGTGACCTTTGCAATGTGCAGTGGAGATATACAGTTGGCTGTTGGATATCTATGTCTGAAGTCTGCAGAGATAGCCAGGCTGATATCATCAGTGTATTTACCTAGAGGTCGAAACCACAGAATGTGGATGAGTTTTCTCAGGCACGCCAGATAAAGTGGGAGAAGTTGTAGCCCAGGGTGGAACCCTGCTTTCTCGGTCCCTTGGAGCAAGTCATGTAACTTCTCTGAGCTTTAGCTAACCAGAGAATAAGAAACTGGAGAATAATCAAACCTGTGTCATATGCTTGTCATATACGTGTATAATACCATGTAAGAGGCCGTTGGTACCTTGCTTGGCTGCTACCATCATGAACACTATCCTCACTATCATCAGTATCATTTAAATAGATCACACAGGGCACCTGGGTGGCTCAGTTGGTTAAGCGACTGCCTTCGGCTCAGGTCATGATCCTGGAGTCCCGGGATCGAGTCCCACATCGGGCTCCCTGCTCAGCGGGGAGTCTGCTTCTCCCTCTGACCTTTCTCTCTCTCTCATTCTCTCTCTCAAATAAATAAATAAAATCTTTAAAAAAAAAATAGATCACACAAACCAATGAGTAAAGACAAACTGTTGTCTACAAAGATAAATATGTCAACATATTAGCAAAATAATATTAAGAAATGAAGACAAACAATAAAAATAACAAAGCCCCAAACTTAAATTATTTTATGTAGTTCAAACTGTAGAACTCAGAAGGGTAAATCCTCTATTATAATAATCTCAATTTTTATCAATTTTGTTCTCCAGAGGATAGTGAAGATTTTTATCAATTTTGTTCTCCAGAGGATAGAGTTGCATCCCCCAACACCATCCCACCAACAGTGTCTTTAGCAAAGAGTTTATTTTCTTTTCCTTTAGACTTTCTGGGAAACGAATGTTTAAAGATATAAGTATATTCATTTTCTATAGCAGAAGAAAGAATGTTAATTGTCTGAACTGGCCCACAAATATATACAGATCCGGTGTATGTACATGTGTGTGTGTGTGTGCATGCTCACACACACACACACACACACACACACACACCCCTGAACTCTCTTGAAATTTTGTCTGGACACGTTAGCCACACAATGAGTCACTGTTTGTTCTGTACATACAGAAAGAAGCAGGACCACCAGGGTTTTTTAATCTTGTACTGAAGGTGGCAAACTAATGCCTTGATGAAAAGAAAAGGGAATATAGAAATGTCTGGAAAAAACTCAAAAAACTAATTCCACAAAGGACTCCATTTAGCTCATCTTGCATACTATAAATGGTTTTAAAGAAACCTATATTCATATATCTCAAACATTTATTTCAAGCTTCTATTTGATATACATTTTCTGTTTGTATTCCAGTGGGTAACAGACTAGCATCTTGTCCATTCCAACTGTCCATCAAATTGCCAAAATTTATGAAATAATCTCATAGTGCCTTGCTCTATTGTAATGAATTACAATTGGGAAATAAAGAAGAAATGCAAGACTCAGATTTAGTCTCTGAGCTTCTGGAGGAAAGAGGCTGACTTAAACATATGAAAACAGTTTTCAGTTCCTTCCACCCCATGTATGGAGAGAAACCCAGAGGAAACAGGTAGCAGCAGCTTCATTCACTCGCTCATTCATTTCATACCAATAGACATTAAAGACCAACCAGGAGTTTGGTCTTGTGAGGCAGGAATGGGGGGAGACAGGCAGATAACCAGCTTCCTATTATTACACAAAGTGATAGGGCTGTAGTTAATGAGAAGAACAAAGTGCTAAGAGAGAAGACCCTTGGATTAATTCTGCCTGGGTGGGTACCAGAGCCTTAGCCTGAGTTTTCCAGCTGGTTGCTCATACAGTCTTAAATTTAGAGGATTAAAAAAAAAACAACCCAAAACTATTGCCTGATTTGTTATGGTTCAATACTCTCCTGGCAGAATCAGTCTCTGCTTCCCCTAGGCAACCCCCACACTGATTTCATGCCTCCATGATGGTTAGATTCCTTAGTGTGTGTCTGCATGGCTACCACCCAAAGCACGGGCTGGGGCTTCATTCACACACATCTTACCAGCACCCAGTTGTAAGGTGTTCAGTTGGTGTTTCTGGCACGTTAGCTGTTTGCATGCATGAAGGCCAGTGTGGAGCCATGTTAGGAAACAAGAGTCCTCTGGAAGTAGGAATTTTCTCACCCCTGCCCGCCCCCCCCCCCACAACTCTGCTAAATGGAGGGCGTTGCAGATATGTAGAAGCGTCAGGGGTCAGAATATCTGATGCTGTTAGCTGTTTGCTAGGGAGATGTCACCTCTATGAGAGGACAGTAGGATGGATTCCAACAATGGCAAACAAAATGGTGGGACCAGTCAGCTTATCCAGTGAATGAAGATTGCCAGGGGCATTCCTATCATCCTGGACTGTCACAAAAAACTGACAGGCCCATGAAGAAGACTGCAAGTCACCTGACTGACTTTTAGTCCAAGAACAGGATGAAGAAGTAACCATCATGTTGTGAGCCCGAGAAGCCATATGGTTGCTTTTCTGCTCTTATTCTTTTGAAGCGCTCTTTGGAAACAAATAAACAAAAAACTGTAATAAAGTACGCAGCACTCAGTAAGGGCACATAGAAAATTTAAAAACCGACCAACCAACTGGATTTCCTTTCATACATAATGGTTTAAAAATGTCCAGTCTGACATGAAAAAGTGCTCAACATCGCTCAGCATCAGGGAAATCCAAATCAAAACCTCAATGAGATACCACCTCACACCCGTCAGAATGGCTAAAATTAACAAGTCAGGAAACGACAGATGCTAGCAGGGATGTGGAGAAAGGGGAACCCTCCTACACTGTTGGTGGGAATGCAAGCTGGTGCAACCCCTCTGGAAAACAGTATGGAGGTTCCTCAAACAGTTGAAAATAGAGCTACCATACGATCCAGCAATTGCACTACTGGGTATTTACCACAAAGATACAAATGTAGGGATCCAAAGGGGTACGTGCACCCCAATATTTATGGCAGCAATGTCCACAATAGCCAAACTGTGGAAAAAGCCAAAATGTCCAACGACAGATGAATGGATAAAGAAGAAGTGGTATACACAATGGAATATTATGCAGCCATCAAAAGGAATGAGATCTTGCCATTTGCAATGACGTGGATGGAACTGGAAGGTGTTATGCTGAGTGAAATAAGTCAATCAGAGAAAGACATGTATCCTATGACCTCACTGATATGAGGAATTCTTAATCTCAGGAAACAAACTGAGTGTTGCTGGAGTGGTGGGGGGTGGGAGGGATGGGGTGGCTGGGTGATAGACATTGGGGAGGGTATGTGCTATGGTGAGCGCTGTGAATTCTGCAAGACTGTTGAATCACAGATCTGTACTTCTGAAACAAATAATGC